>NC_044035.1:339660242-339992231 GCF_901765095.1 Microcaecilia unicolor | reverse complement strand
TCTGAGACCGGTAGGGTATAATCTGGGGTATTTATGGCATTGGGTTTGTTTGTATTATATTGTGAGGACAGGATGAGGCATTGTGTTTTTTCTGCGTTTAGCTTTAGCTGGAATGCGTCTGCCCATGAGTTCATTATTTGAAGACTATGTGTGATTTCATTTGTGATTTCGGTTATAACTTGTTTGAACGGGATGTATATCGTGACATCGTCTGCATAGATGTACTGGTTGAATCCTTTACAATAAGGAGACCCATTTTTTAAAAGTGCTTTACTAGAACTAGAGAATAGATGGAGATATTTTCAAGACCTGAGCAATTTGGAAAGTAGCCTGCAGTTTACTGTGGGACAATGTGTGACAGAACCGAAGAGATCTTGAGCAAAATTTAGACCTTTTGGAGCAGGGGAGTAGCTAGAAAATGGCAAGGAAAGAAAGTTTCTCTTGGGGCAATGTCCCCAAATAGGTTAGTTTTGTACATTAGACAAATCACATATGAATCCTCTTCACTGTGAGTACAAATAGTAAATGCGTTGTGCATCAAATTTTTTAAAGGAAGGATTAAGCCTGAATAAACTCTCAACAAGCATCACTGCTTTAGCAATAGCGGTGCTCTCACTGTCATCATTGTGCATAGTTCACAATTCAGCAATACAGAACTTCCAAACAAAATGCAAACACTTAAAGGTCGGCAGCTCTTTTGCAGCTGTTCCACGGCCGACAATGGCCTAAGTTTCGGTGAACTACATCAGGGTCCGTGGAGCATTTGCTTTAAAAAACGAAAGAGAGGATCAGAGTTATCACACTACTACTCCACTGCATGCAAATCTCTCTCGTGAATATTCATTGTGGATATCCTGAAAACCTGACTGGCTGTGGTGCCTCCAGGACCAGGTTTGGGAACCACTGGCATAGCCAGCAAACGTTTTGTGCATGCTGTTGCTAGGCATTTGCACTCCCTTTCTGATCCGTGTGCACACGCACCCACTCACAACTTAAGGGGAACACTGTCTGCCACATTTCCTTGGTCTCATTGCTTGGTATTTGAAAATCTTCTCTTTCTCCGTTTGATGCACTTGGCACCGAGACCTGTATTATTGATGTTGTTCTTATGTTTATCTGCTTTACCACACTCTGGTTTTCTTGCATCAAGCTTTTTATTGGTCGGAATTGGAGTATCTCAGGTAATTGTAGCGATGTTGTAATATTTATAAAGTTTCCCAATGGGTGAGATGTGCCGCCTCATTGTGTCTTTCCGTACACAATCCTTCTTCCTTTAGAACTTTACAGTCAGTTACAAGAGGTGGAATTGATTCCAGCTTTCTGTTTTTTAACAGGTTATTTTTTCTATGCTTATTGTGAACCAACTTGTCTGCAACCCACTGTCCTAGGCTGCAACTGTCAATCTTTCATCTTTTGGTTTCAGTTCACCTCTCCCAGGGGCTTAGCCAGACCTTGCGGTGGGAGGGGGCCAGAGCCCACAGTGTGTGTGTTTGTGGGGGGGGGGGGGGGCACATTTTGATCTGATGCCTCGCCGCTCTCCCCTGATGCCCTGCCACTCCCCACCCACTGCTTCAGCAAATACCTTGGCTGGCGGGGGGTCCCTAACCCCCGCCAGCTGAATCCTTTTCCAGTGCTGGTCTCTGGCACCGCCGCATTGCCTGCCCTACCCTCTCTTCCCCCTCACGTCCTACACGCTCCTTTTAGTGAAACTGAGCATACTCAATTTCACTAAAAGGAGCATGCAGGACATGAGGGGGAAAAGAAGAGCAGAACAGGCATTGCGGCGCTGGACAAAGCTTCAGCTTGCGGGGGTTGGGGACCTCCACCAGCAAAACCAGGGGCCCAGCGGAAATTATGGGTAGCCCAGGCCCCCGTGGCCCTACATAGCTATTCCACTGCTGGAAGCATTTATATGGCTGATCAATGTATGGTTCTTGGCGTGACACTTATTTCCCACTATATTTGCCACGTCTTATCCCTTGTTTGCTGAGCCGGTACGTCAAGCTCCATCTCTGGCCGTCTTCAAATCTAAGCTAAAAGCCCACCTTTTTGATGCTGCTTTTAACTCCTAACCCTTATTCACTTGTTCAGAACCCTTATTTTATCATCCTGACTTTAATATTCCCTTATATCTTGTTTATCCTGTTTGTCTGTCCTAATTAGATTGTAAGCTCTGTCGAGCAGGGACTGTCTCTTCATGTTCAAGTGTACAGCGCTGTGTACGTCTAATAGCGCTATAGAAATTATAAGTAGTAGTAGTGTTTGGGATTCTGGAATCTTGCTACTTTTTGGGATTCCGGAATCTTGCTACTCTTTGTACTTATCCCTTATTTGTTCTGTTTGTCTGTCCTAATTAGATTGTAAGCTCTGTCGAGCAGGGACTGTCTCTTCATGTTCAAGTGTACAGCGCTGTGTACGTCTAATAGCGCTATAGAAATTATAAGTAGTAGTAGTGTTTGGGATTCTGGAATCTTGCTACTTTTTGGGATTCCGGAATCTTGCTACTCTTTGTACTTATCCCTTATTTGTTCTGTTTGTCTGTCCTAATTAGATTGCAAGTTCTGTCGAGCAGGGACTGTCTCTTCATGTTCAAGTGTACAGCGCTGTGTACATCTAGTAGTTTCTATAGAAATGATAAGTAGTAGAAGTGTTTGGAATTCCGGAATCTTGCTACTCTTTGGGATTCTGCATGGAATCTTGATTCTCTTTGGGATTCCGGAATCTTGCTACTCTTTGTCCTTATCCCTTATATGTGCTGTTTGTCTGTCCTAATTAGATTGTAAGCTCTGTCGAGCAGGGACTGTCTCTTCATGTTCAAGTGTACAGCGCTGCGTATGTCTAGTAGCGCTATAGAAATGATAAGTAGTAGTAGTTACCTAACTCTAAAAAAACATTTTGGCTCTTGTTTTGCAAACTCTTGTTTCCTTCTCTGTGTGTACAGAACTGAAGAGAACCTCTAGGACAGTTCAGTCTAATGAATTAGACCTTTTGGTTTCAGGAGAGTAGCTGAAACATTGTTAAGGAAAGAGTTCCTTAGACTGCTAGAAATGTTTAATCAGGCCCTTGTAACTGAATCTCTGAGGATATTTGCCACTTCATGAATTACATTTTAATCGAGTCTATCTTTGTCAAATCTGCAGCTGCTCATTGTTCTTGGCGTGAATTAATGGGATATCCTTGCCAAGCGTATGTTTCCAGGTCTTCTGCTTCTTAATATGGAACACAGACTGAGCGTAGAGGTAAGACGTACGTGTCTGAAAATTTTTTTTTTTACTCACAATAGCTCAATATGTCTGTATCATAGACATAAATTTTGTTGACTGTAAAGCATGCAAAGGGGCATAGAATTAACACACTAATACGATTTTTTGGAAAATAATAGAAAGCTCTGTTAAAAAAGATCCAGTTAGATATAGTTACAATTAAAGTGGCAGCACTTGCAAAATTTATTACAGAGAAAGCGGTAAAGTTAATATTACTGAGTCTCCGCTAGGGTTTGGGTTCATATTTGTTTTCTAAAGAGGTATTCAAATCAAACTGTTTTTTAAAGTCTTACCTATTTTCTTCTCGTGTTATTAATCTTGAGATTATTTGGGTGTGCTGCAGTAGCAACCTTTCTAGGAACTGGATTTAAGCATTGCACTTTTGCACAGAAAAGTGGTCTTTGTGACCATAGTGATCATGGAGAAAATATGACTCTTTGTAGGTTGAGTTGCCTTTATTGGACCAAAGCTGAGAATATTCCAGAGATGATATAAAGGGCAATTCTATTGGGGGCGGGGTATGTGCAATAATATATAGAATTGGTGCACCTTGTGTATCTGGATTTTCAGAAGGCGTTTGACAAAGTTCCTCATGAAAGACTCCAGAGGAAATTAGAGAGTCATGGGATAGGAGGTAGTGTTCTATTGTGGATTAAAAGATAGGAAACAGAGACTAGGGTTAAATGGTCAGTATTCTCAATGGAGAAGGATAGTTAGTGGGGTTCCCCAGGGGTCTGTGCTGGGACCGCTGCTTTTTAACATATTTATAAATGACCTAGAGATGGGAGTAACAAGTGAGGTAATTACATTTGCTGATGACACAAAGTTATTCAAAGTCGTTAAATCGCGGGAGGATTGTGAAAAATTACAAAAGGACCTTACAAGACTGGGAGACTGGGGCGTCTAAATGGCAGATGACGTTTAATGTAAGCAAGTGCAAAGTGATGTATGTGGGAAAGAGGAACCCGAATTATAGCTATGTCATGCAAGGCTCCACGTTAGGAGTCACGGACCAAGAAAGGGATCTAGGTGTCATCGTTGATGATACGTTGAAACCTTCTGCTCAGTGTGCTGCTGCAGCTAAGAAAGCAAATAGAATGTTAGGTATTATTAGGAAAGGAATGGAAAACAAAAATGAGGATGTTATAATGCCTTTGTATCGCTCCATGGTGCAACCGCACCTCGAATATTGTGTTCAATTCTGGTCACCGCATCTCAAAAAAGATTTAGTGGAATTAGAAAAGGTGCAGAGAAGGGCGACAAAAATGATAAAGGGGATGGGACGACTTCCCTACGAGAAAAGGCTAAAGCGGCTAGGGCTCTTCAGCTTGGAGAAAAGGCAGCTGAGGGGAGATAATGATAGAGGTCTATAAAATAATGAGTGGAGTTGAACGGGTAGATGTGAAGCGTCTGTTCACGCTTTCCAAAAATACTAGGACTAGGGGGCATGCGATGAAGCTACAATGTAGTAAAGTTAAAACGAATCGGAGAAAATGTTTCTTCACTTAACATGTAATTAAACTCTGGAATTCGTTGCCAGAGAATGTGGTAAAGGCAGTTAGCTTAGCGGAGTTTAAAAAAAAGGTTTGGACGGCTTCCTAAAGGAAGAGTCCATAGACCGTTATTAAATGGACTTGGGGAAAATCCACTATTTCTGGGATAAGCAGTATAAGATGTTTTGTACATTTTTGGGATCTTGCCGGGTATCTGTGGCCTGGATTGGCCACTGTTGGAAACAGGATGCTGGGCTCGATGGACCTTTGGTCTTTCCCAGTATGGCAATACTTATGTACATAAATGATGTCACTAATTTACGCACATAGGTGCTACAAACATAGAAACACTAGTAAAAAAGCCCCGTTTCTGATGCAAATGAAACGGGGGCTAGCAATGTTTTCTTCTGTGTGCATGTGGGAGTGTGTGTGTCCCTGCCCTCTGCCCTCTCTCCCCTCCCCCCTCTGAGTCCTTCAGTAAAAAAGCCCTGTTTCTGATGTAAATGAAACGGGGGGGGGGGGGGGGGGGAGGGGGGCTAGCAAGGTTTTCTTCTGTGTGCATGTGGGAGTGTGTGTGTCCCTGCCCTCTGGCCTCTCTCCCCTCCCCCCTCTGAGTCCTTCACTGTTACAGAGCCAGCGATTTGATTTCATGCTCTGCTGTTTTCCTTCACTGACTGTTTGTGTTACAGAGAGGGCGGGGCAGACACTCATGGGGAAACCGGATATCTCGCCCCCTTCACACTTCCGGCTGGAGGCTTCATAGAACGTTGGTGTTGCCTTTTATATAGAGAGATGATAGCAGATAAGGGCCAAATGGCCCTTCCTCAGTAACCACTATCTCCTTCCCTAAGAGATCCCGTGTGCCTGCCCCACACTTTCTTAAATTCAGGCACAGTCCTTGGCTCCACTACCTTCACTGGGAGGCTATTCCATGAATCCTTTGCATGAAAAAGTATTTCCTTATATTATTCCACAGCCTATAACCTTTTAACTTCATCCTGTGCCCTCTCATTCCAGGGTTTTCCTTCATTTGAAAAAGGCTCACCTCCCACACGTTATTGCCACAGAGATATTTAAAAGTCTCTATCATTATTCCCTGTCTCCCACCTTTCTTCCAGAGTGCACATATCAAGGTCTATAAGTCTGTCCTCATACGTGTTACGATGCAGACCACTGACCAATTTTATATTTTAACTTTTTATTGATGTCACAGTTTACAGCATGTAAAGATCAATAAACATGTACTTAATACAAATCTCTGTCTTCTTTAATAAAACCTTTGACTGAAGTGTCATCAAACTTTTGCTGTAAGTTTTCCTCCCTCTCCCCACCCCCCATCCCCACTATACCCTTGCTTTATTGTGTAATCATTCTTATTAAAGCCATCGCATGCTGTAATATAAACAATATCAACTATCAACTCCCAGTCACATCAACACAATTCAAAATAGGCATACTGGTCGTTTTTAACTTTCCATCCCTCCCCCCCCCCAACCTCCTCGTAATGCCCTTTAACGACTCAATTCCCCTAACTCTAAACATCATAACCTCCTACCCTTCAACCCTCCCCCCCAGCAGTCCCTACCCCCTCCCCTAATCCGCCCCCCACCCTCCCGTACAGGAATTCGATCATCCTCTCCTTACATCTACCACGTGAGTGAGTTCACCAATAGGCTGCGAGCTCTGCCTGATAGAGCCTGCACGTACGGCTCCCAGACTTCCCAGAAATGTTGTTGACTTCTAGGGCTACGGTTCATAGCATGTGCTTCCATCCGCACCAGGGAATGAAGCAAACTCCTCCACTGCCAAAAGGATGGTCCTATATCCTGAGTCCAATATTGTAAAATACATTGTTTCCCAATAATGAGTGCCTTATATATGAATAAGCTCTCCTTGTACCTCATGATTGACCCACTCCCCCCCTCCAGTCCCAGCACTACATTTTTAGGTGTGAGCCCAATCTTCTTATGCAACAGAGCCTCACAGAATTCCAATACTGGACCCCAAAACTTCTTAATAACTGGACATCCCCAAAACATGTAGCTCTCTGAAAATTACATTTACTACAATGTGGTGCTTGCAGTCTACCCACGTGATAGGCCTGTATGGGAGAGAAATATGCTCTCAGAATGATTCTAAATTGTATCTCCCTATGTCTGGCACTCCACTGACCAATTTTGTAGCCGCCCTCTGGACCGACTCCATCCTGTTTTATCTTTTCTTAGGTGCGGTCTCCAGAATTGCACACAGTATTCTAACAGGGGCCTCACCAGAGACTTATTCAAGGGCATTATCACCACTTTTTTCCTACTGGCCATTTCTCTCCCTATACACCCAAGCATCCTGGCCGTCACCTTTTCTACCTGTTTAGCCACCTTAAGATCATCAGATACAATCACCCTCAACTCCCACTCTTCTTTCATATACAGAACTACCTCATCCTCTTTTTTTTTTTTAGCATTAAATCTTGTATGGGATTTGCATTGCAAACCGTATGAGGAGAGACTTGCTGACCTGACTTTGGAGGAAAGGAGAAACAGGGGTGACGTGATACAGATGTTAAAAAATCGAGCATGGTACCAGAAAATTGGAGGGTGGCCAATGTAGCGCCGATTTTTAAAAAAGGTTCCAGGGGAGATCCGGGAAATTATAGACCGGTGAGTCTGACGTCGGTGCCGGGGAAAATGTTAGAGGCTATTATCAAAAACAAAATTGCAGAGCACATCCAAGGACATGGATTACTGAGACCAAGTCAGCACGGCTTTTGTGTGGGGAAATCTTGCCTGACCAATTTACTTCAATTCTTTGAAGGAGTAAACAAACATGTGGACAAAGGGGAGCCGGTTGATATTGTGTATCTGGATTTTCAAAAGGCGTTTGACAAGGTACCTCATGAACGGCTACAGTGTAGTAAATTTAAAACAAATCGGAGAAACATTTTCTTCATCCAACGCATAATTAAACTCAAATTCGTTGCTGGAGAGCGTGGTGAAGGCGGTTAGCTTGGCAGAGTTTAAAAAGGGGTTAGACGGTTTCCTAAAGGACAAGTCCATAAACCACTACTAAATGGACTTGGAAAAAATCCACAATTCCAGGAATAACATGTATAGAATGTTTGTACGTTTGGGAAGCTTGCCAGGTGCCCTTGGCCTGGATTGGCCGCTGTCGTGAACAGGATGCTGGGCTCGATGGACCCTTGGTCTTTTCCCAGTGTGGCATTACTTATGTACTTATGTATATTTGAAAGTTATTAATCTGCAAATGAACCTTTTTTGGAGACTGGAAGGTGGTAGAACTAGAGGACATAAGGTCGAAGTGGGGCAGACTCAGGACTAATGTCAGGAAATATTTTTTCACGGAGAGGGTGGTGGATATGTGGAATGCCCTCCCGCGGGAGGTGGTGGAGATGAAAACGGTAATGGAATTCAAACATGCGTGGGATAAACACAAAGGAATCTTGTTTAGAAAGAATGGTTCCGCGGAATCTTAGCTGAGATTGGGTGGCGACGCCGGTAATGGGAAACAAAACGGGAGCTGGGCAGACTTCTCGGTCTACAACCTGATTGTGACTGAATAGATATGGATGCGCTGGAGTGTAAATTTTAAGGGGCTTTGACGTTAGCTTCAGAACACTTCTACGGTCTGTGCCCTGAGAAAGGCAGGGACAAATCAAACTCGGGTATAAAGTATCACATACCATTTAAAATGAGTTTATCTTGTTGGGCAGACTGGATGGACCATACAGGTCTTTATCTACCATCATTTACTATGTTACTATGTTACTATATTCAATAAACAGTGTGTCTATATCACATAATGTGTAACCAGAAAGGAGTGTTAATGTGGGAGGAGCATGGGTGTGTCACGTAGTGATGCATGCAGCTTGCAACTTTACGGGATTGTCACCATAATGCGTGCACTTTTAGTACCAGGTAAATCCCTTCTGTAGAACACAGCCTCATTATTGAAAGAACTGGATCCTATCATTATAAAAGAACCTCAGAATATAAAAAACAAATGCATTGAGAGAAATAAAAGTGAAAACATAACTTAGAATCTACTATAATAAAACTCACCCTCAACGTTCTGAGGACACTGACGTCAGTGAAGCCAAGCCCTGACTTCCTTCAAAAAGATTCGAAGGTCCGTGGTGGTGAAGCCACCAAAATCGCTCCGGGCCCCACCCTCGAGGGCGGAGCAATGGCAGAACAACGAAGGGGTTGGCAGGGAGGAAGGCAGGGAGGCGGGGGGGTGGGAAATCGCTCCGGGCCCCGCCCTCGCGTCAAACGTCATGACGTTGGGGGCGGAGCAATGGCAGAACAATGAAGGGGTTGGCCAGGGAGGGAGGGAGGGAGGGTGTGTTGGCGACGAAAACCTTGCTAGCGCCCGTTTCATTTGCTCTGAAACGGGCCTCTTTTACTAGTAATAAATAAAGTGCCCAGAGGTGGAATATTTTTAAACGTATTTTCAGTTTTTAGGAATTGGAATATATGAGGTTTGGGAAATGTGCATCTCATCTTCTTTTTCTGTTTTGTATTTTTTTAAAGTAGAGGAGAAAACATGTTTTTCTTTCCATCTCAATGGAAGTTGGAAAGAATTATAAAGAAGGGGCTGAGAATATGTGTCTGTCTATCTATTTGTCTATCTGAGGACAAAATAATTTTCAAAATATTTAACAGAATGCAAAGAAAGTCGGCATGTAGTTAAAACCAGTAAAAAGGCACATCAAGGTCAAAAATGGTCAAAGCTGGATCAGGGGTTGCAGAGAAATAAGCACCCCCCCCCCCCAAGGAGTTCCAGCTTCTATAGCATTAAAAATAATTGAACAGAATGAGACAAAGCTTCACATGTGGTGGCTTAATGGCAAGTACTGTTCCCTGCCATATGGAAGAACTGGGTCCTGTTCCCCGTTTCAGTAAGGGTTAGGTGCCTCAAGGAGGCAGCATTCATAACTGCTGGGGGAGGGGGGAAGAGGGGGGGAGAAGACAGTCATTGTTCAGTGATAAAAGTTAGTGGTCAAATCTGGGGCCCATGTTAGCCTAGGAACGAAGGAAACAGTTTTGTGACCCAAACTGAGCAGATTTGGGGAGAGAGAGGAGAAGAAGACTAACAAGGAAGCTGTGGAACTGAGAGAGAAATTAACAGGTTGATATTTGAGCATTGTAACCATTAGGTGCTATTTAACATCTTCCATACAGTCTGTGAAGTGAATTACAGAACTGTGTTGCTTTTGTGATGGGCACTTACAATTGGCTTTTTGTTCCAGTATAAAAGGAAACATGGGCTAGACTTAATGGGTTACTGTAGTTCTCCTGTACATGTAAACTAAATTAAACGAATAGTTTTAATTAAATTTGGATTAGTTGTGGTTTTACACAGCTTTAGAGGCCACTTGAGACACTCAGCTTGCACTTAAAATCCAGTCTTGTAATTAGTGACATCTTTATTTTTCACATCAGTTACTGCACTTTATTGAATTTATTCAGTACTAAACAAAACCATTTAAAGCGTTTTTATCATTCTGCAGTGCCCACTTCAGACACGTTTTATTTCTTCATTAACAGCAGTTTGATTGGGCTTCTTAAATTAAAACCTGATAAAGAAAATAAAGCTTTAGTTGGGAAGGCCATTAATTTAAAGGGGAAGCACCTTAAAATGATTTTTTTTTTAAATGCACCTTGTACCTAACTTCTAAAATGACTTTCAAGGGTTACTTTTTCCTGGGAATTTCATCTGTTTTCACAGTTTTTGTTTACCAGCGTCTCTTAAAACCAGGCTTTGCATTCTTTTCAGGATAGGCCTACTGTTTGAGCATTGTGGGTAATTGTCTCACTTTGATTAGGTCACAGGTCATCGAGTGTCCCCTGGTCTTTGTACTTTTTGAAAGAGTGAAAATTTGATTTACTTGTACCCGTTATATACCACTCAGGATTTTGTAGACCTCATTCATATCTCCTCACATCCTTCTCTATTTCAAGCTGAAGAGACCAAACCTCTTTAGCCATAAAAATACCGATAGGAATACATTTTTACTATATAAAAGTTGTCAACCGAGTACTCTAAAAAAAAAAACAGTTTGCCTTTCTTCAAATTTTTAAGATATCGTTGGGTGTGCTCGAGAGATAAGGATTTTAAACATCAATCAAAGGATTTGTCCAACAAGTTGTTGAGGTGCGGATATCCGGAACATGTGGTACACACAGCATATCGGCGAGCAAAATTCAATCATAGAGAATTATTGTTATTACCCAAAGCTGCAAATCCAACCGAAGAGGTAGACAGATTAACCTATATTATGCAATACAATCCGTGCTCGCCACTTGTAGCAAAAGCCCTAAAAAAACACTAGCCATTGATTCAAACAATCCCTATCTTCAAAGACTCCCACATTCGCTTTGCCTAAAGTAGGAGTAAAAATCTCAAAGAGCATTTAAGCCCAGCGGTGTTACGTGACGCAGCGATTGGACAGCTAAGGAGCAATCGAGGTCACTTTAAATGTGGCAATTGTGTTTTCTGCTCTATTATGGAAGAAACAACAGAATTTATTAATACCACAGACCAGAGAAATTATAAACTGAGGACTACCACATCTTGTAAATCTGACCATGTGATATACTGCTTGAAATGTCCCTGCAATAAAATATATGCAGACGTCTCGGAAACTCACGATCCGTTTAACTGAACACAGGAGTGCCATACACTTAGACAAGGTCGGACTAGCTTTAGGGCACACTGTAAGCAGTGGCAACATAATTTCAGTGAGTTTAGATGTGTCATTTTGCAAGCAGTGTACTGTTCCCCTGGAGGAGATGCACCTACAACTAGAACAGAAATGGATTTTTTGATTAAATTCTCTGGAGCCGAATGGCCTCAACTCACGTATAGAATGATGCCACTTTTTTTTGAAGTTCTTATGGACATATCTTGTATGTCATTTAGACCTTGAAGGCAAATGAGTCATCATTTGAATGGATTGGTTGAAATCAATATCAGCGTCTGACGTCACTTAGCATATAAAATGAGAGCCATTTTGGATTGCTGTAGCGCTAAGCACAGGCACGGCAGGAAAGAACCTGAGACTGTTTCCAGTACAGTTGATTTTGGGATGCAGTAAATAGAGCACTATGGACATGTTGATGGCGAGTACATATGTTCAGAAAAAACAACAAAACGGAAGAATGCAAAAGAACCAGGCTCAAAAAATATATGAAAAGCCAAATTTATTGCACAGGACCCTACACGGTCCGTGTTTCGGCCAGAAAGGCCTTCCTCAGGGGTCTATAAATTGGCTTATACAAATATTCATATATGTATCCAAAAATACATTCAAATTCGGACAGATTGATCCTGTCCACACTGATACAGAAGCAGCCCCGCCACCAAGACCCTGAAGCAGCAAGACGAAACGCTGGCCATCGTCGGCTTGGGGTGAGGGAGAGAAGGAACTAACTCTAGTCGAAGAACTTCCTATTGCTGGCAGCTAGCGGTTTGAAAGATAAGTGCTCTTTCAATACCATACTTTTTGCATTAGAATGTAGACCTGTTCAGTATAATTGCAAATTTGTGAGTGATATTGAATACAACGGATCACTCCTGGAAGGTTTTTTTGGCCGATGATGAACAGAGGATCTATTAAGACCCGTTAAAGCTCTATTAGATGGTTGTAATCTAGGAGCTCTGTGAGGCCTTTTTCCTTCCTTTATCAAATACAGAATGGCACTACATTTAAGGATTTATATTATTTTCGTTAGGTGGAAATTTGTGTAATTAAGTATTATCCAACAATTATGTATTTCCACACCCTAAATATAATTTATAGGTGTAGTTGACAATAATAGCTTTTACTGTCTTTTTCCTTGCATTAAGTACAGTAGTTTAGCATCAACCGAAATGACTGGAGCTAGTACAGTGAGCCAGGGCCCAAATGTGCTCACTTCAGCAGGCCCTTCTGTCTCGTTGGTCTCCTCAGCACCAGGATCTGGAGGTTTGACTTCCTCTTCAAGGGAGGGTGGGATGAAGTCTTTAGTGCTGGCTAAATAAATTAAGACAACTTGCAACAGTGTACGAGTCTGGAGTCCCTGGAGTGGACGGTGGTCACCACGGACACCAGTCTGTTAGACTGTGGGGCCCATTGCCTAGGGCAAGTTACGTAGGGTCTTTGGTTGGCAACAGAGATGCAGTGGTCAATCAACAGACTGGAAACTTGGGCAATTAGGTCTTACCTGCTAAGTTTCTTTCCATTAGGACCTCTGGACTGGTCCAGAAACCACTCTTGGAGTTGCTCTTCAGATGCCAGAGCAGTTTTGTGGTCAGGGAGGGGAGGACCTTTTTGAAGGGGGGCAGACTCAGGAAAGATGTCAGGAAGTATTTCTTCACAGAGAGGGTGGTGGACGCTTGGAATGCCCTCCCGCGGGAGGTGGTGGAGATGAAAACGGTAACGGAGTTCAAACATGCGTGGGATATGCATAGAGGAATCCTGTGCAGAAGGAATGGATCCTCAGAAGCTTAGCTGAAATTGGGTGGCAGAGCAGTTGGGGGGAAGAGGGGGTGGTGGTTGGGAGGAGAGGATAGGGGAGGGCAGACTTGTATGGTCTGTACCAGAGCCGGTGATGGGAGGCGGGACTGGTGGTTGGGAGGCGGGAAATACTGCTGGGCAGACTTATATGGTCTGTGCCCTGAAAAGGACAGGTACAAATTCAAGGTAAGGTATACACATATGAGTTTGTCATGGGCAGACTGGATGGACCATGCAGGTCTTTTTCTGCCGTCATCTACTATGTTACTATGATACAGCTGGATGCTGTGTACATATTTGCTTATGGTTTCTGTTCTAGTTGCTGATAGCTGTGGTTCTATCCACACTAGGGCAGTTTTTAAAAAAAATGTTAACAGAGGCACAACCACGACACATTACTTGGTGTAGGAGTTTGGTTGTGTCACGAGAACAGTCATGGGGAGAGGGGTATCCTGTTTTTAGTTTATTTGCTCTGTGACATATTGGTTGGTTAGGGTATGAACAGTGCTAAAGTATAGCTTTCAAACTTAAGTTTTCTCAGTCTCTATCTTCTGGTAGGCGAGCATAACCCAAGTGTCATCGTCTGGATTGGTCTGGAGGGCCTAAAGGAAAGAAAATTAGCAGGTAAGACCTAAGTTCTCCTTTGGAATTTAAAATAACGTCTTGGATTTGCCTTTCTCAGAAAACACTTGGAAGCTTTTATTTCTGCCCTAGGAGGTGTTAGGTGTTAAGATAAAAGATGTGGACTTAGTTCACACTTTTCTCAGCAGCTCAAGGCAATTTACATTCAGGCACAGAGCTATTTTCCTGTCCCTAGAGGGCTTATAGTGTAAAGTTTGGACTCTGCAGCTTGGGGGGGGGGGTGGGGGGGGGGGGAGGAGAGGCAAACCGGCTCACCCTGCCTGAACAAGTGGCTCGCAAAATTCTACAAAAATTAACAACCGGCTCTTGCGAGGCTGTGCGAGCTGCCTCCAGCACACCACTGGTCCTAACCCACAGTCTGGTGACCACTGCTTTACAGCCATTGGCAGGTAAGTAGAAAACCCAAAGAGTGACCACTGTAAAAGCAAATATTTGGAACAGGGCCGTGCCAACATGGTAAGCGAGGTAAGCATGGCAGGAGGGCGCCATCCTCTGGGGGGGTGCCCCACCGCACCATGCTTACCTCGCCCTCTTCTCCCCAGATCCTTTTCCTTTTTTTTTGTTTAAATTTACCTCTGTCCGGCGGCAGCGTAGCGTTAGTGAGGAGGCGGCACTCCCCCGCCCTGACGTGTCAGTCTTCCCTTCGCTCAGTTCCGCCTTCTTCTGACATCAGAAAATACGTCAGGGGGGAGGAAGTGACGTCACCGGCGGAATGGCTGCCTGAAGACAGAGCTCCGAGTGACCCACAGGGAAAAAACAGAAATAATACCCGACGCGAACGCGGGAACTCTCCATAAAACCGCTAAATATCACTGCTTACTTTAGCGGGTCGAACAGCTGTGCCGAACGCGAAGTGCAGAAGTGGATCTTTCGCGATTCGCCTTCCCGGGTGCGGGGACAGCAAGAGCGGCGAACAAAATGGCGGCCGCGGCGCACACCCAAGAACAGCAAATGGCAAGCACATCGACTGCAGAGCCCCAGAGAGAAGGTATGGAAGCAGAAATTTCGGAGGAGGACCAATGGCCTGACTGGAAACAATGGCTACAAGAAATCAAAGTGGACTTGAAAGCCATGTGGGGCGATCTGGCAACTTTAGGAACAGATCTCAGAGGGGAAATACGAGAGCTGGGGGCCCGACTAGAAGATACGGAGATCCGGTTGGATTCCCACGATGACACACTGAACACACTTGACCAACAAGTGGGAGACTTGCAGACCTCCCAACAGCAAATCCTGGATAAACTGGAGGATTTAGAGAATCGCAGCCGGAGATGCAATCTGCGCTTTAGGGGCCTGCCTGAGACACCAACATACTCAAATTGTGAGGACACGATTCAGAGGCTAGTACGGGATCTACTGGCTACGAGCGGAACCCAGTTGGAACAATCAGCGATCCATCTAGAGCGGGCTCACAGAGCGCTCGGAACTCCGCGAACGAATCTACCCAAAGATATCATTGTGTGCTTCAAAGATTATAAGCTGAAGGAACAAGTGGCAAACATAGCGCGCCAGACCCCAAACTTTAAATGGGATTCGTATGAAATAGAAATATACCAAGATCTGGCGGCAGCCACTCTAAAGCGCAGAGCGGATTTAAAGCCAGTCACCAAGCGATTACAAGAGATGGGTATCCGTTACAGATGGAGACACCCCTTCGCGCTGGTCTTTTACAAGGAGGGAAAGATGCAACAAATCCGATCTTTGATGGAGGCCAAGGAGATTTTGCCAGAAGAAAACTTGGGAGAGTCACTAAAGGCACTGAAACCACCACAAAGAAGATCGGATGCTCCCCCAAAATGGCAGAGAGCGGGGAAGGGAACACGACGCCTACAGCGGCAGCAATCGGCTGCTAAGATAACCTGACTTTGCCCTTAATCAACCTACTAAGAGACATGACTATAAGACTGTTGGGCACAGGACACTGCTTGACGTAAAGTCAGGAAAAAAGGTTTGAAATAGTTTGCAAAAGTTAATAGAGTTATACAAAGTGAGGCACTGTATAAATATTGTTGGGTTATAGTTTTCACAAAAATGCCAGTCGAGGATTGTTAATTAGTACAATGAAACCTGTGGGGGCACTTGAGAGGCACCATCCGCCTTCCACTTTCTCCTTACACTACCCACGTTTCTTAACGCGGGCAGCTACAGAATTTTTGGGGGGAAGATGGGGAGGGAGGGAGGGGAAGAAGATGGGATGGGTGGGAGGGGGGAGGGAAGAGGGGAACAAAAGGGAGAGAGTGAATACTGTGAGGAGCGTGACCATGACTCGAAAGCAAGGGAGAGAGTCACAGGAGGGGACACTCAATTTAAGCAACCTATACGATTATCTTGGATAACTCATGGCTGAATTAAATTTTCTACTGCTTAATGCACGAGGGTTGAATATTCCTAGAAAACGGCAGCTCCTGTTCAGGGAGCTACTCCGCCTTCGGACGGATGTGGCCCTGGTACAGGAAACACATCTCCTACCTAGGCATGAACACTTGTGTCAACATAAGAAATTCCCTGGTATATACTTTGCATCCAATAGGGATAATGTCAAAAATAAAGGGGTATTAATAGCATTTAACGGAGCTAAGCCCTGGAAGATACAAAAAATTGTTAAAGATAAAGGGGGACGTTACATCTTAGTGATTTTTTCCTTAGCAGAGCAGGTATATACAGTAGTTAATATTTATGCACCTAATGCAGATCAGGGATCTTTTTTTTGTGAGCTAGACCAGATAATCCTACAACACTTAGAGGGCTCATTACTGATAGGAGGGGATTTTAATCTAACGCTACAGCCCCATTTAGACAACTCCTCACTACATACAGGATATGGCCAAAGAGATAGGGTGGCGCTACAAGAATTTATTGAGCGCTGGCACCTGGTCGATTTCTGGCGACAGGCAAACCATACCAAACGCAGCTATTCCTATTTCTCGACAGTGCACCAGTCTTCATCGAGGATAGACTTCTGGCTGGGAGAGGCTGCAATGCAGGGGCTTATAGGTTCACAGCAAATCCTACCCCGTACATGGACAGATCACTCCCCCATATTATTACAACTAATCCTTCCTAAGACCCGACGAGAAAACGGGGGCTGGCGACTAGATGATACTTTGCTCCAAGAGCCCGCTAACATACTCAGCCTGGAGCGACATATTAAGGAATACATTCAGTTCAATGACACTGGGGAAGTGACTCCTATAGTACTTTGGGAGAGCTTCAAAGCAGTCATGCGCGGACATCTGATAGCATTAAAAACCCACATAGGGAGAACAAAGAGAGCCAAAGAAGCCGAACTGCGGGGACAACTGGGGAAGGCGGAAACCGCACTTCACCAAGATGGGCCCCGGCCGGCAGTGGAGATTATCGATCAAATACATAGACTGCGAAAACAGATAAATGAGCTGGAACTGGCGGACTTGGCAGAAAAACTTCAGCGGGTCCGCCAATCCCACTTTGAATTTGGCAATAAAGCCAGCCGGCTTTTGGCTTATAAACTTAAACAAACTACACTCCGGAATGTGGTGGTGAGTCTAAAAGATGAGGGAGGGTTAACACGCGTAGACCCCGAGTATATTGAGGCGGCATTTGGGGACTTTTATAAAACACTATGAGGCTCATTTTCAAAGCACTTAGCCTCCCAAAGTTCCATAGAAACCTATGGAACTTAGCCTCCCAAAGTGCTTTGAAAATATGCCTCCAAATATGGCAGGGGAGGAGGTACCGGAAGAGGAAATGGAGGATTATTTTGCAGACATAGAACTCCCTAAACTAGCAGTTAGTGCAGATCAAGTCCTGTCACACCCATTTGAGCTAGAGGAGCTCCTGCGGGTTCTCAAGGAGCTTCCTATAGGTAAGGCGCCGGGGCCTGACGGATTCACCAACAAATTTTATAAGGTGTTTGGGGGAGTGTTGGCTCCACTGTTATTAAAGGTCTTCAATTCACTTGAATTTAGTCAGGAGCTCCCCCCCACATGGAATCAGGCTAACATTACAGTTATCCCTAAGCCGGGAAAAGACCCGCAATTATGTGCATCATACAGGCCGATTTCCTTGTTGGGGGTAGATTACAAGATCTTTACAAAAATTTTAGCGACCAGACTCCAGAGATACCTCCCAACACTAATTCATGAAGACCAAACGGGATTTGTACATGGAAGACAGACTTTTGATAACATCCGCAGGGCCCTCCACATGATACATCACACACAGGAACATAAACTTTCTATGTGCCTGCTATCCCTTGACGCAGAGAAGGCATTCGACCGGGTGAGTTGGCCTTTCCTGTTCACAGTCCTGGGTAGGATGGGTTTCACCGGGCGATTTACACACTGGCTTAAACTGATCTATAAGGCACCCTTAGCATCGATAAGGGTAAATGGGAGACTCTCCAAGCCATTTCAACTACATAGGGGGACCCGACAAGGCTGTGCGCTATCACCATTGCTCTTTGCGATAGTTATGGAGCCATTGGCTATTCAGATACGAACGCACCCTGATATCAGGGGACCACGGGTGGGGGGCCTGGAAACACGGGCGCTCCTCTTTGCGGATGACATACTACTTATGCTACGGGAGCCAGGACCCGCAATTCTAAAGATACAAGAGTTGCTCCAGTCGTATGGGAAAGTATCTGGCTTCAAGGTTAACCTAGACAAGTCAGAAGCGTTAGATATAAATATCCCAGCCCCACAAAAAATACAGTTGCAGACTACTTCCCCATTTCGATGGGCTGCACGACATATTAGATATCTGGGAGTCAATATTCCGAGGAGTTTAGATGAGCTATTCCAATCAAATTTCCCAGAAATGGTAAAAAAGCTCTTTGCAGAACTACATCGATGGGAGGGATTGACACTGTCTTGGAGTGGGAGGATCAATGCAGTTAAGATGGTTATATTACCTAGAATTTTGTATCTTTTTATGGCCCTGCCCATAGCTATCCCAGATAGATTTTTGCGAGGTCTACAGAACAAGGTATTTTCGTTTATTTGGAGAAAACGACCCCCGAGGGTGAAAAGAGAAATCCTGTATCAATCGAAAGAGAGGGGAGGGATGGGAGTTCCTTCCTTCACACACTACTTACAAGCAGCCCACCTTAGAGTAATAGCTACATGGCTTCAGGATACAGGGAAGGCCTGGACAAGGGTGGAACAAAAATGGATGGGACCTTTCCCGCTGCGAGCTATCCCCTGGTTATCACGGGAAGATTTAGGAGAAATAATCAAGGGAAGCCCGCCTATGATGCGCTGGCCTCTATTGACGTGGAGTAAGATTAGGGGACACTTTTTCCCGGGGCGAATATATTTTAGGCATATGTTCCTTCGCTTTGCTCCCCAGTTTAGACCGGGCAAACAAGATAAAGCTTTCCAGCGATGGGAGGAGATGGGGCTTTGTGAATTAGGCCAAATGTGGGAAACAGATAAGACGGTGCCATTCCAAGAATTATGCCAGGAGCATGGCCTCTCTCCCCTACAAGCTTTTCAGTACTATCAAGTGAAGGATTTTATAGCTCGCAGAGCACAGGATGAGTTAAAGCTACAAGAAACTAAATTGGAGGAGGGGATGATGAAGGGAGGAGGAAGGGGTAGCATCTCAAGAATATATAGGGCACTACTTCTACATACTAACCCAGTGGAGCGATACCTATCAAGGTGGGAGAAAGCCATGGGGGAAACCTACACAAAGCCCCAGTGGAAAGTGGCACTTAGATCTCTGCTAGCAGTCTTGGTGTCTAGTGCCTTGACTGAAAACGGTCACAAAATATTATACAGCTGGTACTACACTCCCCATCGCTTGGTTAAAATGTTTAAAACAGGGTCAGCTTTGTGTTGGAGGCAATGTGGAGAAGTGGGGGATATGATTCATGTGTGGTGGGCATGCAAGCATGCGCAGAAGTATTGGGGGGAGATATTGAAGTTTCTAGGTGAAGTTACAGGAGAGAACTACCAGATGAGAATGGACTACTGCTTACTCCATTTTAGACCTACAGGAATTCCTAATGCCATACACCGCTTTGCCGTACAACTATTCGTGGCCGCCAAATTGGTGCTGGCGGCGGCATGGAAGCAACCTACACTTCCGGAACAGCGGTCAGTGTTGCGGAAACTGGACTATATTCATCTGATGTCGAAATTGACAGCCTTACGCACTGGCCGGGTTCCGCAGTACCATAAAACGTGGAACCCTTATGAACAATGGTTAACCTCTCGGACACCCCAGATCGATGTGTCACATGGACAAGTCTAAAGAGAATTGGTCACAAAACTTCCTAAGAGGAGGGACTACAATAGGGGAGGGAGGGTATTAGATGGAAACATGTTAGTTGAAAGAGGAACTCTAATTTCTGTACAAAGATAAAATGTGAATACTGTTATGTTTCTAATGGAAAATAATAAAACAAATTTGGAAAAAAAAAAAAAGAAAATACGTCAGAAGAAGGCGGGACACTGAGCGAAGGGAAGACTGACACGTCGGGGCGGGAGAGTGCCGCCTCCTTCTCACTAACGCTACGCTGCCGCCGGACAGAGGTAAATTTAAACAAAAAAAAAAAGGAAAATGATCTGGGGAGAAGAGGGCGGGTAGTGTAGCGATCGTTTTTGCGGGGGGGGGGGGGGGGGGGGGGCGAGCGGAGCCAACTGCAGGGGGGCGCCGGAGACCCTAGGCACGGCCCTGATTTGGAAAAACAATTCTCATGACCTAAATGAGAGAGTTTGAGCCTGAAGTGTCCTAGATGCTCTTCTTCTGTATCCCGCCCATCCTAAAGACTTGTCCACAAACACCCATGCACTCAAATACGTACATGTGCTCCCAAGTATATTAGCTCCCATTTCAACAGAAAAAGTTTTGGCTCTTAATTAAAATATTTTTATGCTCGAAGGAAAATCGGAAACCTTATTGGAGCAGACCTCTTTTTTCACACATATCAGATAACTCCCCTGGAAAAAATTGAAATCATTTCCCCTATTTATAAATACTGGTTAAAGTTTCACATGCAAATGTCACTTTTAAAGGTCCAGCACTGCTTTTCACACCAAGGTTTGCAGTGCTTGTCATTTAAAACCACTTAAGGTCTATTCTAACATCTACATTAGCCCTGCCCCTATATTCACAACACGTTTTAAGTCACATTTTTCTTTCAGTAACAACTTTTACATCCTTATTTTTTCAGACACTCATTCTGTCACACCTCACAGCTAGAATTCCACACTTTGTGATTGCGAGCAAACCCTTTTCACATATATTTCTCCAAGCTATTGACAAATATAATGCATGCCCAGATTAGTATAGATCCTCAGGACTGAACACAGATCAAAAGACACATACACTATTAACACAGCTATACTAGCAGGCATAATTCAGTATTCATATATTTTATAACTACACAAAAAAAAGTCCCACTTTAAAGAGAATTTAACTCAAAAACACTTCAAAGTAACATTCTTAACGTAAAAAGTAGGAAGGGAAAGCCTCAAAGAGCTCTAAGTCACAATCGACCTTTAGAGCTATAAAGATCCAACTGATTCGCTCTTCGTCATTGGCAGAAACCTTCCTTATAGTGCAAAATTCAGAATTAAAAACATTAACACCTTCAAAAAGTGAGAGCCATGCATGAGCAGCTTGATGTGATAGCGCTGAGAAGAAAACTAGAGAATGACACGGGGACGGGGATCCCCGGTAACCGTGGGGACGGGGCAGGGACAGATTCCGCGGGGACAGGGTGGGGATGGGGACAGAGCCCGTGAAGACGGGACAAACTTTGTCCCTGTGTCACTGTCTACTTTGAAGCCTGTTAATGAACTGGACTGTTATTTATGTTTGATGGATGCAGACTGCAATATTTTGATTTTTTGGAAAAACAAGTAAAAATGCTAGCCACAGCTAGCAAAATTTGCATGGGGGATCCTGTACATCCTGCTACCAGCACATCTTCTAAGAAGACATCTTTTATTACAGAGGGACTGTGGAACACAGGAGAGCTAGACTGAATCCTGAGATTGTTGATGACTTCTTATTCGTCCATAGATTAAAAAATCTCCCCTCTAGGGCATACAGAACGGGTTGTATTTTGTACCCCTGGACATGGTGGATTAGGATTCCTTGGGGTAGTAGAAGTCAGCTATTGTTGGGGTTGGAAAGGGAGAGGGTGGTGGTGGTGGTGGGGTTATTATAGCTGCTAGTTGTCATTATTGTTTTCTATTCGTAATTTATACACAACAGTTGCACGCCATATACATTTTTATCTCTACTAAACGTACCACCAACATTCTGAAGCTGACTCCGTGGCGTCACAGTGAAGGGTTCGTCAGTTTCGTTACATTCGTAACCCTGTCACCATCTCCGTCAGTCCCGCCCTCGCATCACAACGTGATGACGTCGAGGGCGGAACATTACGACAACAAGTTCGCGCCAATCACGTGCCCACACCGAAAGCCTTCAAAACAAACAATTGCAAAGCTGCTCCATAGCCACGCACCCGACAGCACCAGTTCAAAGCGCGCAGCACAAGACCGAGGAAACCAGTTGCCAGCGCGCCGCGCCACACAGAGGCAAACTGTTGAAAGCCCGACACAGAGGAAAACAGTTACAACACCGACAACACAACGTCCGAGTGGTGGAAAAACAACACGGACAGATCTGACACCTGTCAAAAATTAAGGGAAACGAACGAAGAAGGTGGCAAACAACGACGGAGGAGAGGCGGGTCTGAGACCTGTCAGAGGTGTGTGACTCACAGCAACGCTGCCCAACATCCAAACCCCCTGCCGGAAACTCCCAGTAAAAAAGTATCAACCAGCCGCAGCAACCCTGTCACACTCTCATGCGGGAACCCCGTTCACTCCTCCTCACAAACCACACTCCCGTATCACACAATCACAGACACCACACACTCACAGCGATGCAGACCTCTTCCCCCTCAGTTCCTCACACACACACTCATTCCACCTCACCTCACCCCTCCAAAAAAACCAACAGCACATAAAATGAAAACACCACTCTTACAAACAGCTGACCCCCACCACAACCCTGCAACGCTGACCAACCTCCAAGCACCTTGCTACCCCCTACCAGAAAAGCAGCAGCAACCCTGTCACACTCTCTGTGTGACACACACACACTCATGCAGGAACCCCGTTCACTCCTCCTCACAAACCCCACTCCCGTATCACACAATCACAGACACCACACACCCACAGCGATGCAGACCTCTCCCTCCCCCTCAGTTCCTCACACACACAATCATTCAACATCACCTCACCCCTCAAAAACAAAAACCAGCACATAAAATGAAAACACCACTCTTACAAACAGCTGACCCCCCCAAACCCTGCAACGCTGACCAACCTCCACACCCCCTGCCACCCCCTACTGAGGGGGAGAGGACCCTGGAACTGGGTGGGTGGGAGGGAGGGAGAGCGGACCCTGGAACTTGGATGGGGGCCGGACCCTGGAACTGGGAGGGAGGGGGCGCAGGCGGACCCTGAAACTGGGAGGGAGGGGGCCCCTGGCACACACTCTCATTCTCCCACGCACACACACACTCTTGCACACAGTCTCACTCTCTCTGTCACACACACTCACACATTCACTCTCACTCTGTCACACACACAATCACACATTCACTCTTTCTGTATCACACACTCACTCTCACACACACTCTGTAAAACACACACATTCCCAGGAAAACCTTGCTAGCGCCCGTTTCATTTCTGTCAGAAACGGGCCTTTTTTCCTAGTACTTTAATAAAAGATTTAAATATAAAATCATAAGTGTTCGAGGCTTCTGCTGATGAGAACAGAGCCCACGGGGATGGGGTTGGAACGGAGACAGAACCTGCGGGGACGGAGACGGGGCCTGTGGGGATGGGACGGGGATGGGTTAGGGACGGAGACAGAACTCACGGGGGCGGAGATGGAGCCACATTTTATCCCCGTGTCATTCTCTAAAGAGAACCCCAATGATTTGGACTCGGATGCAGCAGTTTGAAACACGATTTTGCGAAACGCTGGGCACAGTTGGTACTGGGGGGAAGAGAGAAGCTGGCTTGCAAGATGTTTTCTAAGATAAGTGTGCTGTGAATGACTTTTTGATTGGACTGTATTGAAGTTGGACACTTTTTGAAGGTGTTATTGTTTTTTATTTGGATTTTGCCCTATAAGGAAGGATTTTACCAGTTGGATCTTTATAGCTCTATAAGTCGATTTTGACTTGGAGCTCTTTGAGACTTCTCCTTCTTACTTTTCACATTAAGAATGTTACTTTGAAGTATTTTTGAGTTAAATTCTCTTTAAAGTGGGGCAATTATTTTGTGTGTAGTTAGAACTTTTTGCGTTTTCACACCCTTTTGATGTTTTTTTTTTGTACTTCATTCATATATTTTATGCCATACACAACACAAACAAACACTTGGTCTATATGAGTGGAGGAATGGCCTAGTGGTTAGAGCACCGGTCTTACCGGTTCAAATCCCACTGCTGCTCCTTGTGATCTTGGGCAAGTCACTTAACCCTCCATTGCCTCAGGTACAAACTTAGATTGTGAGCCCTCCTGGGACAGAGAAATATCCAGTGTAACTCACCTTGAGCTACTACTGAAAAAGGTGTGAGCAAAATCTAAATAAATGCATGCAATGTTGCTACTATTGAAGATTCTACATGGAATGTTGCCACTTTTTGAGATTCTAGAATGTTGCTACTATTTGAGATTCTAGATGGAATGCTGCTATAGTGGAGGAGTGGTCTAGTGGTTAGAGCACCAGTCTTGAAATCCAGAGGTGGCTGGTTCAAATCCCACTGCTACTGCTTGTCATCTTGGGCAAGTCACTTAACCCTCCATTGCCTCAGGTACAAACTTAGATTGTGAGCCCTCCTGGGACAGAGAAATATCCAGTGTACCTGAGTGTAACTCACCTTGAGCTACTACTGAAAAAGGTGTGAGCAAAATCTAAATAAATGCATGCAATGTTGCTACTATTGAAGATTCTACATGGAATGTTGCCACTTTTTGAGATTCTGGAATGTTGCTACTATTTGAGATTCTAGATGGAATGCTGCTATAGTGGAGGAGTGGTCTAGTGGTTAGAGCACCAGTCTTGAAATCCAGAGGTGGCTGGTTCAAATCCCACTGCTACTGCTTGTGATCTTGGGCAAGTCACTTAACCCTCCATTGCCTCAGGTACAAACTTAGATTGTGAGCCCTCCTGGGACAGAGAAACATCCAAAAGTACCTGAATGTAACTCACTTTGAGCTACTACTGAAAAAGGTGTGAGCAAAATCTAAATAAATATGAAGTGCCAACAGAGACTTTTAAGTTTAAAACATTTAAACTATTTAAGTTTAAAACATAAGTCTTAGGTTTGTTTCTTTTTTTTATGTTTTAAACTTAAATAGTATGTAATATATTACTAAATAAAAATGATTGGCTTCTTAGCAATAGACTTTAAATCTTTTTAAAACTCCTATGACTGCTGTGTGTGCTGGAACTAGAAACCTCTTTTCCTTTCTCCAGTCAGAAAACCTATATGTAAATGGTAGGACTGCAAAAGAAGCATCTCATAAGGAATCAGTACTTCCATTATTATTATTATTATTAGCATTTGTATAGCGCTACCAGACACACGCAGCGCTGAACACCTGACACAAAGAGACAGTCCCTGCTCAATAGAGCTTATAAACCCTATCTAGGGCATGACGATGCTAATCACAACCTTTGCGCTCATAGAAAAGTGAAAGCAGACAAGAGAAAGGAATGGACCAGGCAGGAAGTTCATGAGTAATTACAGTTGAAAGAATAGTTTCCTAGTGACATCTCCAAAGAGATTTGGATTTAACTCTCACCTTTCTTTTAACTAGTAGCTCAAGATGACCTTCATTCAGATACACAAAGCAAACAGAGAGGGTGATACAGCATACACAGAAAGTATACAGAGAAAAAAAAAGCACCACTGGGCCTTCAAGACTGAGACAACAGGAGTCCTTTATTGAAATAAGACCCGACACGGGCCGTGTTTCGGCGTCAACAACGCCTGCCTCAGAGGTCTAGGTTTTAATTGCAAGATATGCAAGTAGGGAATTCAGTTTCCCCACCAGCAGAATGTAAGATATTTCAAAAAAGCACCCAAGGCCCAGTTGTGCTTTTTTTCTCTGTATGTCTTCATTCAGATACACTAGACATTTCCCTGTGCCTGGAGGACTTATAATCTAAGTTTGTACCCGAGGGCGATGAAGGGTTAAGGAGTAGCAGTGGGATCTGAACCAGCCTGGTTATCAGCCCAATGCTCTAACCAGTAGGCCATGTCTTTCCTCAGTGTGCTAATATAAAATATGCAATGTAGTTAAGAATCTTTTTTTTTACTCATTATCTTCCTTTTGATTTCTTTCTAGCATTCCTTTTTATTTTTATAAATTAAAAAAATGCTTTTTTTTTCACCAGAAACTGTGGCTATTTTGAATTATTCCTCCTCACCTTTTGCATCCTATGATATTAGACTGAGGGACAGCTTCTCCCATTGAGTGACTCTGGTTTTTGCACACGCTATGCTTGTTAGCCTCTACTGGCTTATGCAGATGAGGCCCCCAAAATGAGCCTCTGCACATCCCCTACAGGCCACCCCTGATTAGACTATGTAAGTGGTTTGAAGTATATTTTAAGGAAACAGTTGCAGCAGTCAAGTGTTTTGGGCTTCTTGCCAGTCGTTCGAGCTGACACAACATGTCTTCTGTCCATTCCAGGTTGTAGCGATGTTCAGAGAATAACAATACCCACATAAATAATGGGAAAGTGATAAGTGCCCCACATATCACAGTCGAGTGCAAATGTATGAATCAGAGCAAGAGGAATTGGTATACAGTGGCCTGTGAAAAATATCTGTACTTAAAAAAAAAATGTACCAGCTTCCAAAGCAAAGTTCTTTTCCATCAATGATTTTTTATTTTTATTTTATTTAATACATTTATACCCCACATTTTCCCACTAGTTGCAGGCTCAATGTGGCTTACATAGAACCGTAGGGAGGACTACAGTATAGAAAGTATCATCATACAATGTAAAAGTAAGGTAATAAGCAATTAGGCATCGTTTTAAACAGCAAAGGTATCAAAAGATAGTGCATAGCTAAGTTAATAAGGTCGGAAAACCTTGCTGAGAACCATGAATGGTTAGGTTAGGTTAAAACTACAGTGTAGTAAATTTAAAACAAATCGGAGAAAATGTTTCTACACCCAATGCATAATTAAACTCTGGAATTCGTTGCTGGAGAATGTGGTGAAGGCGGTTAGCTTAGCAGAGTTTAAAAAGGGGTTAGACGGTTTCCTAAAGGACAAGTCCATAAACCGCTACTAAATGGACTTGGGAAAAATCCACAATTCCAGGAATAATATGTATAGAATGTTTGTACGTTTGGAAAGCTTGGCAGGTGCCCTTGGCCTGGATTGGTCGCTGTCGTGGACAGGATGCTGGGCTCGATGGACCTTTGGTCTTTTCCCAGTGTTCCATTACCTATGTACTTATGAGTCTGGGAAGTAAGCCTTCTTGAACAGGATGGTCGTCAATAATTTTCTGAAATTTAGATAGTTTTGGGTTGATTTTATGGATTTGGGTAGTGCATTCCATAGTTGTGTACCTATGTAGGAGAAGTTGGAGGCGTAGATAGATTTGTATTTAAGGCCATTACAATGAGGGTAAGGTAAAATTTTTTTTTTTGTTACATTTGTACCCTGCGCTTTCCCACTCATGGCAGGCTCAATGCAGCTTACATGGGGCAATGGAGGGTTAAGTGACTTGCCCAGAGTCACAAGGAGCTGCCTGTGCCTGAAATGGGAATTGAACTCAGTTCCTCAGGACCAAAGTCCACCACCCTAACCACTAGGCCACTCCTCCACTGTTGCTACTATGTGAGATTCCACTAGCAACATTCCATGTAGAAGTCGGCCCTTGCAGATCACCAATGTGGCCGCATAGGCTTCTGCTTCTGTGAGTCTGACGTCAGACTCACAGAAACAGAAGCCTGCGCAGCCTTCTACATGGAATGTTGCTAGTGGAATAGCAACATTCCATGTAGAATCTCCAATAGTAGCAACATTCCATGTAGAATCTCCAATAGTATCTATTTTATTTTTGTTACATTTGTACCCTGCGCTTTCCCACTCATGGCAGGCTCAGTGCGGCTTACATGGGGCAATGGAGGGTTAAGTGACTTGCCCAGAGTCACAAGGAGCTGCCTGTGTCTGAAGTGGGAATCGAACTCAGTTCCCCAGGACCAAAGTCCACCACCCTAACCACTAGGTAGGATCGGGTAGAATTGGAACTGTTTCTGGGCGGTAAGTCAACCAGATCTAGCATGTATTTGGGAACTTCTCCATAAATGATCCTGTGAATCAGGGTGCAGATCTTAAAGGCAATACGTTCTTTAATGGGAAGCCAATGTAACTGTTCACAAAGGGGCTTGGTGGATTCAGATTTAGATTTGCCAAAGATCAGTCTCGCCGCTGTGTTCTGGCCATTCTGAAGTTTCTTGATTAGATGTTCTTTGCAACCTGCATAGATTCCGTTACAATAGTCCAGATGGCTTAGAAAGAAAGGTTTTATGCGTTTAAGTCTCCACATCGAGTAAAACATTTTCTTTGTGGTGCAATTGATTTGGGTTTCCAACTAGATCATTGGTTGGAAAGATTGGGTGCCGGAGGCGGGGCTGGTGGTTGGGAGGCGGGGATAGTGCTGGGCAGACTTATACGGTCTGTGCCAGAGCCAATGGTGGGAGGCGGGACTGGTGGTTGGGAGGCGGGGATAGTGCTAGGCAGACTTATACGATCTGTGCCAGAGCCAGTGGTGGGAGGCGGGACTGGTGGTTGGGAGGTGGGGATAGTGCTGGGCAGACATATACGGTCTGTGCCAGAGCCAGTGGTGGGAGGCGGGACTGGTGGTTGGGAGGTGGGGATAGTGCTGGGCAGACTTATACGGTCTGTGCCCTGAAAAGGACAGGTACAAATCAAGGTAAGGTATACACAAAAAGTAGCACATATGAGTTTATCTTGTTGGGCAGACTGGATGGACCGTGCAGCTCTTTTTCTGCCGTCATCTACTATGTTACTATGTTAGAAAGCACCAGAAGCATCAGAAGAAAAGTAATGGGAGGACAGTTCCATCCCCTTACCACTGTCAGTCTCTCAGCAAACAGAAAGCCAATAGCCAGTACAAATCATAATTTCCTGAGTTCCTTTTTTGCCTTTCCTCTTCCCAGTGGCCTTCTTGATAAATTCAAAGCAACAAATTCACTTTATTTTTTCTATGCCTTTATCATGCCTGAGCAACCCTTCTACTCTTTTGTCATTTAACGGTCCGACTTAACTCTTTCAGAGGCTTTCTGCAACGGAGAAACGCAGATTGTTTTTACTGCATCAAGCACCCTGTGTGAAGTTTTTTACTTGTTAGTGCATTGGTTTCAAAGTGTGCATACCTGAATTGAAATTTTTAATTGGGCTTCCGCTGTTTGGAAACAGATCAGTATGAAACTACAGCTAGATTACTTTGGAGATCTGGTAGTGGGGTTGTAGCCTCTGCTGCTTCTCATGAATATTCATTGTGGATATGCCAAAAGCCTGACTGGCTGGGGAGCCCCCAGGACAGGTTTGGGAACCACTGTCCTAGGGCCTAGAAAAGCCTGGGTCTAAAGGAAAAAGACTCCCTTTTCAGGAAAAAGAGTCACAAGCTCCGAACAGAAGACAAAGAGCAGATTGGGACATAACATAAGGAAATAACCAAAGACGGAAGAACTGATATTAACCTGAGGCGAAGGGACAACTGGAGCTCCTGTACGTGCTGCTGGAGTGGATCACACCAGACCCAAGTCCTGCAAATTCAGAAGTGATCTAAAATAATGTTTCCCAAGTCCGGACCTGGAGTACCCCTTGCCAGTCAGGTTTTCAGGATATCCACAGTGAATATAGGAGATGCCCCGGTCTACATGTCAGACCTCATAGACTTACCACCCAGGAACACCAAGGGATCTTCACGTACATTCCTGAATCTTCACTTCCCCAGCTGCAAAGGACTAAAATACAAATTAACGCATGCATCCAGCTTTTCCTACATAGGCACGCAGCTTTGGAATGCATTACCACTCGATGTGAAAAAAAATGCGTGACCTAATCAACTTTCGGAAATCACTGAAGACCTACCTCTTCAATAGAGCATACCACAACGAGCCATCATTTGAACTTTAGCGCATTACTGCTTTAACTGTTATTTCGATTGTGATCTCTTTATACCTGTGATTTATTCCATTACTAGTAAAAAAAGGCCCGTTTCTGACACAAATGAAACGGGCGCTAGCAAGGTTTTCCTCAGAGTGTGTATGTTTGAGAGAGTGTATGTGAGAGTGACTGTGTGTGTGAGAGAGAGTGAATGTGTGAGTGTGTGTGTGTGAGAGAGAGAGTGAGTCTGGGTGCGGTGTGTCTGTGAGAGTGTGTGTGAGAATGAGAGTGTGTGCAAGTGCGTATGTGAGACATAGTGTGAGAGAGAGTGTGTTTCACACAGATACAGTGTGTGCGAGAGAGAGAGTGTGTGTGAGACACAGACTGTGAGACTGAGTGTATGAGACCGAGAGTGTGAGTGACTGTGTGACACATAGAGAGTGAATGTGATACAGTGTGAGACATAGAGTGTGTGAAAGACAGTGTGTGAGAGTGAGAGAGAGAAAGACATTGACTGTGAGAGAGAGAGAGAGAGTGTGTGTGAGACACAGACTCTCTGTGCGACTGAGTGTATGAGACCAAGAGAGTGTGTGAGTGACTGTGTGACACATAGAGAGTGAATGTGATACAGTGTGAGACATAGAGTGTGTGAGAGACAGTGTGTGAGAGTGAGAGAGAGAAAGACATTGACTGAGAGAGAGAGAGAGAGAGAGAGAAAGAGAGAGAGAGAGAGAGAGAGTGTGTGTGTGAGAGAGAGAGAGTGTGTGTGTGTGTGTGACAGAGATACCTCCCCCCCCTCTCTGGTGTCAGGCCCACCCCCTCTCTCTCTGGTGTCTGAGCATTACTGTGCAGGACGCTGAGCTCTGGCTGTGCTTCAAGGAACTGACCAATCCTATTTAATAGAATGCACCTCCAACATTCTGAAGCCGAGAAACCTCGTGTGGTTGGTCACTCTGCTTGTGACAAACCCGGAAGTACGTGATGTCAATTAAGGAGATGGATACAGAGAGCAGGAATGCCTCAGCCACGCAGTCAGCTTCAGAATGTTGGAGGTGCGTTTTATTATATAGGATGTTACCCATATTCTTATATAATTCCTAATTGTATCTTTTACTCTGGTATGGCGTTAGCCATGGTGGAACAATGTAAGCCACATTGAGCCTGCAAATAGGTGGGAAAATGTGGGATACAAATGCAACAAATAAATAAATAAATATGCATGAAAGAGATTTGCATATAATGGAGGCAGTGCATGCAAATCAAGTCCATGCATATTCGTTTTGGATATCCTGAAAACCTGACTGGCAAGGGGTACTCCAAGACCGGACTTGGGAAAGACTTATCTAAAATACATATCACATCCTTATCCCGTTTGCAAATGGTCAATAACTGCATGCCTATGAGAGTTCTTGGAGGAGGCCAAAGAGCCGTCTACATCTGTAAAAATAAGTTATCTTTGTATTTTATAGTTTGACTTACTGTAAATATATGCAGTACTTCATTTGTGCTGAACAGAACTCACCAAGATTGATCTAATCCATTACAAAAGATCAAGATTGTAATGAGGTACCAGAGATATTGCTTTCATTTTCTTTGTTTAAGTTGAATGGAAACCATATTTTCAGAGCTATTACTGTGCCTGATTGCTTTTTCAAGCATGCAAATTAAAGGCACCCAGGAAACCATACAAGAAAGATATTACGTTGAGGAATAGCTGGTTTTAGGAATGCCCCTGCCAGTTCTGCAGATCACATTTAACAGGAACAACTTTCTGAAAGTGCTTGAAAGACAACAAAGGTTAAGAGATTTTCCGTGGCCTTGCCGTTTTGAACCTGCATCAGTCTTTAGTACCAGAATGTCTGCCCCAAGGCATTTGAGGATTCCATTGAGAGCAGTGTCTAAGCCCTAATTAAATTCCCATCTTCAACCCAAATGGTTGAAAGTGCAACTGTCTTAAACCTCTGAACTTTGTTTGTAATACAAAGCTTCAATTAGATAAAAGACAATAATTAGCAAATCTTTTATCTTTGGCCATAATTAAATCTTTAAGGAAGGACATCTTAATCGATAGCTTGTAATGACAAGTTCATAAATTAATTAATCCTACCAATGAGTGTCTGGCAGGAATCAATGGGTGTTAAAAGGGATTCAAGACGAGAAGACACTATTAGAGTAACACTGTAGCTCAATTTAATTTGGTTTAAAGACCTTCATGTACAAACTGCTTATTCAAAAGATTATATATTATTTAAGGGGCAGTAATCAAAAATATTATCTTGTATATTGCAAAACAGATTATTGTTGTGTTGTAAGACATTTTCAGAATGTCAATTCCTGAAAAAAAGCAACAGACTGGATAGAAAGATGGGTTTGCTGTTTGAGGTCTTTCTCTGTAATACCTTTATCAGCCTGTGGTGTGCAGGCTTGGCAGTGTTCTTCGGGAGCCAATGGCTGCTAATCTGTAATATGATGGACTGCTTTCCAAAACAAGTTCCATCATCCTTCAAGGTAGTGGTATGAAATTACAGTGGAGGAGTAGCCTACTCTTTAGGGCAGTGGATTGAGACCTTAGGGAGCTGAGTTTGATCCCCACTGTGGTGCCTTGTGATCCTGGGCAATCACTCAACCTTCTGTTGAATTTAGATTTAGGGCTTCATTTTGATTAAAATTTTAATTGTGATTAAAGGTATGTTTGTGTATATATTTATTTATTCCCCCCCCCCCCCCCCACCACTGCAGCTCCTTGTGACTCTGGGCAAGTCAATTAACCTTCAATTGCCCAGAGTCACAAGGAGCTGCAGTGTGTGTGTGCCAGGGGCGTATCTGAAAGTCGGCGGTAGCGGGGGCCGAAGCCAGAGTGAGGAGGCACATTATAGCCCCCCCCCAGCCGCCGCCGCCATTTCCGACCCCCCCCTCCGCCGCCGTGGGTACCTTTGCTGGTGGGGGACCCCAACCCCCACCAGCCGAGGTCCGCTTCCTCCTGCCGCTGCGAGGTTTTTTAAGTTCTTCATTGGGATTCGTCCTCCGTCACTCTGCGCTGCTGTTCAAAGAAGCTGCTAGCTGAATGCAGTTTCAGTTCGGACTGAGTCTGACGTCGCTGCTGCACGTTGTACATGAGTCTGACGTCCTGCACGTACAACGTGCAGCAGCGACGTCAGACTTGGTCCGAAACTGCATTCAGCTAGCAGCTTCTTTGAACAGCAGCACAGAGTGACGGAGGACGAATCCCGATGAAGAACTTAAAAAACCTCGCAGCGGCAGGAGGAAGCGGACCTCGGCTGGTGGGGGTTGGGGTCCCCCGCCAGCAAAGATACCCACGGCGGCAGTAGGGGGGTCCAGGGCGAAATCTGCGGGGGCCCAGGCCCCTGTGGCCCCACGGAGATACGCCCCTGGTGTGGGTGTGTGTGTGTGTGTGTGTGGGGGGGGGGGGGGAATAACATACTGTTAATCACGATTACAAATTGTAATTGAAATGCAGCCCGAAAACAATTAATGAAAAGATAAGAAATACAAAATACAAACTGAAAAATTACAAATTAAAGAATCTAAAACAGCATGCAGAATAGCTATAAACAGCCTTATAGTTTTCACAACCTACTTCAGAAAAACAAGCCTACTTAGATTATGAGCTGACCAGGGAGAGAGAAAGTGCCTGCATGTAATATGTAAATTTGCGTTGGTTGTACTACAGTGATACAGTGATGACTCACAGTCTCTACAGCCTGCCTGGTCACTAGGCAGCCTATTCCTGCAGACTCTTTACCAGCCCATAGCCTATACTTCCTGTCCTACTGGGTCGCTAAGCAAGTCTGTACTGTGGGCAAGCCTGCAGTCCATACTGCCAGACAAGGCTTATATATAAGTCTTTTCGTTTCCCAGAGATATGTGCAGTTGACACTCTCATGTGCAGATGATCAAAAGCCCCATGCGGTTCCAAACAGCGCTCTAAAATTAGCGCCAGAACAGCATGGGGCAATAACGCCCCTATGATCAAAACTAATATCATGTAAATTCATGTGCGCTATTAGCTCTGATCATAGGGGTACTTCTGTAGGAGGATAGTGCCTGGGCATGCACCCACGGAAAGTGTTTAACAGGCCCGGGCTATCAAAAAAAAAAAGTCCAGATCTGTCAAACATTCCAAGGGGCTAGAGGTCCGGTGGACCTCCAGTCTCCCCCCCCCCCCCCCCACAGAAGAGCCCAAGGCGACATGACCCCCCACTCCTCAGACAGAACTGCCCGGCTCGATGCCCCCGCCCCCTGCCCCTCCCCACCAGAAGATCCCAACCTCCTCATGCCCCTCCAATAGAATAGAGGTCTGGTCCTCCAGCCCTCCCCTGGTGGTCTAGCGACCCCCCACCTGAACCCTCCATGCCTTAAGTGATAGAGGAGGGAGTAGCACTCCCTCCTTCAAGCGCTGCCTCCAAAATGGTGGCACCCTGCCCAGTGCATCCCTATCATATAAGGGAGCAAGATAGTGCATAGTGGGGTAAATTGCTTCAGACATTCTTGCAGCAAGGAAGAATCGTCCTGGAAGATCCTGATGGGCATTCCCTTATATTGCAATGTAACTCTCTTCATTCGAAAGACCCTCAAAATCTCCACTTCATGTAAATAATTTTAGAGCTTGATGATCACTACTCTTGGCCTCTGTTGTCCATCTTGTATGCGGCCAAGATGGCGTGCATGCTCGAGAGACAATGGCCCTGCAATATCCAACAGCACAAATTCCTGTGCCAGCCACCTCTCCAACACGGGTATCAGGAACCATTCTGCTATTTGCTCTGGCAGACCAACAAACCTAAAACTACTCCAATGGGAACGATTTCCAGATCTTAATTTTTTTACATTGCTCTCTGGCTTGCTTTTCATGTTCTGTAAGTGTCTTGCCTTTTTTGTTCATTGAGTCCTCCAGGAATCCAACTCTCCACTCCAGCGATGCGTTTCTGCCAAAAGGGATTCCACCTTGTCTAGCTGTCCCAACAGCTGACAAAGTCGGGGTTCAATTGCTTTCCCCACCATCTCAGTTATTTGGCTTAGCTGTTGTTCCGTAAATGTGCCCCCCTCTAATTGTTGTAGGTCCGCTATCTTACAGTCGGTAGGCTTCGCTTTTTCTTTCTCCTTTTGTTTTTGCAGCTTGCTCGACATATCTCCTCTCAAAATAGTCAGATATCTGTCCATAAGAAGCTACAGAGTAGTGGTGGAAGATTCAGTATTTATTTATTTATTTGTTACATTTGTACCCCGCACTTTCCTACTCATAACGGGTTTAATGCGGCTTACACAGTAGTAGGATTACAAAGTATAATGCAGAGAAAGCAGGCTAAGCTTAGCAGAGTAATGGGGATGTGTAGATAGGTAATATTATAAGGGAGAGGGGGTAGAGGAGGTAGGAGGAGGTGCTGGTTTTAGGCTAGATTGAGATAATCAGGGGAAAGGGTCAAGGTAAATAAAGGGAAAAGTTGGGGGAGGCGTGGTCTGAGTCATTGCCATTGTCGCAGAATTAGGTGATGAATAGGTAGGTTCGTAGGGTTAGGTGGTGTCATTAGGATAAGCTTTCTTAAATAGATGGGTTTTCAGCGATTTTCTGAAGGGTAGGTAGTCTTTAATAGAACGAATGGGTCTGGGTAAGGCGTTCCAGAGTTGACTGCCTTTGAAGGAGAAGTTGGAATCATACAAGGGTTTATACATGAGTCCTTTGCAGTTGGGGTAGTGCAGGTTGAGGTAATTTCGAGAGGATTCCGAAGTGTTTCTGGAGGGTAGGTCGATCAAGTTGGTCATGTAGGTCAGAGAATGTCTGTCCAGGCCAAAATATCAGGCCTGTCTTTGGCCAGTTTAAACTTAAGTAGACAGCGCTGAATATTGGCTTGGCCGGTTAAGTTTAAACCAGGTATTCGATGTCGGTCACCAGAAATAGCCTGGCACTGAATATCCGGTCTCACCGCCGACCGTGAGAGTTAGCCGGGCTGCCTCCCGTGGTCTGAATATCGGCCACTGTGTGTTCATCCAATGCCTTTTAAAGTTTCTTCACAATTATTTTCTCTGCCATGTCTTTCAGAAAGGTCTTCCAGGCATCAAGTATCTGCTCCATGAAAAAATCTTTCCTGACATTGCATCTGAATTTACCAACTTAATACCAGATGCCTCTGAACAAGCGGAGGAAGATAAAACACAAATAATAAATTTTAACAAGGTATAGTTACCAGTAAAAGGTTCAAACCTGCATGAAAGGAGGCAAGAGTAAATGCTAAATACAGCATAAACTTTTCTGTTTCCTAGTTCTGTTTGTATTAACGGTTTGTTTTAACATAGAAGTGTCAGGACTGCTTGCTATATGCAGAAATCTACAGAGTTTAATTTGTTTTTAGGAAAACGCTTAGTGCCTATTAATTCTTTTATCCAATTAGTCTAATCATAAAACTAATGTTCCCTATAAAAGGGATGGTGGGGAACTACATGTTTTTCTATCAATATTGTAAAACTAAACATGATCATATTGGAATGTCGACCAATTAGTTTCCTGATAGCTTAAACACCGTGAAAATGAAACTTAAGAATTCTTAGCAAGCTTATCACGAAAACTAAACTTTTATCTAGAAACCATATATACAAAGGACACAGTGGCATGGAATTGTATCAAATAAACAGTAGTTTGGACAACTAGATTACAACTGGAAGTACTTTTCTGAGAAGTTCCGAGAGAAGAGGACATTTCTCTGGTAAGTGAATGCTATTTTGCTTTGTGCTTTGGGAACTTAAAGATTGGGGTTTAAAGGAGGAATTGTACGTTAGTGTTAGGCAAAATAAAAATATAAAAAGCAATTTTATTAACTAATCTCCATAGTCTTTTCCACTTAGTTTTAAAAAGTTTGTACCACAGCATTAACAGAATCTAGCAGGCACTGCATGATCTAATTTAGGGGGAATAATAAGAGAGAGAGAGAGGGAAAAGCAAGCAGGACCTACCGTATTTTTCGGACTATAAGACGCACTTTTTCCCCCCAAAATTTGGGAGGAAAATGGGGGGTGCGTCTTATAGTCCGAAGGTAGCAAGTTCGGGATCGCCCTCCCCTACTTACGTCACGCGATGTTCCCTGGTGGTCTAGTGACGTCGGGGCAGGAAAGAGCCCCCTCTTTCCTGCCCAGCACGCTGCTCTCCGTCCTCCTGAATGCTGCCTGACGGTCTCGGCGAGATTCAAAATGGCCGCAGAGACTTCAATTCTCGGCGGCCATTTTGAATCTCGCCGAGACCGTCAGGCAGCATTCAGGAGGACGGAGAGCAGCGCGCTGGGCAGGAAAGAGGGGGCTCTTTCCTGCCCCGACGTCACTAGACCACCAGGGAACATCGCGTGACGTAAGTAGGGGAGGGCGATCCCGAACTCGGACAAGACGCACCGGAGCACCTAGGTTTTAGAGGAGGGAAAAAGGAAAATTTTTTTTTCCTATTTCCCTCCTCTAAAACCTAGGTGCGTCTTATGGTCCGGTGCGTCTTATAGTCCGAAAAATACGGTAGTTTAGTATTAAGGGGGGAATAAAAAAAAAAAAAAAGAGAGAGACCCTTTTCCCATAGTTTTAAACTGAAATTTTCTCTAGAAATACGCATTTTCCCATAGTTTTAAACCGAAACCTTTTCTAGAGGTAGAAACTAAACAGCCAAAAACTCTTGTTCTAAAAGGCAGTTATTTTCAGTTCCTTGGCTGCTGGAGAGGTAGCTCATCCAGGGACCTCAATTAAGTGCTAATTAAGGTGTGAGGAAGTAGAATACTTGCATAGGTTGCTGAGTCAGCTTCAAAGAGCCTGTTTAAAAAAGGCCCCTTAGATTCAAAACTATATAAAGAGGAAAGGTCCCACTGAACTTTCTTTTTGAGAAGTTCCGAGAGAAGAGGACATTTCTCTGGTAAGTGATCGCTATTTTGCTTTGAGCTTTGGGAACTTAAAGATTGGGGTTTAAAGGAGGAATTGTATGCTAGTGATAGGCAGAATAAAAATATAAAAAGCAAATCTTATCAACTAATCTCCATAGTCTTTTCCTCTTGGTTTTAAAACTTGGGACTTTGTACCACAGCATTAACAGGTAGCCTCTAGCAGGCACTTCAGGATCTAGTTTAGTACCAATGACGTAGGAAAATGTGGGAGAGAGGTTCTGGAAGCCAAATTTAGGGGTCTTAGGTAGAAAGCTCAAATCCAGATCCTCTATGGGACCTAAGAGAAGAAACGTTACACCCAGGCAGCACTGCACCTGACATACAGAGAGCACGGCAGGAAGTCATGGAAGGGAACACCTACAGAGGCAGCTGATCGGCCTGGGCCACAGTGGCCCCAGAAATTGCTTTGATCCAACAGTGCATGTCCTCGGGACTGTCTGCCTGAACGTAGAATGTTCGAGAGGTCGATACAATTTCAGAAAGATTGTCTCTCAACAGGTTATCGCTCTGCTTACACTCCTGCACTCTATGAACATCTTTCAGAGGAATTCATCTTAAGGGGATCTTTCTCCATATTGGATTTGAAATAGACTATTGTATTCTCATCTAGCTGAAAGTATCTTCACTTCCAGTTTCTCATCACTGCACCCTGCTTTACTACTACTACTTATCACTTCTATAGCACTACAGGGCATACGCAGCGCTGTACACCATACACGAAAAGACAGTCCCTGCTCAAAGAGCTCACAATCTAAATATGGAATGTTGCTAGTGGAATAGCAACATTCCGTGTAGAATCTCAAATAGTAGCAACAGAATCTCCAATTGTAGCAACATTCCATGTAGAATCTCAAGTAATAGCAACATTCCAGAATCTCAAATAGTAACAACATTCCATGTTCCACTGCACTAACCACTAGGCTACTCCTCAACTAGCAACATTCCATGTAGAAGCCTGCCCTTGCAGATCAGCAACGCGGCCGCGCAAGCTTCTGTTTCTGTGAGTCTGACGGAAACAGAAGTCTGCGCGGCCGTGTTGCTGATCTGCAAGGGCAGCCTTCTACATTACTACTGCTACTACTACTACTTTTCACTTCTATAGTGCCACAAGGCATATGCAGCGCTGTACACCATACACGAAAAGACAGTCCCTGCTCAAAGAGCTCACAATCTCAATAGGACAAACAGAACAACTAAGAGGTAAGGGAATTAAAGAGGGGATAAAAGGGTACAGAGCACGTGAGTAGTGGTTAGGGGTCAAAAGCAGCATTAAAGAGGTGGGCTTTTAGCCTGGATTTGAAAACGGCCAAAGACGGGGCTAGACGTTCAGGCTCGGGAAGTATATTCCAGGTGTGAGGTGCAGTGAGATAAAAGGAACAGAGTTGGAATTAGCAGTAGAGGAGAAGGGGACAGATGAGAGATTTATCCACAGAACGGAGTACCCGAGGGGGGGGGGGGCGTAGGGAGAGACAAGAGTGGAGAGGTACTGAGGAGCGGTAGAGTGAATACACTTATAGGTCAGTAAGAGAAGTTTGAATTGAATGCGGAAACTGATAGGGAGCCAGTGAAGTGACTTGAGGAGAGGGCTAATGTGAGCATAGCGACTCTGGCGGAAAATGAGTCACGCAGCAGAGGTTTGGACTGATTGAAGAGGAGAGAGGTGGCTAAGTGGGAGGCCGGTGAGAAGCAGGTTGCAATAATCTAGGCGAGAGGTGATAAGAGTGTGGATACGGGTTTTGGTAAAGTGCTCAGAGAGGAAGGGACGGATTTTGCTGATGTTATAGAGAAAGAAACGACAGGTTTTGGCAATCTGCTGAATGTGAGCAGAGAAGGAGAGAGAGGAGTCAAAGATGACCCCAAGGTTACGAGCTGATGAGAGGGCCATCCACAGAAATAGAGAAAGGGGGGAGAGGAGAGGTGGGTTTAGGGGGAAAGATGAGAAGCTTTACACAGTAGCCAGCTTTTATCACTGCATTGTCAGGCATGGCTTTGGCTGGGAAGTTTGAAGCTTGGCTCTGGGACCATTTCACAGTGATTCGATCATTCCCATCTGTGCATTCATTCAGCTCTTGCTGTGTAGGCGTAATGATGGGAACCCCTCCCACAATGTCTGTTCGATATGATACTTGCTTCTTGTTCCCTGAGCTCTCCAGAAGTCGGTTATGGTTATCGGGCAAGGATTGCTGGTCGCTTGACTTTGGTACTGTGATCTTGGTTGCTTTGTTGAGCACATTTATCCATTCCACCAGGTCCTGCTGGTCATTGACCTGCAGAAAGTACTTCCTCATGCCAGCATTCATAACAAAGCAGAACTCTGCCTTTGGTCTGAGCTTGGTTGCATTGCTGACCTTAGAAATATAAGAAAGCTTCAGTGAGCCCACGGGTGGAGATCCGGTAGGCAGGCTCTTGGGATTGTCCATGTACCAAAGCAGGCTGCCCTCTTGTGTGTCCAGGATGAAGTACCTGCGTAGGAACTTGCCACTCTGCTCATGTTCCTCGATGTCCAGGAAGCCACAGATGCGATTCTGACGATCTACATAAGGCATTTCTAGGCCAGAACATCACCCTGATGTCGCCCACACTGATCCAACTCCGGTGCCCCTATCAATCACACAACTCCTCTCCCTGTTCCGAGGCATCGTATCCCGACCGCCTTGCCGGAAACAAGGGGCATTTACAGCAGATAAGTCATATATGTAGGCAAAGCGCCAATAACATATGCAAAGTCAAAATAAACACTTAGGTTACCACTGATAATTTGGGAGACTAGTGGGTGCTCATGAAGCATTTTGGTAATGCTGGCAAGGCTTTTATAGCATACATGGCATAAGTAATAAGGTCTTCACTTAAGAAAAGCTCTCTTTCAATCAGTATAAACTGGATTTCAGAATTGCGGTCAACTTCATGAGCCAGTGGTGGGAGGCGGGACTGGTGATTGGGAGGCGGGGATAGTGCTGGGCAGACTTATACGGTCTGTGCCCTGAAAAGGACAGGTACAAATCAAGGTAAGGTATACACAAAAAGTAGCACATATGAGTTTATCTTGTTGGGCAGACTGGATGGACCGTGCAGGTCTTTTTCTGCCGTCATCTACTATGTTACTATGTATGTAACTTGAAATTATAAATTTCAACAAATGGAGCCTCACGAGTTTAGGGTGCTTATATGGATGGCTAAACCCTTTAACAAACTCCTCATCATAGACTCCTCTACCCCAACCGAAACCAACCACAGCATAAAAATACTTTCTTCCGGAGAAAAAACACTGTGGCAAAAAACTGGGGGGGGGGGGGGGGGGGGGTAGAGATTCACAAAATTTACACAAAATACCACAGGAAAGTAATTTTTCAGTCAGTTTTCGGGCACATATCAGGTGATAACCTGTGACTTTATTCCTTTGGTATTTTGTGTAAATTTTGTGAATCTCTACACCCCCCCCCCCCCGCATCTTAGTAAAAGGACCCTTTAACCCTTCATTGCCTCATGTAGGAGCTTCAATCATAAGCCCTCTGGGGACAGGATAATGATAATATGTGCCATACCTGAACATAACCTGTCTTTATATACTACTGATCCTTGAGATGAAGAAGTCATTGGGGTTAAGTAATTGTTGTTAAAAATAAAAACCAGCTTTTGCATAAAAGAGCAGAAAATTCTAAAACGTATGTTAAATTAGAAAACATGTAGTGTATTAATTTTCCTTTTCTTAAAAATTTGCTGTTCAGCTATTTAGATTTAGGTATTTATTAATTTAAATACTTGCCTTTCCAGTTGTGAGTGTAAGATAAATTACAGTTCATAAGAACATAAGAATAGCCGTATTGGTTCATACCCATGGTCCATCTAGCCCAGTATCCTGTTTCCAACAGTGGCCAACTGTGTCCAAGGAACTTTATTTAAAAAATCTTCAGGAACATTAAAAGAGACCTGACACGACTTGTGTTTCGGCCCTACTGGCCTGCATCAGGGGTCTAGGAATTGATACAGTTGTATATATTCCCAGAAGAATCATCAAAAAACAAAGGTCTCCAATTGATAAACAGTAAGAAGCTCGTGCACAAAACACTGACTGATTGCTGTATCCCTTGTGGGAATATAAACAACAATACCAATTCCTAGACCCCTGATGCAGACCAGTAGGGCCGAAACATGAGTCATGTTGGGTCTCTTTTAATGTTCCTGAAGATTTTTGAAATAAAGTTCCTTGGACACGGTTGGCCACTGTTGGAAACAGGATACTGGGCTAGATGGACCATGGGTATGAACCATCTGTGAGAGACTCCTCTTCTTTTTTCCTCTACTGTTTTATATGTGGTGTACTCTGTCCGTGGAGGTTTTCTTTTGTTGTTGTGACTATCCAACAATGGCCAAGCCAGGTCACAAGTACCTGGCAGAAACCCAAATAGTGGCAACATTCCATGCTACCAATCCCAGGGCAAGCAATAGTTTCCCTATCAGGCTTATTTTTGAAAGAGAAGGACGCCCGTCTTTCGACACAAATCGGAAGATGGGCATCCTTCTCATAGGGTCGCCCAAATCGTCATAATCAAAAGCCAATTTTGGGCATCCCCAACTGCTTTCCGTCGCGGGGGTGACCAAAATTCATGGGGGCTTGTCAGAGGGGTAGCGAAGATGCGACTTGGGAGTGCCTAACACATGGGCGTCCTCGACCCATAATGGAAAAAAAAGGGCATCCCTGATGAGCACTTGGACGACTTTACCTCATCGTGTTTTACTTACAACCAAGGCACAAAAAGGTGCCCAGACTGACCAGATGACCACCGGAGAGAATTGGGGATTACTTCCCCTTACTCCCCCAGTGGTCACTAACCCCCTCCCACCCTCAAAAAAACATCTTTAAAAATATTTTGTGCCAGCCTCTATGCCAGCCTCAAATGTCATACTCAGGTCCATCACAGCAGTATGCAGGTCCCTGGAGCAGTGTTAGTGGGTGCAGTGCACTTCAGGCAGGTGGACCCAGGCCCATCCCCCCCTACCTGTTACACTTGTGGTGGTAAATGTGAGCCCACCAGAAACCCACTGTACCCACATCTAGGTGCCCTCCTTCATCCGTAAGGGCTGTGGTTGTGGTGTACAGTGGTGGGTAGTGTGTTTTGGGGGGGGGATTGGGGGCTCAGCACACAAGGTAAGGGAGCTATGTACCTGGGAGCAATTCAGGAAGTCCACTCCAGTGCCCCCTAAGGTGCCCGGTTGGTGTCCTGGCATGTCAGGGGGACCAGTGCACTACGAATGCTGGCTCCTGCCACGACCAAGTGGCTTGCATTTGGTCGTTTCTGAGATGGGCATCCTTAGTTTCCATTATCGCTGAAAATCAGAAACGATTAAGTCTAGGGACGACCATCTCTAAGGACGACCTAAATTTCACGATTTGGGCGTCCCCGACCGTATTATCGAAACGAAAGATGGACGTACCTCTTGTTTCGATAATACGGGTTTCCCTACCTCTTTGCCGGGATGTTTTGCGAGGACGTCCTCATCAAAACTTGGGCGTCCCCTTCGATTATGCCCCTCTATGTCTGTCTCAATAGCAGACTATGGACTTTTCCTCCAGGAACTTGTCCACACTTTTTTTTAAAACCCAGATACACTTAATTGCTGTTACTACATCCAGAGCTTAACTATTTTTTGAGTGAAAAAATATTTCCTTCTCTTTGTTCAGGCATACAAGGTATTTCCCTGCCCAAGGGGGATAACAGTCTAACTCGTACCTGAGAGTGAAGTGACTTGAATTTCTAAACGGGCATAACCACCTTTTAAAAAAGCTATATACCTATCAATTACTAGCTTGAGAGCCTTAAATACAATATGATCTGCTGAAATTCAGTTGCCTCAGAGCTTAAAACAAGATTCAAAAAGATGTTGGGGGTAAGGATACTCTAATTCTTAGCTGTGCATCAGATTCAAATAAAAAGTGGGGTCACACTGTTGCCAATCTTTGTGCCATGCAAAAAAATGCATACTTTTCCTTCTAAACCTTCTACAATATTGCATGTATCGAACAGAATCAGCCTCAGGATAGATCCCTGAGGCACTCCACAACTCACCCTTCTTTCTTTTGAGCAGATCTCCATTTACCACCATCTTCTGTCACCTCAGTAAACCAATTTGTGATCCAGTTTACTTTCTCAGGTCCCATCCAGCTTATCACCTTGGGTCCCATCCTCAAGCCACTCAGTTTATTGATGAGCCTTCTCTGAGGATCAGTATTAAAGGTTTTGCTGAAATTGAAGTAAATTTCATCCAGCCCATGTCCTCAATCCAGTTCCTTTTCCACCCAGTCAAAGAAATCAATTATAGTAACATTACTACTACTACTTATCATTTCTATAGTGCTACTAGATGTACGCAGCGCTGTACACTTGAACATGAAGAGACAGTCCCTGCTCGACAGAGCTTACAATCTAATTAGGACAGACAAACAGGACAAACAAGAGATAAGGGAATATTAAAGTGAGGATGATAAAATAAGGGTTCTGAACAAGTGAATAAGGGTTAGGAGTTAAAGCAGTATAAAAAAGGTGGGCTTTTAGCTTACATTTGAAGACGGCCAGAGATGGAGCTTGACGTCTACCCATTCTACTCCACTCATTACCCAAGATTTCCCCAGTTTCATCCTCTGGGGTGGGGCGAGAAGAAGATGTGAGGGTTAACACTGAGGGCCAGAGTAGATGACAACAGATAAAGACTTGAATTGTCAAGTCTGCCTAACAGTCACACTCATTATCGATTCATGATTAAACCATCAATGAATGTGGTATAAAATATATATACTTGATCTTCATTTTTCATATATTGCTTGTTATATTGTTTGGTTGATGTGATTTGTAGTAGAATATTGTCTAAATGTAGCTTCTGATTTAAGAATGACTTGATTGAAAAGAATGAAAATAAAATGAACCTTAAGTTGAAACTGGTTGAGATCTAGAAATACTGTTGAAACAAAAAGGAAATTTGAGCTTCGAAAGCATTGGTGCCTCCATAGCTGCTGACCTTCATGTCAGACTTTGCACCTGAGGATGCCGATGGTAAAGGGCTCTTCATTTCTTTAAAATGAATGCAACTTAGGTACGGCTCCTGTGGGTGAGTGAACTGTGCTGGGAATAATTGCCAGGATCTGAGTTAGCCTAAGATAAAAGCAAAGAATAATCAAGAATGTCCGTTGGGACCAATGGAAAAATTATGTTGTTTTTTCATTCAAAAGATTTAAGGAAAGATGTCAAATATATTTTTTCACTTCCCACCCCTACAAACCTCTGCTGGCTCCTGTCAGAGCCCGTTCAAAATCACAGCTGGTTAACTCAGACAGATGTTTCATTTCCTAAAGTAAATGGAAAAATGCATCAGATAAGGTTTCATTAACTTTAATTCTGCTTGATGGAAATAGGGATGTACACAAAGCTGTGACAAGTTTTAAACGATGGCATATTAACTGATAGTGCTGACGTAAAAACAGCATTTTTTTTAAACAGTGATGTTTGAAATGGCAAAACATTGCTGTCAACTTTATGTTACATTGTAAAATTCTTCTTTGTGTTAACTAATATTTATTTATTTGCTGCTTTTGTATCCCACATTTTCCCACCTATTTGCAGGCTCAATGTAGCTTACTATCCAGCTTATTTTCGAAAGAGAAAGACGCCCATATTTTGACCCAAATCGGGAGATGGGCGTCTTCCTCCCGTGGGCGTCCAAATCGGTATAATCGAAAGCTGATTTTGGGCGTCTTCAACTGCAATCTGTCGTGGAAACGGCCAAAGTTGACAGGGGCGTGTCGGAGGCGTGGTGAAGGCGGGACTGGGGCGTGCTTATCGGCCGAGGAGAGATGGGCGTCCTTGGCCAATAATCGAAAAAAGAAAGGCGTTTTTAGCGCGAATTTGGGTCACTTTTTTTGGACCCTTTTTTTCACAAACAAGTCCCATAAAAGTGCCCTAAATGACCAGATGACCACCAGAGGGAATCGGGGATGACCACCCCTGACTCCCCCAGTGGTCACTAACCCCCTCCCACAAAAAAAAAGAACTTTAACAACTTTTTTTTCCCAGCCTGTATGCCAGCCTGAAATGTCATACCCAGCTGCATCACAGCAGTATGCAGGTCCCTGGAGCAGTTGTTAGTGGGTGCAGTGCACTTCAGGCAGGTGGACCCAGGCCCATCCGCCCCTATCTGTTACACTTGTGGTGGTAAATGGGAGCCCTCCAAACTGTCCCCAAAACCCACTGTACCCACATCTAGGTGCCCCCCTTCAGCTATAAGTGCTATGGTAATGGTGTAGAGTTGTGGGGAGTGGGTTTTGGGGGGGATTTGGGGGGCTCAGCACCCAAGGGAAGGGAGCTATGGACGTCGGAGGTAGTTTGCTTTGTTTTTTTAATTGTTACAAGTGCCCCCTAGGGTGCCCGGTTGGTGTCCTGGCATGTCAGGGGGGACCAGTGCACTATGAATCCTGGCCCCTCCCACAACCCAATGCCTTGGATTTGGTCGTTTTTGAGCTGGGCGCCTTTGGTTTCCATTATCGCTGAAAAACGATACCGCCCAGCTCAAATCCACACAGATCCGGTGCATTTGCCCGGCACAAACCGTATTATCGAAAAAAAAGATGGAAGCCCATCTTTTTCGAAAATACGGTCTGTCCCGCCCCTTCATATACCCGTTCTCGGAGATAAAAGCCCAAGGAGATGTGTGTTCGCGTTCGATTATGCCCCTCAATATGTTACAACAACACTCACATTAACGGAATAAGAATTTCAAAATTGTTACAGATAAGATGCATAAGAATATCATATAGGATTAGAAGTGTATAAAAAGTTAAAAGCATGACATAATGATATCAGGACAAAATATAATATTCAGTAAAGAGGATGTAATTAAAATAAACAAGTCAGAAAAGTTCTATACTAGTTGTATCTGGTGTAGTTTAGGAGTCAGATTGTTATGGGGGTTCCTTTTTATACGTCTTTATGAACAGGTAAGTCTTCAATAATTTTCGGAAGGTTGTCAAGTCGTGTGTTGTTTTTATGGCGATCGGTAAGTCATTCCATAGTTCTGTGCAGATGTATGAGAAGCTAGATGTATGTATAGATTTGTATTTAAGTCCTCTGCAGTTGGGATCATGGAGGCTTAAGAAAGTACGTGACGATCTTTTGTTGTTTCTCTCAGGTAAGTCTATTAGGTCTGACATGTAAGATGAGGCATCGCCATAAATAATTTTGTGAACCAAGGTGCAAATTTTGAATGCAACAGGATACTGGGGTTGATGAACCTTCGGTCTGTCCCAGTATACAGTGAATCCAGTCCAACTAGAACTCGTAGGAGCTCAAACGCTAAATAGCTGCTGTATGGCGACATTTTATGTAAAGGAAAGACATTCAGGAATTTGTCAATGCCTGGCTGTTTGCTTTACAGTTGAGATATTGGGCATTAATCTAGTCATTGCTAGTGTTACTTGATGAATGACTGAGTAAAGGCCCCGCCCTTTTTTTAAACCACTGCAATCTACAGCTTCTCCTTAGAATTAGAAAAGGTACAGAGAAGGACGATGAAAATGATAAAGGGGATGGGACAACTTCCCTATGAGGAAAGGCTGAAACGGCTTGGGCTCTTCAGCTTGGAGAAAAGATGGTTGAGGGGAGATATGATAGAGGTATATAAAATACTGAGTGGAGTGGAACAGGTAGATGTGAATCGCTTGTTTTCATTTTCCAAAAATACTAGGGCAAAGGGGCATGTAATGAAGCTACAAAGTAGTAGATTTAAAACAAATCAGGGAAAATATTTCTTCACTCAACGTGGAATACGTTGTCAGAGAGTGTGGTAAAAGCAGTTAGCTTATCGGGGTTTAAAAAAGGTTTGGATAGCTTCCTAAAAGAAAAGTCCATAAGCCATTATTAAAACAGACATGGGGAAATCCACTGCTTATTTCTGGGATAAGCAGCATAAAACGTATTGTACTGTTTTGGGATCTTGCCAGGTACTTGTGACCTGGATTGGCCACTGTTGGAAACAGGATACTGGGGTTGATGGACCTTCGGTCTGTCCCAGTATGGCAACAGTTATGTACTTATGTCAGATTATTTATTACAAAGAAATGCTGGTTGATGTCATCTGACTGAATGCTTACTCACACATGTGACATCCAGATTCACTAAACACTAGGGGCTAATATTTAAAAAGACTAATCCAAATAGCAGCACCTACTAACCAGTATCAGTATCCGGAAAATGTAGCTGAAAATCATTACTGAATCCAGGTAGGGAGCAATTTTGTAACTGGGTACGTCAAGTTAGGTGCCAAAGTGGAGGGGCATAATCGAACGGGGGCGCCCATCTCTAAGGACGGGGTTGCAAAAGGGTGGGGCAACCCGCATTATCAAAACAAGATGGGCGGCCATCTTTCGTTTTGATAATATGGTTGGGGACGGCCAAATCTCAACATTTAGGTCGACCTTAGAGATGGCTGGCCTTGGTTTTCGCCTATAATGGAAACCGAGGATGGCCATCTCAGAAACGACCAAATCCAAGCCATTTGGTCATAGGAGGAGCCAGCATTAGTAGTGCACTGGTCCCCTCTCACATGCCAGGACACCAACCGGGCACCCTAGGGGGCACTGCAGTTGACTTCACAAATTGATCCCAGGTGCATAGCTCCCTTACCTTGGGTGCTGAGCCCCCCAACCCCCCCCCCGAAAACCCACTACCCACAACTGTACAATACTACCATAGCCCTTAAAGGGTGAAGAGAGGGCACCTAAATGTGGGTACAGTGGGTTTCGGGTGGGTTTTGGAGGGCTCCCATTTACCACCACAAGTGTAACAGGTAGGGGGGGATGGGCCTGGGTCCGCCTGCCTGAAGTGCACTGTAGTAGCCATTAAAAATGCTCCAGGGACCTGCATACTGCAGTGATGGACCTGGGTATGAACAAAAAGGGACCAAGTAAAGTCAGCCAAATGCTCGTCGCCCTTCATTTTTCCATTATCGGCCGAGGACGGCCATTTGTTAACCACGCCCCTGTCCCGCCTTCGGTACACTGCCGGCATGCCCCCTTGAATTTTGGCCATCCCCATGATGGAAAGAAGTTGAGGCCGGCCAAAATCAACTTTTGATTATGCCGATTTGGCTGGCCCTGAGAGAAGGTCGCCCATCTCCCGATTTGTGTCGGAAGATGGACGCCCTTCTCTTTCGAAAATGAACAGGAAAGTTACATGGGCTGTGAGCCTACTCTGTAAGAGTGCTTACATGCATAAGCCTTCTTATTGAATACTAGTGTAAGTTGGCATCTATGCTCCTACATTTAAGCACTCCCACTTACGCCATGTCAATACCAGGTGTAAATTTGGGCACCTAAATGCTGCACTTTATACATAACTTACAGTATTCTGCAAGTTTTCTGAAGACAAGGAGGCCTTATTCTCACATATGAGGGTGACGTCATCCACGTTGCCTGGTGCAGAGCTTGAATAAGGCTAATACAACTTCAAGCGCACGCGCTGCGTCCCCCGCAATACATGCATGAGTGCCTTACCACCTGCCGTGAGAGTGCAGGACCTGCAGTCTGTCTTCATCTGTCGTGAGGAGAGAATGTGTTTGTCCCGCGCTCCTCACAGCGTCTGGTGCATGAGTCTATTGTTGACCATTTTGTGCCTTCTCTTCGGGGTTTTTTGGCCTGATTTTTTTTACATTTTTTTTTTACAAAATTTTCTTCTCTCTTCCTTTATAGTTTTAGTTTGGTTTTTCCCCACTCTTAAGTTTTCTTTATTTTTATTGTACTCGATAGGCCCTCTTAGGCTTGAGTTCTGGTCGGACTCTATTTTTCTGGTGCTTGCCCCTTTTTTCTATCGCCATCGAGCCACTTAATTTGGCCATGGCTGTTTTCCCTTCCGTGTCTGTGAAGGTTCCTAGTGGCTTTAAGCACTGTAGCCGGTGCAGTAGGACTATCTCTGGCAAAGACATTCATTCTTGGCGTCTTCAGTGCTTGGGGCCTGAACAGACCCCTTTCAACTGTGTTTCTTTGCCTTCATATGAAGAAAAGAACCCAGCTGGCCAGAGAGGCTCAAAGAGAAAACTATTTCGGAGCCCGGTCCAAAACCTCAGCTTTGGTATTAGCATTCACATCGGGTGCATTGGTCCTTATGACTGAGTGGCCTGTCTTAGACACTGGGAGTGGAGTGCATCAAGTGGGTCTCCACCTGCCTCAACGTTGACCACTGTGCAGGGCCCCCAGGACAGGTCAGCATCATACCCGACCCTGAGGCGATGTGGGGATTCGACATTGTCCTCGTCGGCACTAAGGAACAACAATGGCCAGCATTGGGCGGCCAAGAAGCATCAGCATCGATCCCCCTTGATGTACGGGGGCGAGAGCTCTGGGGAACCAAGTTTTGTAAGGGAATTCTGTGTTTGCTTACGTCCAGAAACTGAACCTCTCTGTTCTGAGGAGCATTTTCAGTCAAAAAGCCTTTTTTGCAGGTGCGCTGAAAAATGGACCTGTGCGCGCTGGATACATGCGTCTACACCAGCGCAGGCCATTTTCAGCTCACCTTAGTAAAAGGACCCCTTAGTATGCAGGGGGCATGTCATGGAAAGCACACGATACATGAAAAATACTGTGCTTACCAGGGTCTTTAGCAAGTGACTTCTCTTAGGAAGCTGCTGTGCGTTCCACTGTCCTGTACCGGAGATAGTTAACAGCCTTCTTGGCATGTAAGCCAGAAGGGATTGGTTCATACTGTGAAATACTAACAGCTGTAATTTGACTCCCTAGCTAATTAATTTTGGTCTGTGTAGAATTCCATTTTCCATATACCAAATCTGTTTATGACACTTCGCTATTCTAGGCATCTAACTCTGTGCCAGAGCCTAAGTACGTCTTTCTGACCAGAGGTCACGTCAGGGGCTTAAATTGAGGACTTGAAATTGAAACTGTATTTGAGCTGGGCAGGGCCTCATGCCACAAGGAATTCGAGCAGCTCCTTCTCTGTTAAGCTTGGATCAGGCTCCTTAATCACCCTCCCTCGTATTTTAGAATAAAAAAATAAATCCATCATATAGCTAACAAGCAGCCTTTTATTTTTCTCAGTTTATCCATGGCATTCATTTTTCACACCTGGGATTCATTATGCCTGGTTTCTGTTCTCTGTTTTCTGTGCTATACATCTGTTCAAACCTAGGCGTACTTTTTTAAACATTTTTTTTCAATTTCGATCTCAGTTGGGTCGGGCCTTGTGTTCTCTGCATGCGTTCCCTGGGTTGGTTAAGTACTGTTTGCTCGGTTTGTGATGCTAGTGTAACAAGTATGTCACTTTTTTCCGTTTCATTCTGAATTTTCCCATTTTCTGTAGATAAAACAAAAGAGAGGGAACGAAGTACAAACTAATGTCCAAACAAAAAAAAAAAACAGCACCACGGGCCTTTAAAAATGGAACACAGTTCTTTAATGAATGAGCCTTGACAAAAGGACCCGACACGGGCCGTGTTTCGGTGACTAGCACCTGCGTCAGGGGTCACAGTGATGACGTGGAAAACTTGGGGAATAACTCAAATATATTCCTCTACAATATATTATTCCTTACCCCACGTCTCATATAGTAAAAGCTACAAAGCACCAAGGCACTTTCACTTTCTGTGCTAGTCACCGAAACACGGCCCGTGTCGGGTCTTTTTGTCAAGGCTCATTCATTAAAGAACTGTGTTCCATTTTTAAAGGCCCGTGGTGCTGTTTTTTTTGTTTGCCCGTCGTGCCATGTAAAAAAAAAAAAGTTGCTTGATGCTGAGGTCCTCTAGACATGCACACGAGCTCTGCTGTCACCATATTGCAGCAACAAGAGATACCAGCAATGGCTCTTACACTTGCAGGAGCTCATTTCTGAGCACATGAGCCCTGGAGCGTGTGAGTTAAGGAGCAACATGAATGACACGAGGACAGGGACCCACAGTAACCGCGGGGATGGGGCGGGGACAGATCTCATGGGGACAGGGCGGTGTGCTGACGCCAGCTCAGGCCCCCTTTTACCGCAGCTTAGTAAAAAGACCCCCGAATGCCTCGTTTTTTAACGCTGCTGTGTAAATGAGCACTATGGAACCTAAGCTTCCCTTGAACTAGGTAAGTAGGCACCATCTTTCCTTTACAGAATAGGCTCTCGATAGGTGCTTTCTTGATGCCTAACTGTGGGCACTTCCTCATAGAATTATCCTCTTAAACATGCAAATTAGCTGATTTTAATTGTCAAGCTACAGCGGTAAGTTCTACTGCAGCCATGTGCTAACAGCGTTCACTGATTTGCATGTTAATTGCTTAATGGATTTTAGTAAAAGGGCCCCTTGGTGGCTTTATTGATTTTAGGTTTCACAGTGATCTTACATCAGGATTTGTACAACATATGGCACTTGAGCACCTGGAAAGCTTTCCTGTCCTGGAAGAGGCGGCATCGTGTTTTAAGAGAGCCATTTTTCAAGCAGACCACTTTACCTTTTGAAAACTGCTCTAATTTAAAAAATATTTTAGAGAGGAATCATCTGGTGTCCGCTACTAATTCCCCTATGTATTTAAAGTAGTATAACCGACGAATCGTCTGGACAAGCGCCTTAACTTTTTGTCTAACCCCTCCTCCCCCCTCTTGAATCTACCTGTCACTCAGCTTTCTTTTGCGCAGCTCCTTCCCTCTGGAACGCCCTTTCTGTTGAACTCTGCAGTGAACAATCTTATTCTCGATTCCAAACTCTCCTCAATACTCACCTGTTTTCCCAGGCTTTTCCCTTTCTTAGTCCTGGTTGATCTGACCTAGGTTGTCTACCCTGGAACTGCCCCCCCCCTCCTGCCCCTTCTCGATTTCCCTATGTGTGGTCCCTGTTTTGTAGTTCCTTTCAGTAATTATTATTCGTTTTGTTGTTGTACACCGTTCTGATTTCCATAGAAGGGCGGTATATCAAGTCTTTGAATAAACTAACGTAAACAATCATCACATGCCTAAGGCTGTTACCATGTCCTGGTTTTGGAGGGAACTATTTAGAGTCCTCTATTAAGAGCACTGGAGACATTTTTGTGAGAGCAGTTGCCCACCATGAAGTAAAGCTGAAGAGGTTTTAATGCCGGCCTTGACAAATTTCTTAGGATGTAGGAGCCAGACTTGGAATGACTGGAATTAATTATGCACATTTATAAATTGCACATTTATATTGTGCTCAATGTCATGTACTGCAAGGTGTTTATTACAGTAGCAGGGAAAGAGCAGATAAGAGGCTACTGCCTAATGGTTAGTGCAGTGGCTTGAGAACCGGGGAACTGGGTTGAGAGAGTCTATTCCAGATTTCTTTTGGGGGGAACAAGAGGGATTGAGAGAGGCTACTGCATGTGGGGGAGAAAGGAGAGACCTGTAGGGCTCATTTTCACAGTGATTTGAAAATACACCTCTAAGGCTGCTAAAGGAGTGGCTGAGGAGGTGATGAGGAGGCACTTAGGCTGCGGCTGCTGGGAGCAAATGGACAAGCGAGGGGTTAAAACCTGCAGCTGCCAGGTAGGCAGTGGAGAGAGGCTAAGGTTGCAGTTTCTGGGGGCAGTTGGATTGGTGCACTACCCGCCAACGATTAGCAGCTGCAGCTTTAGCCTCTTCCATTGCCTTATTAAGCGCAGCTTAAATTCTCTTTTTATTACCAAACAGGCTGCAGGTTGGTGGGCAATGGAGAAAACAGAAATGGAAAGGGGATGGGATTTGATATACCACCTTTCTGTGATCACGATCAAAGAGGTTTACATATTATATACAGGTACTTAATTGTACCTGGGGCAATGGAGGGTTAAGTGACTTGCCCAGAGTCACAAAGAGCTGCAGTGGGAATTGAACCCGGTTCCCCAGAATCAATGTCCACTACACTAACCTAACTAGGCTATTCCTCCACTAGCCACATTCCATGTAGAATCTCAAAAGAATCTCAAGTAGTAGCAACATTCTATGTAGAATCTCAAAATAGTAGCAACATTCCATGAAGAATCTCAAAAGAATTTCAAATAGTAGCAACATTCCATGTAGAATCTCAAAAGAATCTCAAATAGTAGCAACATTCCATGTAGAATCTCAAAATAGTAGCAACATTCCATGTAGAATCTCAAAAGAATTTCAAATAGTAGCAACATTCCATGTAGAATCTCCAAAAAAATCTCAAATAGTAGCAACATTCCATGTAGAATCTCAAAATAGTAGCAACATTCTAAGTAGAATCTCAAAAGAATCTCAAATAGTAGCAACATTCCATGTAGAATCTCAAATAGGGAAAGGAAAATGGAACTTGATATACTGCCTTTCTGTGGTTTTTGCAACTACATTCAAAGTGGTTTACATGGTATATACAGGTACTTATTTGTACCTGGGGCACTGGAGGGTTAAGTGACTAGCCCAGTGTCACAAGGAGCTGCAGTGGGAATTGAACCCACTGGCTGGCGTAAATGGTTACTATTCTATACAGCAGGTTTTCTCAACTCAGTCCTTGGGACACACCTAGCAAGTCAGGTTTTCAGGATACCCACAATAAATACACATGAGTTAGATTTGCATACAATGGAGGCAGTGCATTCAGATCTTATCTGATGGGATATCCTGAAAACCTGACTAGCTAGGTGTGTCCTGAGGACTGGGTTGAAAACCCCTGCTGTAAAGGAAAGTAGGTAGCCTGTTATAGAATTACTCTTTCTGTGTCCTCTGGATATTGCACTTGCCTGGCTAGCCTTTTTCTCTCTTGCCCTCACCATGACATGCCGCTTAATGCAAGGCAGGGTTAGCACCCGAGATAATGATGAGACTCCTTATCCCACCAACCTCCCTGCAGCTTTACCCAAGTCTGGCTTTCACCCCTTCCTCCTCTTCCAAATGGGCGCAAGAAAACGGGAAAAACTTTACTTCTAATAGTTTGTTTTAAAAAGCCTTACAGCAGCTCATTAACTATGAATCTGAATAAAAGTTTTGGTGTAGCAAGCCACACCTTAACTCCTAATATTTTTGAATGTGGAAAACTTCATAAATGGCATTTCACTTGCTAAAAGCCAAAATAGTAAGTACACGTTATTGTAAATAACTTTCACTGTTTTGAAATTCCAGCCGTGAAGCTGTTTGTGGTGTTCTTCACACTTTGAAAGTTTAGGATTGCGCTCTACTGCTACTACTACTTATCACTTCTATAGCGCTACAAGGCATACGCAGTGCTGTACACCATACACGAAAAAGACAGTCCCTGCTCAAAGAGCTTACAATCTAAATAGGACAAACAAACAGAACAACTAAGAGGTGAGGGAATTAAAGAGGTGGGGATAAAGGGTACAAGGCAAGTGAGTAGCGGTTAGGAGTCAAAAGCAGCGTTAAAGAGGTGGGCTTTTAGCCTGGATTTGAAAATGGCCAAAGACGGGGCTAGACGTACAGGCTCGGGAAGTCTATTCCAGGCATGAGGTGCAGCGAGATAAAAGGAACGGAGTCTGGAATTAGCAGTAGAGGAGAAGGGGACAGACGAGAGATGTATCCACAGAACGGAGTACCTGAGGGGGGGGGGGGGCATAAGGAGAGACGAGAGTGGAGAGATACTCTCTCTGTTTAGAGGTGTGCTGCAGTGATAAAGGAACACAAGTCACAGTGGAAGCCCTGGAAGCTCAGCACCAGCTTCACAGGACCTGGGGGCTGATGCTCAAAACCTAACACTGGTGTTAGAGGCAGCGCCGGACTATCATCTTCGTTACCATGTGCAGAATGTTCAGAGAGCTCTAGAGCAGGAAACAACATGGTCACAAATTGTATTTAAATATACTCAAACAGATGTTAATGAGGTCATTCAGTATTAGTATTCCTTCCCAATGCTCAGAGAACAGCACAGAAACAGGTGCTGGAAAACGTACTGCCAGCTTGGAGATGGTGTTGATGGTTTTGAAGAGAGGATTTCTTTAGCATTTCTCACTTTAAACTGCCGGTTATGCACGCTATGAAACCAAAAGCAAGAGGGAAGGAATGTGTCTGGCGCATGCACAAAAGAGTTTTGCGGTAACCGCAGTTCTAGTGCATATGGGTGCAAGCACACATTGGCGATGTTCTTCTATGCCTCTAAATATGAGCTTCTCAAAAACTGTTTTCACCCGAGAGACTCAATATTTAAGAAGTGAAAGGAAACTGTAAACGCTGATAGTGAGCAACAATGTGTGCGAGTCTGAGCAAAATCGAAAGTGCAAGCACACATTGGCACCTGTTTTTCTGAGCTTAAATATGAGTCTCTCAGGTGAACACAGTTTTTGAGAAGCTTATATTTAGAGGCGCAGAAGAAAATCGCCGATATGTGCTTGCAGTTCCAGTCTTACTTGGGCATACACACAAGAACTGCGGTTACCATAGTATCATAGTAAATGACGACAGATAAAGACCTGTATGGTCCATCCAGTCTGCCCAACAAGATAAATTCATTTTACATGGTATATGATACTTTATATGCGTACCCAAGTTTGATTTGTCCTTGCCTTTCTCAGGGCACAGAACGTAGAAGTCTGCCCAGCACTCTTCTTGTACTAAAAGTTCTGAAGATTCTGGAATCCTAAAGAGTTACAAGATTCCGGAATCCCAATTAGTAGCAACATTCCATGTAGAACCCCAAAGAGTAACGTGGAGGGGTATAATCGAACTTCGCCGGCGATCTATTTTGGCAGCGGCGCAACAGCTGGCCAGAACTGTATTTTCAAAAAAGATGGCCGGCCATCTTTTTTTTCGATAATACGGTTTAGCCCAGCCAAATGCCAGAGTTTGCCGGGTTTGAGGTTGCCGGTTTTGTTTTTCAGCGATAATGGAAAAAAATGCTGGCCATCTCAAACCCAGCAAAATCCAAGGCATTTGGTCATGGGAGGAGCCAGCATTTGTAGTGCACTGGTCCCCCTGACATGCCAGGACACCAACCGGGCACCCTAGGGGGCACTTCTAAAAATGTTTAAAAAATACACAAATAGTTCCCAGGTGCATAGCTCCCTTACCTTGTGTGCTGAGCCCCCCAAATCCCCCCCAAACCCACTCCCCACAATTCTACACCATTACCATTGCCTTTATGGGTGAAGGGGGGCACCTACATGTGGGTACAGTGGGTTTTGGGGGGTTTGGAGGGCTGAACACTTAGCACCACAAGTGTAACAGGTGGGGGGGGGGGGGGGGTGGACCTGGGTCTGCCTGCCTGAAGTGCACTGCACCCATTAAAAACTGCAACAGGGACTTGCATACTGCTGTCAGGGAGCTGGATATGACATTTGAAGCTGGCATAGAGGCTGGCAAAAAAGTGTTTTATTTTAATTTTTTTAGTGTGGGAGGGGGTTGGCGACCACTGGGGGAGTATGGGGAGGTCATCCCCCATTCCCTCCGGTGCTCATCTGGTCAATTGGGGCACCTTTTTGAGGCTTGTCGTGAAAATTAAAGGACCAAGTAAACCCAGTGAAATACTGATTAACGCCGCTTTTTTTTCCATTATCTGCAAAAGCCGGCCATGCCTGCCCATGTCCCGCCTTCGCTTCGCTGCCGACACGCCCTTTTGAACTTTCACCGGCACAGCGATGGTGTAAAAAACGCCCTTTCGATTATACCGATTTTGCCGCTTTTGCGAGATCGCTGGCCATCTCCCGATTTATGTCGGAAGATCGCCAGCGATCACTTTCGAAAATAAGCCTGATAGTAACATATAGTAACATAGTAAATGACAGCAGATAAAGACCTGTACGGTCCATCCAGTCTGCCCAACAAGATAAACTCATTTTACATGGTATGCGATACTTTATATGTATACCCGAGTTTGATTTGTCCTTGTCATTCTCAGGGCGCAGACTGTAGAAGTCTGCCCAGCACTGTTCTTGTACTAAGTTCTGAAGCTAACGTTGAAGCTCCTTAAAATTTACACTCCAGCCCATTCATTTACACTCCAGAAACTCTTTTATGCATGCACCAGGCACGTTCCTCCCCCTTGCTTTTGGTTTTATAGCGCGCATATAATTTGAATGCCATTTGCTTTGAGCATTGGAGAGCTTGGTTTCCGCGCCGTTCTTGTGCTGTGGGGCTTACGCTGTTGGCTTTAGCACCGTACCTTTGTGTATCGGGGCCCTGGTTCTCCAGGATTGTCCCTTTTGCTTCAGTTTGCATATATTCACCATTCAACCAGATAACCAGCTCCGATAGCATCCCTTTTAGCTAACAATGTTGAAATGATGGGCAGTGCCAACAGTAATAATAAGCTGGAATTTTTTTCCTCCCCCATAAATCCCAAATGGATTTGACACCTGAAGAATTTAACATTCAGGTTTCAGTACTAGGTGTGCAGTCCACAGTGTGAAATTACATTTGCTGGTGCTTTGAATTCCTCTTTCACCCAGTGGGGTGTGGTTCATGGTTATTCAGGGTTAGAAGGAGGTCCAAAATAAACTCTGAAACTGTTTCAGCCTCTTGTGGGTTTGAGAAATCAACTTCAAGATCCTGCAGGTTTGTTTTTACAAGCAGCTAGCACGCTTCTGATGTTAGAATGAAAGAAACTGATTTCTTTTCTTCCTGTGACATGTTATTGGGCTCATATTCAAATTAAAAAAATGTGCAAAAAAATGGCACAAGGGGCAGATGGGCGTGTTTCTCACAGGAAAAGGTTTTAAACCATATAATCAAACAAAAAAAAAATGTATAAGTTCGATACTTGCCCAGAGAAAAGCATTTTGAGAGCGGGCATTTCGGGTGCGTGTCGTGGGCATGAGATGGGTAGTGTTACATGATGTACAAATTTTTTTTTTGCGATAACTGATAGCAAAACGATTTCCTTGTGCTGGAAAGAAAAATGTCATGAATTAGACCTGGTTTAAAAACAACTTAGACCTGTTTTAAAAACAACTAGCTCAAGACCAAAAATTGGCACTGAAATCGGTGCGAAGTGCGTTCTATAATCGGCGCGACTCATTTTCCGCCAAAGTCGCTATGCTCACATTAGCCCTCTCCTTAAGTCACTTCACTGGCTCCCTATCCATTTCCACATTCAATTCAAACTTCTCTTACTGACCTATAAGTGCATTCACTCTGCCACTCCCCAGTACCTCTCCACTCTCGTCTCTCCCTACGCCCCCCCCCCTCGGGTACTCCGCTCTGTAGATAAATCTCTCGTCTGTCCCCTTCTCCTCTACTGCTAATTCCAGACTCCGTTCCTTTTATCTTGCTGCACCTCACGCCTGGAATAGACTTCCCGAGCCTGTACGTCTAGTCCCGTCTTTGGCCGTTTTCAAGTCCAAACTTAAAGCCCACCTCTTTACCACTGCTTTTGACTCCTAACCACTGCTCACTTGCCCTTTCCTTTTTATCCTCACCTCTTTATTCCCTTGCCCTTATTGTTCTGTCTGTTTGCCTGTCTTATCTAGATTGTAAGCTTTTTGAGCAGGGACTGTCTTTTTTGTGTATGGTGTACAGCGCTGTGTATGCCCTGTAGCGCTATAGAAATGATAAGTAGTAGTAGTAGTAATGTAGAAGCCTGCCCTTGCAGATCAGCAACGCAGCCGCACAGGCTTCTGTTTCTGTGAGTCTGACGTCCTGCACGTGCAGGACGTCAGACTCACAGAAACAGAAGCCTGCGCGGCTGCGTTGCTGATCTGCAAGGGCAGGCTTCTAGATGGAATGTTGCTAGTGGAGGAGTAGCCTAGTGGTTAGTGCAGTGGAACATGGGATGTTGTTACTATTTGAGATTCTGGAATGTTGCTATTACTTGAGCTTCTACATGGAATGTTGCTACTATTGGAGATTCTGTTGCTACTATTTGAGATTCTACATGGAATGTTGCTATTCGACTAGCAACATTCCATAATTAGATTGTGAGCTCTTTGAGCAGGGACTGTCTTTTTGTGTATGGTGTACAGCGCTGCGTATGCCTTGTAGCGCTATAGAAATGATAAGTAGTAGTAGTAGTAATACGCTTAGTTGATATCTCAGTTCCTAAGACTATACACATCCTTTTACACCAATGAAAACAAGTCATAAATCCTGGCACGTAGATTTACGCATACTGGGCCATAGTCTATAACTACGCATGTAAATTTCAGAATGTCCACGAAAATGCCCATTTCCCCGCCCATAACCACTCCCCTTTTAGCCTGCACACGTTAGAAGTTCGATGCACTTCGTTACAGAATACGCTTAGTGAGTTGTGCGTGTAAATTCTAGTCAGTGCCAGAGTCATTATTGCTTGTTAAGAGCTGTTATCAACACTGATTAACTTGTTAAACCAATTAAGTTACATGTGTTGTGATAGAATTCACGCTGATTTTGGCATGGATCTCTAGGCGCGCTATATAGAATCCGTGGGATTGACACTAAGTTGTGCGTGCTAATTTGGCTGCACGGCCAAATTACGTTGCACCACTTAATTGATTAACAAGCCAGTCAGCGCCGATAATTGGTACTTAACCAATTAGCGGCACTAATGGACTTTAGGCGTATTCTATAATGAGGTTCAAATAAATTCTAATATGCACAGTCAAAAAGGGGTGTGGGCGTTTCAAAACACTATGCGCACAGTTATAGAATACACCTAATCTATGCCTAACTTAGGCACAGGTATTTAGGCCTGGTTTTAGGTGGCCTAAATACAGTAGGTGTGCCTAAATTTTAGTTGCAAGAATGGTGTGTGAGCATATTCTATAAACTGTGTCTAACTGCGTGGTTTTACGGCGCCGATTTTTAAGATGCCATATATAGAATTTCACCCATAGACATGGGCATCCTGTTACCCTCTTTGTGTCCTTTATCTTACTACTGACAGCCTCTTACAAAACCTCTTAGAAAATAAAATGACCTCTTACAAGACAAAGAAAGCACTATGCATATGGATAGTATGGTGAAACTTGTGTGATATGTGTAAAAAAAACCCCCAAAAAACAAAAGCCAGGCTTTGGCTAGGTGCTTTCAGTGTGTGTGTGTGTGGGTGTGGGTGTGGGAGGGGGAGGGGGAGGGTAAAGCTTTGGAGGGAGTTGATGGGGGTGCTTTATTGTGGGGTTCTTTCTGGGCAGACCTTGAATGGTGGTGGTAGGGGGTGCTATTGTTGGGTCGTGGATTTGATATACTGCCTTTCTATGTTGAGTTGAACGGGTAGATGTGAAGCATCTATTTATGCTTTCCAAAAATACTAGGACTAGGGGGCATGCGATGACGCTACGATGTAGTAAATTTAAAATGAATCAGAGAACATTTTTCTTCACTCAATATATAATTAAACTGTGGAATTCATTGCCAGAGAATGTGGTAAAGGTGGTTAGCTTAGCGGAGTTTAATAAAAGTTTAGACGGCTTCCTAAAGGAAAAGTCCATAGACCATTATTAAATGGACTTGGGGAAAATTCACTATTTCTGGGATAAGCAGTATAAAATGTTTTGTACATTTTTGGGATCTTGCCAGGTATTTGTGACCTGGATTGGCCACTGTTGGAAACAGGATGCTAGGCTTGATGGACCTTTGGTCTGTCCCAGTATGGCAATACTTATGCACTTATATGGTACAACCAAAGTGGTTTACATTTATTACTATATGCAGGCACTTTCTCTGTCTCTAGTGAGCTCACAATCTAAGTTTTTCTGTTTTTGTATCTGGGACAGAGGAGGGTTAAGTGATTTGCCCAGAAGCACAAGGAGCCACAGTGGGAACTGAACCCAGTTTCATGGGTTCTCAACCCACTGCACTAACCATTAAGCTACCGTTCCACTCCAACATCATTTTGCCTCTACTGTCACTTATCATATTTTTCTTATACGATTGTTATGTTGTGCAGTGTAATTGTATACTTCTGATACTGTGTCATATTACTCCTGTTTCTAAGATTCAATTTGCCTGCTCCAATTTTACCTTGTTGATCGTGTTTATGTTTGATCATTTCATTACTGTTATGTTAACAAAATTGAAAGTTTTATGTCAAGCTGCCTTGGCTGAATCTCTTCATAAAGGCGGTTAATAAATCCTAATAAACAAGCAAACATGGCCATGCTATGGACTGTCTAGTGTGGTTACGCTTAACGCCACCTTGAGATGTCGTTGATAACACCCTGAAACCTTCGGCTCAGTGTGCTGCTGCGGCTAGGAAAGCGAATAGAATGTTGGGTATTATTAGGAAAGGTATGGAAAACAGGTGTGAGGATGTTATAATGCCGTTGTATCGCTCCAAGATGCGACCGCACCTTGAGTATTGTGTTCAATTCTGGTCGCCGCATCTCAAGACAGATATAGTAGAACTGGAAAAGGTGCAAGGAAGGACGACAAAAATGATAGTGGGGATGGGACGACTTCCCTATGAAGAAAGACTAAGGAGGCTAGGGCTATACATCTTGGAGAAGAGATGGCTGAGGGGAGACATGATAGAGGTATATAAAATAATGAGTGGAATGGAACAGGTGGATGTGAAGTGTCTGTTCACGCTTTCCAAAAATACTAGGACTAGGGGGCATGTGATGAAACTACAGTGTAGTAAATTTAAAACAAATAGGAGAAAACTTTTCTTCACCCAATGCATAATTAAACTCTGGAATTCATTGCTGGAGAACGTAGTGAAGGCGGTTAGCTTGGCAGAGTTTAAAAAGGGGTTGAACGGTTTCCTAAAGGACAAGTCCATAGACCGCTACTAAATGGATTTGGGAAAAATCCACAATTTCGGGAATAACTTGTATAAAATGTTCGTACGTTTGGGTAGCTTGCCAGGTGCCCTTGACCTGGATTGGCTGCTGTCGGGGACAGGGTGCTGGGCTCGATGGACCTTGGTCTTTTCCTAGTATGGCATTACTTATGTACTTATGCTGTTAAATGCAACCACACAGCTAACAATCAGCATCAATCTACACGCTAGCTGTTAGTGCCAGGTACACTCTCTCACTACCCATTTCCACCCCGGACCCTGCGCAGGAAATTAGGCTCTAAAAACTTGAAAGTACTCAATCCGTTGCTGTTACAACTTGGTCAGTTCTTGCAGTCATTCTTTTCAGAGAGCATGGTTCTAGCCATTAGGATGAGGGCACATGCAGACATCCATGCTAGCTGCTTGGTGTGGTTTAATAAGCATTCCCCTCAGTGCACACAAAATTGATTTAGTATGCATTAAGTTTTGAATTAAGGTACAATCAATTTGCAAATATTAAAATGCTCTAATGCATGTTGAACGTTTTATTAAGTAGAATATTTGAAATGAACAAAAAAAGAAAATGAAAATGTGAGAAAATTTCTTAATATTAAGAAAACAAACCAAATGATTTTTCCTGTGCACCTCCCTAATGCATATTAACTGATGATCTAGCTAAATAAATTATTATTCAGTATGTGATGCATTGTATAATAAAAAGTTACTATTATGTCTGAAATTGGTACACTCTGCCTGGCTGTCTAGCTTGTGAAATAAAAAGAAATCCCCGTGTTTTCCTGATGAGGTGGTCTCTACAAAAATGAAAAACAATATATATATATGCATAGTTAATTTTGAAACAGACCACTAGATGGTAGTGTTTCCTTTTGTTTTACTTTAGTTTCTCACTGTGAACATTCAGAGTAAACCCTTATCACTTGACAGGCCACCCAGAGACTAGTCCCTAGCAGATGTGGAAATGTGCAAAGGCAGCAGTGATAATATTGGATGTCTTAGCAGAATAGGTGTAGGGATAGCCATCCATAACCTGTGATGGCGTGAGTCCAGGCAGGTGACAGTAAGGCCCATGTGACCCCCCTGGAAAAGCTACCGTACATGCATGGGGCCTTGGTAAGTTAACAAACCCAATCGAGCCACAGGAGAAGCTATAAATAGACAAATCTGTGTGAGCAGGGAGGTAGGCTGTAAAACTGGAAAGTATACCATCCATTGCTGTTTCAACTTGGTTAGTTCTTGTACTCATTCTTTTCAAAGAGCATGCTTTTATTTGTGTAAAGAACAAACCTTAACGAAACTTCAGACCGCTCAAAACACGGCGGCTAGGCTTATATTGGGAAAAATGCGATTTGAAAGCACAAAACCCCTCCGTGAAAAACTACACTGGCTCCCAATCAAAGAACGCATCGCCTTCAAAATCTGCACCCTGGTTCACAAAATCATCTGTGGTGAAGCCCTGAGACACATGATAGACTTGATCGACTTGCCAATTAGAAACACATCCGAATCAACACGAACGTATCTAAATCTGCACTACCCAAGCTGCAAAGGACTTAAATACAAATCTACTTACACATCTAGTTTTTCCTACATAAGCACACAACTGTGGAACGCATTACCAAAAGCCTTGAAAACTACGAACGACCACCTAAACTTCCGGAACTCACTAAAAACTAACCTGTTTAAAAAGGCACACCCTACCGATCCAACTTAAATGCCTGATCTCTGCAACACAACAAAACTAAAGTACGTAATGGACATAACACAACTCTTCCGTTGTATGATTCCCTAGTGTGGCTGTGCCACGTGAACTTTATCTTACCATAACATCACTTTGTATTTGTTTACACCGGAGTCTGCAAACGCCTCTCCGGTACTATGTAAGCCACATTGAGCCTACAAATAGGTGGGAAAATGTGGGATACAAATGTAACAAATAAATAAAATTTATTTGGATTTTGCTCACACCTTTTTCATTAGTAGCTCAAGGTGAGTTATATTCAGGTACACTGGATATTTCTCTGTCCTAGGAGGGCTCACAATCTAAGTTTGTACCTGAGGCAATGGAGGGTTAAGTGACTTGCCCAAGATCACAAGGAGCAGCAGTGGGATTTGAACCGGCCACCTCTGGATTGCAAGACCAGTGCTCTAACCACTAGGCCAACTTTTCTTGAACTTTAAAACTATGTATAGCCTTGGCTTTTATTTTTTAGAATTTGGCAGTGTGTGACAAATCATTCATGGGGACATTTAGGGTGAGGAGTGAAGAAAATAATTTGCATTTCAAGTTCAGAAATGAGTCTGGAAGGCTCCGTATGTTTTTCAGCAGCAGTGTGTAATTGAGGTTTGTACAACTCACAAGCGTAGCTCCTGGTTTTTTTTTTTTTTTGCCCTATAGTAGATTCTCGACCTCATCTCACTGTCTCTGCCCCTCATTATCCCTTTTCTGTTGTATGTCCTTTCCAGTGACATCATGAGCATCAGGATCAGTGAAGGAGAGCACCCATTGAGCATGCCCCAACTTCTGATTTAGTGGCCATTTTACTAAACTGCATTAAAAGAGGCCATGCACTATGATTACTGCGTGGGTTTCCCCGCACACTGAGGCCACTTTTAGTGTGGTTGTGAAATGAACACATTTATACCTTGTATAAATGCGTCCATGTATACCTTGGAGGAAAGGAGAAACAGATGTGACATGATACAGATGTTCAAATATTTGAAAGGTATTAATCCACACAGGGCCGTGCCTAGGGTCTCTGGCGCCCCCCTGCAGACTATCAGTTGGCGCCCCCCCCCCCCCCCCCCGGTGAAAATGATCACCCCCCCCCCCGGTGAAAATGATTGCTCACCACTTGCTACACTGACAGGAATTGTCAGCAATATTCTTAGAAACAAATTGCTATACATTGCAAAATAAGATAGCAGATGTAAATTCTCAAAGTAGACATATTCCAAACGCTAAAATGAAAATAAAATGATTTTTTTCTACCTTTGTTGTCTGGTGACTTTCTTTTTCTGATAATGCTGGCCAGTATCTGAGTCTGCTGCTATCTGTCCTCTTAATTCCATTTCCAGGGCTTCCTTTCCATTTATTTCTTTACTTTCCTCCTTTCTCTTTCATTTCTTGCTCTATATCCATTTCCAGCAATTTCTTCTCTCTCCCTGGGTCCTGTCCTCCCATCCACGTCCATCCTTGTCCCTCTCTGCCCTTCCCTCCTCCATCCATAGCCAGCAATCCTCCTCTCTCCCCTCCCCTCCATTTCCAGCAAATTGTCCTCTCCCTGGGCCCCCATGTCCATCCTTGTCCCTCTCTGCCCTTCCCTCCTCCATCCATAGCCAGCAATCCTCCTCTCTCTCCCCTCCATTTCCAGCAAATTGTCCTCTCCCTGGGCCCCCATGTCCATCCTTGTCCCTCTCTGCCCTTCCCTCCTCCATCCATACCCAGCAATCCTCCTCTCTCTCCCCTCCATTTCCAGCAATTTGTCCTCTCCCTGGGCCCCCATGTCCATCCTTGTCCCTCTCTGCCCTTCCCTCCTCCATCCATACCCAGCAATCCTCCTCTCTCTCCCCTCCATTTCCAGCAAATTGTCCTCTCCCTGGGCCCCCATGTCCATCCTTGTCCCTCTCTGCCCTTCCCTCCTCCATCCATACCCAGCAATCCTCCTCTCTCTCCCCTCCATTTCCAGCAATTTGTCCTCTCCCTGGGCCCCCATGTCCATCCTTGTCCCTCTCTGCCCTTCCCTCCTCCATCCATAGCCAGCAATCCTCCTCTCTCCCCTCCCCTCCATTTCAAGCAAATTGTCCTCTCCCTGGGCCCCCATGTCCATCCTTGTCCCTCTCTGCCCTTCCCTCCTCCATCCATAGCCAGCAATCCTCCTCTCTCCCCTCCCCTCCATTTCAAGCAAATTGTCCTCTCCCTGGGCCCCCATGTCCATCCTTGTCCCTCTCTGCCCTTCCCTCCTCCATCCATAGCCAGCAATCCTCCTCTCTCCCCTCCCCTCCATTTCCAGCAAATTGTCTTCTCCCTTCACGCGATTCGCGAACCGCTTAGCACTGCTTAAAAAAAAAAATTACACGTCAGCAGGAACAGGCTGCTTCAGCCAATCCCAGGGGCCTTCCTTCAGCGTGTTCTGCCCCTGAGGGCTGAAGGAAGGCTCCTGGGATTGGCTGAAGCAGCCTGTTCCTGCTGACGTGTAAATTTTTTTTTAAGCAGTGCTAAGCGGCAGCGCGGTTCGCGAATCACGTGAAGTGGGGGGGGTGGGACGACGTGACGGCAACGAAGAGGTCGCAGCAGCGTCAGTGAAAGTGGAGCGCTGCCGACGTCTACCTTCCCTTCGCGCTCTTGGTTCCCTCAGTGTCCGCCTTCTTCTGACGTCAGAAGAAGGCGGGACACTGAGGGAACCAATGAGTGCAAGGGAAGGGAGACGTCGGCAGCGCTTTCACTGACGCTGCTGCGACCAGGTAAAAGATTTAAAGGCCTCGGCGGTGCGGGGCGAGAGTAAGCACCGCAGCGGCGCCCTCCAGAGGTGGGCGCCCCCCTGCGGCGCTTACCCTGCTTACCGCATCGGCACGGCCCTGAATCCACAAACAAATGTTTTCCAGAGACAGGAAGGCCATGAAGGACATGAATTGAGGTCGAAGGGGGGCAGACTCAGGAATAATGCCAGGAAGTATTTTTTCACGGAAAGGGTGGTAGATATGTGGAATGCCCTCCCGCGGGAGGTGGTGGAGATGAAAACAGTAATGGAATTCAAACATGCGTGGGATAAACAAAATGGAATCCTGTTTAGAAGGAATGAATCCACAGAATCTTAGCGGAGATTGGGTGGCAACGTTGGTAATTGGGAAGCAAAACCATTGCTGGGTAGATTTCTATGGTCTGTGCCCTGATCGTGACTGAATAGATAGGGATGGGCTGGCGTGTAAATTTTAAGGGGCTTCAATGTTAGCTTCAGAACTTTTAGTACAAGAAGAGTGCTTGGCAGACTTCTACGGTCTGTGCCCTGAGAATGGCAAGGAGAAATCAAACTCGGGTGTATACATATAAAGTATCACATACCTTGTAAAATGAGTTTATCTTGTTGGGCAGACTGGATGGACCGTACAGGTCTTTAGCTGCCGTCATTTACTATGTTACTATTTCCATTTTCCCCAATAATGGCCTGGTGCTAATTTTCTAATTAGCGCATGAGCCCTTAACCAGCAACCTATTTGGTAGGCAGAAGGGGCCCATGCGCTAATTGGTTGTAGCTGTGCTAACCGATTAGTGCTGGGTACACCTATTCTCCGCCCCTCCCCTCTCCCCCTCCAACCAAATACGCCCCTGGTGCTAAAAAATACAAAGTATTTTGTAGATAGGGGTCATGCAATGAAGCTACTAAGTAGTACATTTAAAACAAATCAGAGAAAATATTTCTTCACTTATTCATTTATTGATAACCTTTAAGAGTGGACTAACACGGCTACCACACCTCTTCACTCAATGTGTAATTAAGCTCTAGAATTCGTTGCTAGAGAATGTGGTAAAAGCAGTTAGCTTAGCTGGGCTTAAAAAAGGTTTGGATAATTTCCTAAAAGAAAAGTCCATAAACCATTATTAGGATGGTCTTAGGAAAATCCTCTGCTTATTTCTAGAATAAGTAGCATAAAATCTGTTTTACTGTTCTGGGATCTTGCCAGGTACTTGTTACCTGGATTGGCTACTGTTGGAAACAGGATACTGGGCTTGATGGAACTTTGATCTGTCCCAGTATTACTACTACTACTACTACTATTTAACATTTCTAGAGCGCTACAAAGTGTACGCAGCGCTGTACAAACACAGAAGAAAGACAGTCCCTGCTCAAAGAGCTTACAATCTAATAGACAAAAAGTAAAGCATTTAAATTTAAAGTATTTAAGCAGTCAAGCACAAGAGAACAGTCACAGAAGGACTGAAGATGTTGAAGGGTGGTCAGTGTGATTAGGTGTAACTCTGGTTGGAGTAGTGGGAGAAGGTGATAGAAGAATAGAAATGGGTGAGGTAGAAGTATGGCAGCGCTTATGTTCTTATGCCCACGTTTAATGTTCAAAATGTACCCGCAGGTCTGGAGCTGTCGTTGCATCAGGGTGACTTCTCGGTGGAGCAGTCTGCTTGCATTCTTTAACCGAGCTTCTCATCTTTCCCCCTAAACCTACCTCTCCTCTCCCCCCTTTCTCTATTTCTGTGGATGACACTCTCATTCTCCCTGTCTCATCAGCTCGTAACCTTGGGGTCATCTTTGACTCCTCTCTCTCCTTCTCTGCTCACATTCAGCAGATTGCCAAAACCTGTCGTTTCTTTCTCTATAACATCAGCAAATCCCATCCCTTCATCTCTGAACACTCTACCAGAACCCTTATCCACACTCTTATCACCTCTCGTCTTGATTATTGTAACCTGCTTCTCACCGGCCTCCCTCTTAGCCATCTCTCTCCTCTTCAATCAGTCCAAAACTCTGCTGCGCGACTCATTTTCCGCCAAAGTCGCTATGCTCACATTAGCCCTCTCCTCAAGTCACTTCACTGGCTCCCTATCCGTTTCCGTATTCAACTCAAACTTCTCCTATTGACCTATAGGTGCATTCACTCTGCCGCTCCCCAGTACCTCTCCACTCTTGTCTCTCCCTACGCCTCCCCTCGAGTACTCTGTTCTGTAGATAAATCTCTCTTATCTGTCCCCTTCTCCTCTACTGCTAATTGTTCTGTCTGTTTACCTGTCTTATCTAGATTGTAAGCTCTTTGAGCAGGGACTGTCTTTTTGTGTATGGTGTACAGCGCTGCTTATGCCTTGTAGCGCTATAGAAATGATAAGTAGTAGTAGTAATATAGAAGCCTGCCCTTGCAGATCAGCAACGCAGCCGCGCAGGCTTCTGTTTCTGTGAGTCTGACGTCCTGCACATACGTGCAGGACGTCAGACTCACAGAAACAGAAGCCTGCGCGGCTGCGTTGCTGATCTGCAAGGGCAGGCTTCTAGATGGAATGTTGCTAGTGGAGGAGTAGCCTAGTGGTTAGTGCAGTGGAACATGGGATGTTGTTACTATTTGAGATTCTGGAATGTTGCTATTACTTGAGATTCTACATGGAATGTTGCTACTATTGGAGATTCTGTTGCTACTATTTGAGATTCTACATGGAATGTTGCTATTCGACTAGCAACATTCCATAATTAGATTGTGAGCTCTTTGAGCAGGGACTGTCTTTTTGTGTATGGTGTACAGCGCTGCGTATGCCTTGTAGCGCAATAGAAATGATAAGTAGTAGTAGTAGTATCTGCACATATATATTAAATGTGCCATGTGTATGTATTATATGTGTGTGTCCTGCACCTAACAGCACTGTTACAAAGTTGTCGTTGAACCAAAAAAAAAAAAAAGAAAGACACTCCATGTGACATCACATCAGTGGATGCATGCGTATGACGTCCATCTATGGTTTGATTTATGGTAGGAGAATACTGCAAAAGCTGTTGCGATTGAGTTCTCGCTATAAACAAAACGCTACAACAGAAGCCCGCTCTGTACAAGCAAGTGCGTGCACTGTGTGCATTTGTCTTCCACGTGTACCTTATGGTCGCATTCCACTGCAACAGGAGATATGTGAAACATAAAAAAAATCCTTTAGTGCATTCAACCCCAAGTTCGAAAAATTACTGGTAAAAAAAACAAAACATGCTGCAACATATTGAAATGAATAATGCTATTTTTCTTACAACAAAGCTCTACGAATCCCAGATGCATGAGTCACCATAGTAGGTGATCCGTCTTCCGCAACCTAGTGCAATCCCTCGTACTCAGCCATCTGGATTACTGCAATTCACTATACGCAGGCTGTAAAGAGCAAATACTGAGGAGACTTCAAACAGCCCAGAACACAGCAGCCAGACTCATCTTCGGAAAACCAAAATACGAAAGTGCAAAACCCTTACAAGAGAAGCTACACTGGCTCCCACTTAAGGAACGCATTACTTTTAAGGTATGCACATTAGTCCACAAAATTATCCACGGTGAAGCTCCAGCCTACATGTCCGACTTAATAGACCTACCACCCAGGAACGCTAAAAGATCATCTCGAACTTTTCTTAACCTCCACTTCCCTAATTGCAAAGGCATAAAATACAAGGCGCTGCACGCATCAACCTTTTCTTACGTAAGCACGCAATTCTGGAATAGACTACCACGCAACTTGAAAACAATCCACGAACTAACCAACTTCCGCAAACTACTGAAGACTCATCTCTTCGATAAAATTTACTGTAAGGAGCAATACACATGAAGTCCACACTCACTATTCCAGAAATACACCAATACATTCTTTTCTGAACTCTCATCCCCCGTAATCTCATCACACTTAAACCTTCACTCACAGAAAATGTTATACTGAATGTTCTTTTGCTAAGGTTCTATCACCCTACCAATTTCACGTTGTCTCTTTCCATTGTTCTATTGTTCTTTTCCTTGTCCTATTCCCTAATGACACCTTGACTTTGTCTCGCTTAACTTCTCACAATGTAATCCATAACTGATGTAGCAAATTGTATTTCCATTATTTACAATGTATTGTAAGCCACACTGAGCCCGCAAATAGGTGGGAAAATGTGGGATACAAATGCAATAAAATAAATAAATAAATAGGTAGAAATCTACCTATGAAGCCTGGGAGTTTTATGCCTCCAACTCTAGGTGCTGCACTGAAATACATAACTGGAGCTTCAGGATTTAAATTGTGATTCTGACCAGTCTTGTAGAGAATCCAGACTCCATTGCACATAGAAGAATTTGTTGAATGATGCTATCAAAAATAATGGCACTTAAGCACATAAACACCGCCATACTGGGAAAAGACCAAGGGTCCATCAAGCCCAGCATCCTGTCTCCGACAGCGGCCAATCCAGGCTTCAAGAACCCGGCAACCCCCCCAAATAATAATAATAATTTTTTAATAATGTTTATCTTGTTGGGCAGACTGGATGGCCCGTGCAGGTCTTTTTCTGCTGTCACCTACTATGTTACTATGTTCAATTACTACTACTACTACTATTTAGCATTTCTACAGCGCTACAAAGCGTACGCAGCGCTGCACAAACATAGAAGAAAGACAGTCCCTGCTCAAAGAGCTTACAATCTAGTAGACAAAAAAATAATGGACTTTTCCTTCAGGAATCTTTCCAAACCCCCCTTAAATTCCACAAGGCCAGCTGCTGTCACTACATTCTCCGTCAACGAGTTCCAGAGTCCAACTACACGCTGAGTAAAGAAAAACTTTCTCCTGTTTGTTTTAAATCTACCATATTCTAGCTTCATCTTGTGTCCCCTGGTTCTATTGTTGTTTGAAAGTGTAAACAAACGCTTCACATCTGTCCGCTCTACTCCGCTCATTATCTTGTAGACTTCTATCATATCACCCCTCAGCCACCTTTTCTCCAAGCTGAAGAGCCCTAACCGTCTCAGCCTTTCCTCATAGAGAAGTCGTTCCATCCCTTTTATCATTTTCGTCGCCCTTCTCTGCACCTTCTCCAATTCCTTTATATCTTTTTTGAGATGCGGCGACCAGAATTGGACACAATGTTCGAGGTGCGGTCGCACCATGGAGCGATACAATGGCATTATAACATCCTCGTGTTTGTTTTTCATCCCTTTCCTAATAATAGTCAACATTCTGTGTGCTTTCTTAGCCGCCGCAGCACACTGAGCAGAAGTTTTTAACGTCTTATCAATGATGACTCCCAGATCCCTTTCTTGGTCCGTGACTCCTAACGTGGAACCTTGCATGACATAGCTGAAACTGAGTGGAGGGTTTCTTTATGCAAAGAAGGCATCATATGCTACTAATTTAAATGTGTGGGCCAGGGGCGTAGCCAGACAACAGATTTTGGGTGGGCATAGGCAAGAAATGGGTGGGCACCAAGTGTTCTTCCCAATCCCCACCAGAAAAATATCTGAACTGGCGGAAAAACGCTTCTTTCCACCTTGGCAGTCTGCAGTAGGCATGCACTGAAAACTGAGCATGCACAAGTGCCAGTATTGTGGAGAGCAGCATTTTAATTACTATCAGGGGGATGTCTTCAGCTGGCGGAGCTTGGGATCCCCACCAGCTACCGCTAAACGTGTGCTACTGTTGGGTGGGCCTGAGCCCTAAGTGGGTGGGCCCTGGCCCACCCAAGCCCACCTGTGGCTACGCCACTGGTGTGGGCAATGGGGTATGTGATGTGATGGTGGGCATGATGTGCAGAAATGTCATTTTGGCTTGCCTCCCCCGCACCCTCCCCCCCCCAAAAAAAAAACCTAGCTGGTCATTTGTTGCCACCCCAAACATTTCTGTCTAGAGATACCACTGTTGTTAACATTCACAATTGCATGGTTTTTCAGTTGGATGGTGTTCAATCACCAGTGAGTCTTAGAAATCAATCCCACCCCCTCCGCATCCCCTAAGTCTAGGTTGCCCTATAAAGTTATTCCTGGGCAGATAAAATAGTGAAAGAGCAACCGTACCAAGCTCTCTGTAATAAAAAAAAAAAAAAAAAGAAAATTCCAGTGAGCTTCTAAATCACAGTGAACTTGCTTTTCATCAAACAAACATTAAGCAGGCAATAATTTCTTGATATTTCAATCTGGCTGAACAGCCTCAAAGTAGGAAATGTGTTCTACTAGTAAAACGTGCCCGTTTCTGGAGCAAATGAAACGGGCGCTAGCAAGGTTTTCCTGCCGAACCCCCCCCCCTCCCTACCCACCCCTTCGGCGTTGTGAAGCCACTCACCGCCATTGCTCCGCACCTCGTCAACGCACGCCACCTTCATCCACTGACGCCATTGCTCCGCTCTCGACGTCATCACGTTTGACGCGAGGGCGGGGCCCAGACACAGTGATTTCGGTGGCTTCACCACCACGAACCCTTCGAACCCGAAGGAAGTGCCCGGAGGAAGTGACACTGACGTCAGTGTCCTCAGAACGTTGAGGGTGAGTTTTATGATATAGGATTAGGCACCCAGTCATAATAGCCCTGACAAAAAAGCCCTGTAACAAAATAACCCTTGACAAAATGGCCCCTCCCGCAAAACAACCTTTGACAAAATAGCCCCCTTAATAAAACAGCCTCCTAAGAAAAAATAACACATCACAAAAAATATAATAAACTACAACTGAAATCTTCACTGACAAAGACTCCTACCAGCATTCAATTGCATAAAGTATATATAAATAAACAAAATTCTATAGCTACAAACTGGTATTCATGATCTGTTCTGCTGTTTAAAGAAACTATTCTTCCATCAACATTCTAATTAAAAAAAAACCCCAATATTGTCATCATTTTCGTAGTCTTACCAACGTTATCTTGTTTGGCAAGGTAAGATTATTAGGAAAAAAATGCAGTGCCATATTCTGGGCAGCCTGATCGGGCCCTTTTGTTGGGGGGGGGGGGGGGGCTAACTTGTCAAGGGTTATATTGTGGGCAGGCCGTTTTGACAGTGGCTGTTATGTCAGGAGCTTTTTTGTCGGGGCTATTTTGACCAGGTACCGTTCTGTTACTTCTGTTGGAAACTTCTAAGCCTAGATAAACTTATATGTTGTTTTCTTATGTCTAAGGTGGCAATTCTATGATTGATGTCTAGTACAGACTGACATTGGCATGTCAAAATGCATTCATGCCCACTTATGGCAGGTCAGTGACTGGTGTAAATGAGTGTGTATAAATGAGGCAATCTATGTGTACATTTTATAGTATTTTATAAGGTGTGCATGTCAGTGAGATATTCTGAAGTAACTTCTGCTCCCATGTATGCCCCCTTGCAAATGTGCACACTTTGCCCTTAGAGATTAGTGCTTAGGGCAAGTGTGAATGTGTTGTCTAACCATTGGCACACAGATTTACAGTTGGCACAAAGATTTACAGCTCTAAAATTAATCATAGGTCCTGTGCTTTGATTGACTGGGTTAAGGTGAGCAAATGAGTTTGAGGCTATTTGAAAAAGGTTACATGGTGACAAAAGCATGGGTAAGGGGTTGTACTCTTTTGCTTTAAATCAGGGGCGTAGCCAGACCTCACCGGGAGGGGGGGGCAGAGCCCGAGGTGGGGGAGGCACTGTTTAGCCGCCTCCCCCCGCCGCCTCCCCCCTCCCCCCACGCGCCCGCTACTGCCGCCAGTTTTGGACCCCCCCGACGACGACGACGATGACCCTCTTGAACCCCCCTCCCGCCACCAACCCTCCCTCGCCGTCGCCGCCTGCCCCGCCGCCGCATGAGGTACCTTGTTTGCTGGCGGGGGTCCCCAAACCCTGCCAGCCGAAGAGACTGCTTCAGCGCTGGAGTTAGTAGACTCCAGCGCCTTCATTCAACTAACTTCGTGTGAAGACAATCAGCTGGTTTTGACACCTTACGTCCTGCACCGTGCATGTAGCCCCATGGAGGACGTAAGGCGTCAAAACCAGCTGATCTTCACACGAACTTCGTTGAATGAAGGCGCCGGAGTCTACTAACTCCAGCGCTGAAGCAGTCTCTTCGGCTGGCAGGGTTTGGGGACCCCCGCCAGCAAACAAGGTACGTCATGCAGCGGCGGGGCGGGCGGCGACGGCAGGGGAGGATTGGTGGCAGGAGGGGGGTTCAAGAGGGTTGCGGCAGGGGGCCAGGGCTGAATCTACGGGGGTCCAGGCCCCACGTAGCTACGCCACTGCTTTAAATTCATGGATTCAGGTGGATTGAGCGGTGTGTCGAGTTTGATAAACATGAAACACGACTGGAACCTTCTCAGAACAATCCTCTACCTAATTCCAGATGTTAGTGATATCAGGAGAGAAATTCTGTTTAAATGAGGGAGATAATGAGGCTCATTGTTAAGGGGGCTGATAATGTACTTCAGAACAGTGCCTGGTCTAAAACCCATGTAGGTGGGTGGGTTTATTTGGTTTGCCAGAGATGCGTAATGGTCTTTGAGATGTTATTTCGAAATATAATTTTAGAATTTTTTTTCTATTGAAGTCGATAAATATCCCTCTGTCGGTAGTTTTCCCGTGTAAGAATTTGGGTGAGTTAATCCCGTTCATTCTTTTATAACATGTGACAGGGAAACTGTGAACACATGAATATGGATTGTGATTTTTTTTTTTTCTGTTCATGCCTCCTCCCTGTTGGGTCTTTGTGGATTGTAATTGTCATTGTTAATTGCTGACATGAAGCTGTTTAATATATGGTGGTGTATCAAATACAGCAAATAAATAAGGGTCCTTTTACTAAGCTGTGGGGAAAAAAGGCCCTTCGGTAGTGGCAGGGGCCATTTTTCTCATGTGCCGGGGCCCTTTTTACCGCAACGGGTAAAAAGCCCCTCCAAAACAATGGCCACGAGTCAAGATAACCCTTACCGCGTAGCCATGCGGCGGGGAGCACTAGGGCTCCTGCGGTAACTGGATTTCCACCAGGTTAGCACCGCGCTAGATAAAAAGAATCTCTGGAGCGCCAGAAATGGCACGCACTCCAGCCAGAACTACCACCGGCGGCCGCGTTGGGCTGGCAGTAGTTCCGGATTAGCAAGCGGTAAGCCCGTGTCGGGCATATCGCCGCTTCGCAAAAGACCCCCCCCCTAAATAAAATGAATAAATATATCAACTGATCCTGTCCTGAATTTACAACTTTGCATCCATGGACTTGGGTTCCTCATTCAAGGAAAACAAAATCAGAACTATAAAGTTGTAGGTGGGAGAAGATAGACTGATGTGTGACTGACTGGAAAGGTAGATAGTTCCGTTGGTTGGGGCAGGCTTGGGAGAGGAGGGAGCAGTGGCAGGGGCGTAGCCAGACTTCGGCGGGAGGGGGGGTCCAGAGCCTGAGGTGAGTGGGCACATTTTAGCCCCCCCCCGGCGCCGCCAACCCCCCCCGCCATTGCCGAACCCCCCCTACAACCAACTTTGACCCCCTCCCTGCCGACGACCCTCTCGACCCCCCTCCCATCGCCAACCCGCCGTCGCCTACCTTTGCTGGCGGGGGACCCCAACCCCCGCCAGCCGAGCCAAGGTCCTCTTCTTCCCAATCCCGCGCAAGACTTCGTTCTAGTCTGATATCCTGCATGACGTCTGACTAGAATGAAGCCTTGCGCGGGATTGGGACGAAGAGGACCTCAGCTCGGCTGGTGGGGGTTGGGGTCCCCCGCCAGCAAAGGTAGACGACGGCGGGTTAGTGGCGTTGGGGGGGGGGTCGAGAGGGTCGTCGGCAGGGGGGTCCAGGGGCAAATCCCGTGGCCCCATACTGGCTACACCTAGACTGGGGGTTCTTAAATTTTGTGGAGGCGGGATAAGAGGTCCGCAAAGTCAAACATCTCAGGAACTACTGATCTCCAGAAATGCACAATTTTCATATGAAATGAAGGTAGAGCGTGCTTTGCTGACCAGTTATTGTAAGCAGTCAGTCATCGAAGGAGGGATATTCTGAAGATTTCCAGATATAAATATAGACAGCAGAGATAATGTTTAAGACATAGAAAGGGCATTTGCTTTCTTAGTCAGTACATGGGGATACAGAGAAACAGTTTTTATGGATTTGAATTTTTATTATTTTAAGTTAATAACCTGCTGGTCCTCATTAGATATCAGATTGGATAACATTAAATATTCAAATTACACTATTAAAATACAATATGCAGTATAAAAACAAACAACTCCTAAATACATGTAAAACAAACCTCTTCTAACTAGTAACCAAACCTATAATTTATAACCTTTGTAGCCAAATTATAATCATAGATCACTTTTAAATACTCGCAGGGCATAGAATCAGGTTTTGATTTTTTTTTTGTTCATAAAAACGAGGCAATTCCAGATCTTTGGGCCAAAATAATTAAAATGCTATGGATCTGGCAGAAGCCAGATGAACAGAGACCGTGGATAGAGTCATCAAAAAGAGACTACAGAGAAGATCTGATTATTTAGGAGTGTAATGATAAACAAGATACAAATAAAAATAAATAAAATGTCTACGTCCATGACATTAATAACATATAACGCTCAGCTTCAGATATACCTTTTAAAATTCATATCTCATTGGTCTGGTAGATTAAGACCCTTTAATTAGATCATCAGATCCGTGCATCTACCTCTGCTATGGCTAAAATGAGCCAAGCATGACTCGGAGGTAGTGACGTAATCCTCATCGATCTTCTAATCCTATTTTTCTATTTTTCTAAATTTTTCCGATAACTTAAATATTCAGCTTATATATAGCTTGTACTTAGCTTTTTAAATGTCATCCAATTACTCTTTTACTGTGCTGCATGCAGCGGAGACACAATAAAGCCGACATGGTTCCATGTTTCGCGACAAGCGCTGTATCAAGGTTGTCTCCTATATCTTTTTTGCGGGCTTTATTGTGTCTCCGCTGCATGCAGTACAGTAAAAGAGTAATTGGATTACATTTAAAAAGCTAAGTACAAGCTATATATAAGCTGAATATTTAAGTTATTGGAAAAATTTAGAAAAATAGGATTAGAAGATCGATGAGGATTACACTACTACCTCCAAGACATGCTTGGCTCATTTTAGCCATAGCAGAGGTAGATGCACGGATCTGATGATCTAATTAAAGGGTCTTAATCTACCAGACCAATGAGATATGAATTTTAAAAGGTATATCTGAAGCTGAGCGTTATATGTTATTAATTTCTTGCTCCCTTCATCTATATAAGAAACTTTGCCTAAGGAAGACGTTTAAGTCCATGACATAACAGCCGACCTGCTAGATATTCAGGACTGCCAAGACCAGTGGTTCCCAAACTTGGTCCTGGAGGCAGTGGCGTTCCTAGGCTGCCTGACACCTGGGGCGGATCGCCGATGCGCCCCCCCCACCGGCGAAATTACACCCCCCCCCACCAGCGAAATTACACCCTCCCCCGGGTGTATTTTTACCTGCTGGGGGGGGGGGGGGGTGCCACGCGCCTGTTGGCCGAGTCCGCTCGTTCCCTCCCTGCTGCTCCCTCTGCCCCAGGCTTTCTGGCTATCCTCAATGAATTTTCATGAGAGAGATTTGCATGCACTGCCTCCTTGGTATGCAAATCTCTTTCATGAATATTCATTGTGGATATCATGAAAATCAGACTGGCTGGGGGTGCCTCCAGGACCAGGTTTGGGAACCACTGGCCTAGACTGAGACAGGAAATTATGAATTTCATCTTAGCTTCAAAAGGAAGCCAACCTAAAACCCACAGTAGGAGTGTAGTGCGATCTATCCTTTTCCTTTCAGTTAAGATTCTCAGTGCTATATTCTGCAGTAACTGGAGGCGACCAATACTAGCTTTTGACAATCTCTGGCACAGGGGTTATTATAGCAGTGTGAACTGTTCTTGACTAAAGAATGAACCACAATAGCCAAGTTGTTTTTCTTCTGCGTAAGTAGAACAAGGATTTTCGTACTACTGAGGATACCCGAGCAGATGTTGTCAAACAAGAATCAAGCTTAACAAGGCTCAAAACTCCTTTGGTTGTTAACATAATTCCTGACATATGGGAACATAATATAGTAAAGAAAAAAAAAGGAAGGAGGAAAGGTGCCTCACGCAAAGTTGAGTAGGTGTTGAACATGGATTTTTCTATCTTGGTGGTGGTGGGGTGGGGGGGGGGGGGGGGGTTCTCCAGGGCTTCTACACCAGTTGAGGCAGGGGGTGGTTGGCTGAAGGTATCATCTTCAGAGACATACCTGGAGGCTCCTAGGTCCCCACTCCTCACTACCCCTTCTCCCAGTTTTCTGCAGGCTGGCTGTGGCTGATAAATCCTTCTTATCTGTTCCCTTCTCTACTACTGCCAACTCCAGACTTCGCGCCTTCTGTCTCGCTGCACCCTACGCCTGGAATAAACTTCCTGAGCCCCTACGTCTTGCCCCATCCTCGGACACCTTTAAATCTAGACTGAAAGCCCACCTCTTTAACATTGCTTTTGACTTGTAACCACTCGCCTCCACCTACCCTCCTCTCTTCCTTCCCGTTCACATTAATTGATTTGATTTGCTTACTTTATTTTTTGTCTATTAGATTGTAAGCTCTTTGAGCAGGGACTGTCTTTCTTCTATGTTTGTGCAGCGCTGCGCACGCCTTGTAGCGCTATAGAAATGCTAAATAGTAGTAGTAGTAGTCTCTTGTAACCAGAGCTAATATTGTGATGTCATAATGCCTCAGGCCACCAATAAGAGCCAACCTCATCAGTGATGTCACAATGGCTTGATTGTCCTATACTTGGCTCACTTTTATTACATAGCTCTTTGAGCAGGGACTGTCTTTCTTCTATGTTTGTGCAGCGCTGCGTATGCCATGTAGCGCTATAGAAATCCTAAATAGTAGTAGTAGTAGTCTCTTGTAACCAGAGCTAATATTGTGATGTCATAATGCCTCAGGCCACCAATAAGAGCCAACCTCATCAGTGTCACAATGGCTTGATTGTCCTATACTTGGCTCACTTTTATTACATAGCTCTTTGAGCAGGGACTGTCTTTCTTCTATGTTTGTGCAGCGCTGCGTACGCCTTGTAGCGCTATAGAAGTGATAAATAGTAGTAGTAGTAGTCTCTTGTAACCAGAGCTAATGTTGTGATGTCATAATGCCTCAGGCCACCAATAAGAGCCAACCTCATCAGTGTCACAATGGCTTGATTGTCCTATACTTGGCTCACTTTTATTACATAGCTCTTTGAGCAGGGACTGTCTTTCTTCTATGTTTGTGCAGCGCTGCGTATGCCATGTAGCGCTATAGAAATGCTAAATAGTAGTAGTAGTAGTCTCTTGTAACCAGAGCTAATATTGTGATGTCATAATGCCTCAGGCCACCAATAAGAGCCAACCTCATCAGTGTCACAATGGCTTGATTGTCCTATACTTGGCTCACTTTTATTACATAGCTCTTTGAGCAGGGACTGTCTTTCTTCTATGTTTGTGCAGCGCTGCGTACGCCTTGTAGCGCTATAGAAGTGATAAATAGTAGTAGTAGTAGTCTCTTGTAACCAGAGCTAATGTTGTGATGTCATAATGCCTCAGGCCACCAATAAGAGCCAACCTCATCAGTGTCACAATGGCTTGATTGTCCTATACTTGGCTCACTTTTATTACATAGCTCTTTGAGCAGGGACTGTCTTTCTTCTATGTTTGTGCAGCGCTGCGTATGCCATGTAGCGCTATAGAAATGCTAAATAGTAGTAGTAGTAGTCTCTTGTAACCAGAGCTAATATTGTGATGTCATAATGCCTCAGGCCACCAATAAGAGCCAACCTCATCAGTGTCACAATGGCTTGATTGTCCTATACTTGGCTCACTTTTATTACATAGCTCTTTGAGCAGGGACTGTCTTTCTTCTATGTTTGTGCAGCGCTGCGTACGCCTTGTAGCGCTATAGAAGTGATAAATAGTAGTAGTAGTAGTCTCTTGTAACCAGAGCTAATGTTGTGATGTCATAATGCCTCAGGCCACCAATAAGAGCCAACCTCATCAGTGTCACAATGGCTTGATTGTCCTATACTTGGCTCACTTTTATTACATAGCTCTTTGAGCAGGGACTGTTTCTTCTATGTTTGTGCAGCGCTGCGTATGCCATGTAGCGCTATAGAAATGCTAAATAGTAGTAGTAGTAGTCTCTTGTAACCAGAGCTAATATTGTGATGTCATAATGCCTCAGGCCACCAATAAGAGCCAACCTCATCAGTGTCACAATGGCTTGATTGTCCTATACTTGGCTCACTTTTATTACATAGCTCTTTGAGCAGGGACTGTCTTTCTTCTATGTTTGTGCAGCGCTGCGTATGCCATGTAGCGCTATAGAAATGCTAAATAGTAGTAGTAGTAGTCTCTTGTAACCAGAGCTAATATTGTGATGTCATAATGCCTCAGGCCACCAATAAGAGCCAACCTCATCAGTGATGTCACAATGGCTTGATTGTCCTATACTTGGCTCACTTTTATTACATAGCTCTTTGAGCAGGGACTGTCTTTCTTCTATGTTTGTGCAGCGCTGCGTACGCCTTGTAGCGCTATAGAAGTGATAAATAGTAGTAGTAGTAGTCTCTTGTAACCAGAGCTAATGTTGTGATGTCATAATGCGTCAGGCCACCAATAAGAGCCAACCTCATCAGTGATGTCACAATGGCTTGATTGTCCTATACTTGGCTCACTTTTATTACATAGCTCTTTGAGCAGGGACTGTCTTTCTTCTATGTTTGTGCAGCGCTGCGTACGCCTTGTAGCGCTATAGAAATGCTAAATAGTAGTAGTAGTAGTAGTAGTAGGCTGAGCTGCCTTCCTCACAACTTAAAAAAAAAGGAAGCAATTTCAGCTAGCACAGCCATGTTCCTTTAAAAGAAAGAAAGAAAGAAAGAGAAAGAAAGAAAAGAAAAGAAAAACAAGAAATAGGACTGCGTCAGGGGATCCCGGTTCTGGAGCATGTTTCTGGTGAGTGCCGGTGCCGGTTTTATTTCTCTCTTTGCGATGGGAACGGAAACAGTTGAGCGCTGTTCCCACTGTGGGAAGCAGCGGACAGTGTCCAGAGTCTGCAGTGCAGGGTGTGCCATTATTAGCAGGGGGGAAGGTTCTCTCTCCGCCCCCTATGGCGCATCTTCCCGCATGGAGCTTTCCAGCGGGAGCGCCATTTTGAATGGCAGTGTGGCTGATCTTGTAGGCCCGAGTTTACTTTTGGCGGGAGACTTGAGATCACCGGCGTTACAGGAAGGTGCTGTTTTCCCTTCCTTGGCGAGTTTGTCTCAGACTGCGTTGGGGACCTTGTTGAATGGGTCTTCGGGGGTTGAGGCCTTGGGGTGAGTTTCTTTCCCCTGGAATTCATTTTATTGATGCATCAGGCCTATATGTTTCAATGCTGTTTTCCTCCCGCTCTTCCTGCGACAGGCCCAGGGGCTCAGTGGAGGGTTTGGGGCCTCCTCCAGTTCAAAATCTAGTCCTTAAGTGCAGAAGACTGGCTTCTGGCTCTGAGACTGGGTTTTTAGTACCCGTGCCGTCCTCTCTGGCAGTCCCTAATGAGGGATCTCTGTGGCATGCCGGCTTAGGTGATGTGGAGGAGCCAGATGGTCCTACAGTGCTGTGACTTTTTCAAAAGGAAGAGTTGCCTTCACTGATTACTCGGGCCTTGGAGGCTCGGAACATTACTGTTCTCGCCACAGCAGAGACGGCGGCAGTTAATCCTAAAATGGCAAGCATTCGGAGACCAAACAGAGCGATTTCATCCCAATGGTCAGACCCGGGTGCAGGCCTTAAGATTGTAAAGACTATGTCACGACTATATCTGGTGAGCGCGGATAAGGTGGAGCAGTTTGCTCTCCTTAAGGTCGATGCTTTGGTGATGGCAGTCACCAAAAAACTACTCTCCCTGTGGAAGGTGGCATGGCGCTAAAAGACATGCAGGATAGGCACCTTGAGGCTTCCTTGAAGCAGTCCTATGAGGTAGCCAAGGTAGCCGCTATGTCTTTTCAAGCCTCGATTTGCGGTTCATATACTGCTAGGACTTGTCTTAGTTGGCTCCAGCAGTTTATGGAGCAGGTACAGAAGGCGGAATTTCTCACCCCCTGGTTTGTCCCACATGGAGAGTGGCCTGGCTTATTTGGCAGATGCCCTCTATGATTTGGTGCGTGCTTCTGCCAAGCAGATGGCAATAGCAGTTTCCTCTCCCTGCCTGTTGTGGCTTCGTCATTGTATATGGCTTCCAAGCAGCAGGTTACCAGATTACCCTTTGGGGTAAGTTTACTGTTTGGAAAAGATCTGGAGAAGATTGTTAAGGATCTGGGAGATTTTAAATCAACTCCTCCCAGAGGATAAACCTAAGGTGGTGCCTTGGGCAGGCTCTTCTCGACTTCTGTTCCGAGAAGCTCGCCAATACAGACCTGGTTCGTCTGCAGGAACCTTTCAGCGCTTGAGATTTCAGCAGCGGCCTTCCTTTCAGGCTGACAAGAGACTGCTGAGCGCTGCTTCCCATCAGGGAGCTCTGGCCCACTCCACACAATGATGGGGCACTGGTCCCTTCTGGGGTACAGAAGGTAGAGGGCCAGCTGGCTCTCTATTACCAGAAGTGAACCAAAATTATATCAGAGCTATGGGTCTTAGAGGTGATTCAGGATGGATACAAGCTAGAATTCTGTTCTTCCGTCACCGACTCTTTCTTGGAGTCTCTGTGCACCATGTTATCCAAACAGGTGGCGTTATAGCATGCTTTGCAAGATCTTCTGTAGTTAGAGGCTGTAGTTCTGGTGCCTCCAGCCGAGGAGCGCACAAGTTGGTATTCCACTTATTTTGTGGTGCCCAGGAAAGGAGGGGGCAGTTTTCACCCCATCCTAGATCTCAGGAAGCTCAATCAGTTTCTCAGAGTTCATCGTTTCCGTTTGTCACTTTCTGAAGTTGCACAGTCCTCAAGCTTGGGACAATGTGCAAGTGCTGGGCTCGCCAGCCACGTTGGAGGTGATGCCATGGGTGGGGATCACACGCAGCCCTTACAACTTTCCCTTCTCAGCATTTACCGCCAGCTTGGCTTTGTAAATGACCCCCCTAAGTGAACTACAGTTCCTCAAAGATATCTGGGACTAGAGTTTGCAGTTTGGCTTTTTAACTTAATAGGCAGTTCAGGAATACCTTGATACCTCATTTCTTAATCAATAACTATGGTCCATGTCCCTTAAATAGTAAAACTATACCGTTCGTAATAAAATTGCTGCCCGATTCAGATCTGCGTCTTACGTTTAATGCTTGAAATTGTGGAACAAGTCCATTTTGATTTTTCTTCGCTCGTTCGGAAACAGTTGCAGTAAGTTTTGCACTAACACATAAGATTAAAAGAACAATTTGTCTTGTTGGGTTTTGTTGACATAAAGTGATAGCAAACAGATGGACAGATGAAATAAAAAATGCATGAGAATAATGTTTCTTGTATTTGTACACAGAAATAAAGGTCAACAAACAAAAAATATAATAGAAACATTGAACTAACAATACATTTCTTGGCTTGCGTTTAGGAGTTGAAGCTCTTGCTTAGGTCTAAACAGAATGAGCAAAAATGGCGTTTCCAAAAGATGTAAGTAAATCCTAAAATACAGTTTAGTGTGAAGAGGACGGGGGGGGGGGGGGGGTGAAGTGGAGATCTGTTTACTAAGCAAAATTAGAGGCGCGTTAGCGTTTTTAGCGCACTCTAACCTTGTAGATGTCCATAATATTCCTATGGGCGTCTACACGGTTAGTGTGCGCTAATTTTTAGCACACGTTAAAAATGCTAGCGCACCTTAATAACAGGGTTCATACAGTGTTATAAAACCTAGGTCTTTGTTAACATAAGAATCTAAGAAAAGCCAAGCAGAGTAAGACCAGAGTCAACGAGCTTAGTATTTGGTCTCTAATAGTGACCAGTCTGGGTCTTACCTACCTGGCAGATTCCAAAACATAGATTGATTTTCTCTTTGTTAATTTCTAGGGATAACCAATGCCTCTCCCAAGTCTATGTAGATAATAATTTTAGTATGGCCCTTTCCTTCAGGACCTGTCTTGTCCAAACCTTTTTCGAATCCTTCTATGTTGGTCATTTTGACTAAATCTTCCAGCAACAGGCTCGATAGTTGTTTAGATTTTACTTGTTGGTTTTGAAGTGTGTGACCATTTAAACTGACCATTTCCATTTTGGAAGTCTATTTTCAGGTCAGCAATGTGTCATTGTCGCACAATTTTCTAACAAGGAAGTCCTTTTCTGCAATTTATCCATTGTCTTTTGAAACTGTGTGGGAAAGGTAAACCACCTTCATTTAATTTCATTACCTGCATCATGGATCTCTGTTGTCTGGACCTCTAGCAATAGTAGCTCCTTTGACCATGGTAAGGCTGGCATAGAGGCTGGCAAAAAATATTTTAAAAGTTTTTTGTAGGGTGGGAGGGGGGTCAGTGACCACTGGGGGAGTAAGGGGAGGTGATCCCCGATTCTCTCCGGTGGTCATCTGATCAGTTCGGGCACCTTTTTGAGGCTTGGTCGCAAGACAAAATGGACCAAGTAATGTTGGCGAAGTGCTCGTCAGGGATGTCCTTTTTTCCATTATCGGCCGAGGATGCCCATGTGTCAAGCACGCCCCAGTCGCCTTCGCTATGCTTCCGACACGCCCCGGGAACTTTGGTCGTCCCCGCTACGGAAAGCAGTTGAGGGCGCCCAAAATCAGCTTTCGATTATGCCGATTTGGGTGACCCTGGGAGAAGGACGCCCATCTCCCGATTTGTGTCGAAAGATGGGCGCCCTTCTCTTTCGAAAATGAGCCCAATGGTCTCACAATATGGGCGTTGCCTTCAAGAACTTCCGAGCGTGGGGCAGCCCTTCAGTGGATCTCTTTGCCACTCAGCTGAATCGCATATATCTATATTTATATGATGTTTGAAATTACTGCCTACAGAAACCAGAATCAGTGTAGATTTTAGAGGATATGGTTGCTGTATGAGAAATGGCTGCCTGAGTAGCAGAGGAATGTTTAGTGCTTATTGGGTTAATAGGAATTTGATCATATGTGGATGGATTCTGGGAGGGAGGGATTAAAGTGTATAGTGTGACGTTGTAGAGTGCCACTGTGGGCGGACCTTTGCTGTTGAGTGTTCTGTTGTGGGGGAGACAGCTTTGGTGCAAGCTGAAACGACACCGGTTTCAGAGGCTCAGAATGTGCTTCAAGGAGGGATCAGCCAGAACGTACTTAACTCTTCACTTCCCAAGTTGTAAAAGCCTGAAGTATAAATCAATATACGCATCAAGTTTCTCTTATATATGCACACAGCTCTGGAATTCTCTACCAAAATGCCTGAAATCTACGAATAGTCATCTAGAATTCCGAAAAAACCTAAAACCTCACCTGTTCAAGAAGGCATACCCTACAGTATCTGACATAAACACCGAATAATGAAATATGGCATTTTAATCAGTTTTCAACCCCGATGCATGATCACACCCTAGCATTTTGTCTGAATCACCCTAACCTATTTACCGATACTTCTTTACTGCACTTGTAGTCTGTAACCACCTCTCCGGAACTATGTAAGCCACTTTGAGCCTACTATTAGGTGGGAAAAGGTGGGATACAAATGTAACAAATAAATAAATAAATAAATAAAATGTTGGTGTCACGGTTGTGCCCATGTTTCGTGCTCTCCTTCCTCTCGCCACCTGGTGGCCAGACCTGGTGGCTGCAATGGACTGTCTGGTTATTGACACCCGTTCCAGATTTCAGCCCAGTCTGGTCCGGATCTTCTCAGCTGCCAGACTTGCTTGCTTGGATTGAACCTACACAGCACCCGTAATTGCCTGGTGATTGCTGCAGCTGAGCCTCAGCTGCTGCGGGGCTTATTAGTCAGTTGGAAATTCTCTGCCTTAGGCCCTGGTGTGTTGGTGCTTGTTGCACTTCTGTTTAAGTTCTTGCCTGAGATTCTTGTTTGTTTCTAGTTAGGCTGTGTGTAGTTTAGATTAGGTTGTTGTTTGTTTGCTAGTCCTGTCTCTGGGTTATAGATTTGTGTTTAGTCTTTGTCTGTTTGTGTCTTTGTGGCTGCTCTGCAGCTTTCAGTTCTGTGTCTTGTTATCAGTGTTTTGTTCCCTGTTTTAGTGGCTGCTTGCAGCTTTCAGTCCTGCCCTTTAGCTTTCCCTTCCTTGCCCTGCTGCCCCTGTATGTTCCTTTCCCCTCTGACCCTCAGTCCTGGTTCATCCTAGTGGGTATCCAGTCCTGCCTTGCCCAGTAAGTCCTGCCGGCCACCTGCAGTCAGGGGCTCAACTCCTGGTGAAAGGCAGCCAAGTGCAGGTGAAGTTTAAGTGTGCCTGCTCTGCTTATTCCTGCTTGTTTGCCTCTGCTGCAACTCCAGTCCGGGGTTCCAGTCCTGTTCTGCCTAGTCTCCGGTGTGGGGTGGTTTTGCCTGCCACTGCCGCTCCTCGGCAGTGGCCCAAGGGCTCACAAACCTAGTTCCAGCTTTGGAAAGCCTGACAGTTGGTTGTTGGTTGAAGGTTATCTGGTATGAAAAAAAGAGCAATTCCATGCTGGGGTGTGATGTTTGCTTCAGTCTTAAAGAAACCACCTCTTCAAATAGCATTAAGGGGTCCTTTACCAAGCTGCAGGGGCTGTTTTTCCCGTGTGCCGGGGCCCTTTTATCCACAGGTAAAAAGCCCCCAGACACATATGGCCATCCGGTAAGACAACACTTACCGCATGGCTGTGCAGCGGGGAGCCCTTACCGCCACCCATTGAGTGGCGATAAGGGCTCCCACGCTAACCCGGCAGTAACCAGGCAGCGTGCGGTGATGCCCGATTACCACCAGGTTCGCGCTGTACAAACCTTTTCCGGGGTTTTTATTTTTCCCCTGGAAATGGTGCATGTTCGGGGCCAGTGGTAGTCCCGGGAAGAGCAAGTGGTAAGCCTGCATTGGGCTTACCGCCGCTCTGTAAAAAGGGCCCCTAAGTGCAGGCCGGGCTATGAGCAAACACTGAAAGCGTGGGGTACAAATGTGTGTATATATATATATATATATATATATATATATATATATATATATATATATATACTACTTATCATTTCTATAGCGCTACTAGACGTACGCAGTGCTGTACACGTGAACATGAAGAGATAGTCCCTGCTCGACAGAGCTTACAATCTAATTAGGACAGGCAAACAGGACAAACAAGAGATAAGGGAATATTAAAGTCAGGATGATAAAATAAGGGTTCTGAACAAGTGAATAAGGGTTAGGAGTTAAAAACAGCATCAAAAAGGTGGGCTTTTAGCTTAGATTTGAAGACAGCCAGAGATGGAGCTTGACGTACCGGCTCAGAAAGTCTATTCCAGGCATATGGTGCAGCAAGATAAAAGGAATGGAGTCTGGAGTTAGCGGTGGAGGAGAAGGGTGCAGATAAGAGAGATTTACCCAGTGAACGGAGTTCCCGGGGAGGAATGTAGGGAGAGATGAGAGTGGAGAGGTACTGAGGAGCTGCAGAGTGAATGCACGTTTAGGTCATTAAGAGGAGTTTGAACTGTATGTGGAAACGGATAGGAAGCCAGTGAAGTGACTTGAGGAGAGGGCTAGTATGAGCATAACGACACTGGCAGAATATTAGTCGTGCAGCAGAATTTTGAACAGATTGAAGAGGAGAGAGATGGCTAAGTGGGAGATCCTGTGAGATAGCATGTGTTAGAGTCCTGCATGCTACCTGTCAGTGCTGGCCACGCCTGATCTCCACCCAGTACTCACCTTGTTCCCGCCTCTAGTGCTAAGCAGCAAGTGTGGGATTTTTTACCATGGTGGCTTCTTTGAGCTGGTCTGTTGTAATGGCAGCTTAGTGCAGTTTAGTAAACATCCCCCTAGCGTGGAATGAGATATGGAATGGGCAGGGACTCCATTTTGCAATTAATGCACAATAACTTAATGTGCATTAACTGTTACCACAGCAGATCATTTAATACCACCTGAATAATTTTGCAGAGGGTGAGCTGTGTTATTTATCATGCAGGTAACAAGTGACAAGTATTTTTTCTCTTCATTAAACTGGAAGTTGCTGCAGAGACTTTGTCATTATCTTGCATTAATTTTTGCAACGAATGCACAGTAACTGCAGATTTTTACCTGCACAATTTTCCGAGGATGTTCTATTATTTTAATCTTTGTATTGTATCATACCCTGTTGTTTTGGTTTGCCAATGAATTATTCACCCCCTGGGAAGATGGTTGACATATGGAAACAAAATATATAAACCATTCAGATGACCCATTTGGGGGACCTAATAAATGCCATTTGTATCATATAGCTGTTTCAAAATATTCCTTTATGAATGGTGTGGAATGTGCCTCTTGAACAGTCTATTTTTCCCATTCGGTGACCTCCTGGGACTTGGCATTGGTATTTTGAAACGCCTCTCGTGCTTCTCACTAGAGACCAGAGCAAGTGGTGATGCCTTTCTGCAGTTCTTAATGTATGGAATTTTATTTTATTTCACTTTTTTTTTAAATTTATTAGCAGCCGGTGGAAAATATAAATTGGGTCAAGGGAAAGCAGAGCACTCTTCAAGTTTTTAGTTTTCTCTATTCTGATTTTTTTTATTAACCTCCGTCTTTCTTTCTTGAAACTTGGGCTCCTTTAAACTCCCATCTCGTGCATACTCTCCTCCAATCTGATACCTCAGTGTACGTTCTAAACATGATCACTGACAGTTTTAGCCCGCGGGGTGAGGCTTTCACTGACAGGGGCAGGAAGCTCTGATTTGAGACCAGTTATTGCAAGTGACTTCAGCTGTCTCTTCAAGTGACATCCCGCTACTTGAGGAGCGGGGGAATGATGAAAGTTCTTTGGACAGAAAACTTTTCACTGACAAGAAGGTGACAGGTCCCTGCACAGCTGGTCTCTGAGATGCCTTGTAAGAGGACCACATCGTTTGCTAATTTAAGTCTGGCAAGTGGCAAGGAGCCTAAAGCAGACAAGTTCTCATACTTATGGAGCTCATCTCTAGGAACTGACAGGAGCTACAGCTACAATTATAGAAACTACTGTAATGTTGTTGTACAGGATTTCTTATAATCCGTGTTTATTTAAAGAGGAGTAAACTGAACTGCAAGCGATCCCTGCAGCTTTAGTTTCCTATTATGTATTTGACCGGGGCACATCTGATACATCATTTATCTTTACTCCAGGTACAAGCGTCACTACACATGTCAAGACCAACTGAAGAAATGTCCATTAAGTTTAAAAATACAGAAGCTCGATGACATCAATCTGAACCCGCTGTGCGTGTTTATCAGGAAGTCATATGGGTTTGACGTCCAATTAAGAAAGATGTACAACTTCGGCTTAAAGGGGAATCAAGCCCCTCTTTTCTCCACTGGTGGGCAGTTTTTTGGGACGTGCACTGGCAAAAAATGCTCAGTTTGTTTGATTTTTTTAATTGTTTTATACTTTCATTTTAATAAACTTTTTATGCACTCTTTAGAACTTTTAAACACATGCAAATTGATTGTACATTTGGTAATATGTAGATTTATATGCATACAATTACATTTGTGCACAGTAAAATTTTAAAACTGCCAGCGAATGTGCGCTGACAAATACTGTTCCCTATAAGTTGAGCAGGAGTCCTCCAACTACAGTCCTGCCAGTGGGGGGTGCTATTTCTTGATCACATTTTCAATAGTGAGGCACAGACTCCAGGGAACCTGCCTGTCCCATACAACTGACCCCCCCCCCCCCCAAAACAAAATTGTCAGCAATGCAATTAGAGGACTCCCGCTCGGTTTATTTATTTGTAGCATTTGTATCCCACATTTTCCCACCAATTTGCAGGCTCAATGTGGCTTACATTTACCGTAATGGCGGTTGCCATTTCCGGGTAACAGAATTACAAATGGTAATGTGTTAAGTTGCATACATACATGGCAACATACATGTAACATAACATACGTGAATAGATCATGGTATAGATATATATCATGTGCATATATATGTTAAGGAAGAATAAATTATGGTAATACATGAAAGTTCCTGAGTACGAAATTGGGTTGAATCATTCTTTAGGTCATCGACTATGGAGAGACCATATTCGACATAGAGATTGAAGTGGTTAAGCTTATTCATTAGTGGTAAGGAGGTTGATCACTGCTTAAAGCCCACCTCTTCAATGTCGCCTTCGGCACCTAACCACTACACCCCTACCCAGGAAATCTAGACTGCCCCAACTTGACATTTTGTTCTTTAGATTGTAAGCTCCTTTGAGCAGGGACCGTCCTTCTTGGTTTATTTTGTACAGCGCTGCGTAACCCTAGTTGTGCTCTAGAAATGTTAAGTAGTAGTAGTAGTAGTAAGGAGGTTGATCAGTCAAGTGATAAGATTTCAATTATGTCTATGTCGTGTAAAGTCTTATTTTTTGGTGTTTAAGATGGGTGTTTATGGTATGCCTTCTTGAAAAGATCTGTTTTCAGTAGCCTTCGGAAGATAGTTAGGTCTTGCGTTATTTTTATGGCCTTCGGTAGGGACCATACTGAAAATTGTACCTTCTTAGCAGTTTTGGTTTGTTCAAAAGGGGCTTCATCTCCTGCACGCCCTGATATTTTCTAGGATACCAGGCTTACTGGAAGAATTTTACTTGCATGAACAGAAGCATTTGTTTCACTCCAATGGGCGTAGGATATAAAAGGTTTAACATTTTTCTTTCAGTTTATACATTCAAGATATTATTAAAGTCAATATTATGAAACGGGGCGTGAGTAGGAGTTAAGCCTTTCTAAATTCAGCATGTCTGTTTCTGGGATTTTTTTCACCTTCGAATTAAATTTCATTTTTTAATACAAAATAAAATTATCATCATTTTTGGAGTTGTAAGTTCACTTTACCAAATCATGTTCTCTCTTTTTTTTTTTTTACTATAACCAGGGTGCCGACTCCGCCATAATGCTGTAGCAAAGGCAACAAAATTTAACTGAAGCTGCATAATATAAATCCACACACGTGTCCAGTTTCACATACGTCTGCACGCAGCTGTGGAACGCACTACCGAAGGCCATAAAAACAATTCAAGACCTAACCATCTTCCGAAGGCTACTGAAAACAGATCTTTTCAAGAAGGCATACCAGAAACATCCATCTTAAAAACCAAATAATAACACTATACATGATCTATACAAAACCGATATCTTATCACATGACTGATTAACCTCTTTGCTATCAATGATCAAGCACTACCACCTGAAACCTTATGTCGAACAGGGTCTCTCTATAGTCGATGACCTAATATGTGTTACAATCCAATTTACTACTCAGGAACCTTCATGCAATACCATAATGTATTCTTCTTTATCAATGCATCAACACATTCTCTTAATACTCTTATCCCCGTAATTCTACTACACCCAGCCCTTTTCTCTTCTCCATTGTTCTCTCCCCCTTATCGATACCTGGACATTGTTCTAATTCTACTCCTCACAATGTAACTATAATCATGTTATAACTTATTGTACTTCCATCGTTACAATGTATTGTAAGCCACACTGAGCCCGCAAATAGGTGGGAAAATGTGGGATACAAAAGCAATAAAATAAATAAAAATAAATGTATGTATGTACATAGTTCTGTTCCATATATGCTATGTTCCATGTATGTTACCATGTATGTATGCACCTTAACACAACACCATTTGTAATTCTGTTACCGGAAATGGCAACCGCCACTACAGCAAATGTAAGCCACATTGAGCCTGCAAGTTGGTGGGAAAATGTGGGATACAAATGCTATAAATAAATAAATAAATAAATAAATAAATAAAGCTGCAGTCCCCTGTGGAATCACAGAAGATCAGGGCTGGGGTCCAGGGATCAGAGTACGGCCAGGTATGGGCATGCACAGGTATGCATTTTGCACTTCTCCTCCCCTCGCGTTGATTGGTGGGAGAGTAAAGAGGAAAGCAATGGCTCCTCTAGCCAGATCCACTTTCTCTGCTGCCTAGGGTCCGATTTGGGGTTCGATACTACCACTAGGATTCAGGCAGCACCATTTTAGAAGTGGCACCTGCTTTGTCAGGAGTTAAGGACTGGTCATACTTCCAACTTTCCCCAGACATCTAGGATGGTTCAGGGCCCTGGAATGAGGGGGTATGGGGAGGAGTGGGGGGGGTGGGGGGGGGAGTCATCTCCGAGTTTTACTTGTATTGAGAAATGGGATCTCAAGGGCTCAAGACACCAGGATTCTAATTCAAGCCACATGGGCCTTTTAAATCCTACCACCGATATGGAAAAGGACAAATGTTCCCACTCATGGCAACATGTGAGAAATTTCTTGTGGTAGTGGGATGAGAGGGTTATTGAACTGTTGTGTCATGACTACTTGCTACTATGCTGGCTGGTGTCAGCTGTATCTCAGATTTGAATGTGTTGGTTAAAATAGTACCTGGCACTGCTTGGGAAGAATCTTATTGGAAATCCTCTCCAAATGAGTATATATCAGTAAATGTTATATTTTGTATTTTTTATTTGTTTTTAATTTATTTACTTATGTTTGTTAATACCTTCATATTGAAAAGGAAGGAAAAGCCTCAATTGACTCCTCTTAAGACTATAAGCCAAACAATTCCAGGAGTTCACAGCATTATCATAGGCTGAAAAAGCCTTCCCAAAATATCAATTACTTTCAATTCAAAACATGAGCTTGTGCTTAACTTATAACTCTCAGTGAACTTGCTGACTCCTCTTTTACAGTTGTAAAGCTGTAAAGGTTTTCCTTCCTTTGCAATATGAAGGTATTAACAAACAAATATAAGTAGACTAGTAAAAAAGGCCCGTTTCCGAAACCAATGAAACGGGCGCTAGCATGTGGCTTTTTTTTGTGTGTGTGTGTGTGTATGTGTCACAGAGTTATTTTGTGTGTGTGTGTGGTCTATTTTTGCACATACCCACAGCAGGAATATTCTTCTCTCGTTCCAGCGGTGGTTCTGTGCTCTCCTTGCTGCACAGATAATGAGCCGTTCTGCTGGGGAATGCTCCTCCCTTATTGTTACGTAGTTTCCTCTGATTGGTCCGTCTTACGTTGCCTAGTGTTGCCTGGGAACGGTGTTGTGATGGTCCTTTGTGTTTCAGAATGTTGAGGGTGTTTTTTCTGATTGGTCCGTCATGCGAGGGTGGGGCAGAGAGACATGGTCAGTGTTGTGGCTTCACCACCATGAATCCATCAACCCTTCAGGGAGTGACTGAGTGACTTCAGAACGTTGTCTTCAGAACGTTGAGGGTGAGTTTTATTATAGTAGATAAGAAATTAAAAACAAGAAATAAAAAAATATAAGATTTACTGATATATACTCATTTTTGCATGATACAATTATCCTCGAGAACCCCTATCTGAAAAAACTGCTTAGGAAGAGCCATCAATATAAATGATGAGGCTGATATTCAAAGTCTGATGCTTTGAGAGTTATGATGTTAAATTTGCCCCTACGAAAATTTAATAGGGCTGAGTGCATACATTGATACTCAAAATTTTAGTAAGCTTCCAAATTTTGGAGCGTAAAATGTAGGTGGTAACGGGGGCAGTGAAAAAAATGTTAGGAACTTAGCACTGATGTTCAGTACTAGGCTCTTAAATCTAGGCAAATGAACAGCAGACCTAAACTTATGAGCATAAATGTTACGTTTCTAATTTATGACGCGTTTTCCCACTGAAAACGGAGGATTCTAAGTTTGGCTGAAAATAAAGTACAAATTTAGGAGCCTAACTTAGAAGCCTAGTTTAGGAGCTCAGCTTTTTTTTTTTTAATATTCATCTAAAATATTTGAACATTTGGTTACCACAAATTAGATTCATATTTGAATTTTTGACCTAACGTGAATAGTCTTTCATATTTTGACAGACATCAAGAAGCATCACAAACTACCTAAAGACCTACCTCTTCAGGAAATTCTGTGAGTAAAATATGCACTAATCATTCTGGAACAATACACAACACAACCTCTAACTGTAATGCATCTTTTCATTTAAGACATGAACCTGGACCCCCCTCCCGCCGAAGTCTGGCTACGCCCCTGGGGCAGAGTGAAGGGAGTCCCGCGGGCTCATAAGTGTTATGAGGTGCTGATACTGGATTATGCTGGTATTCTATAATGGAACTGGGCACCCAGGTGCCATTATAGAATAGTCTTCTACCATGCATCCTTGTAGAATTGCTCCCTTATGGGTAAAGTACGCACCATTGTAAGGGTAAGGGTCATGTATTCAATACACCACCTTTCAGTGATACAACCTAAGCTGTTTACATAGTATATACAGGTACTTTCTCTGTCCCAAGTGGGCTCACAATCAAAGTTTTTTTTTTTTTTTATCTGAGGCAGTGGAGGATTAAGTGACTTGTCACAAGGAACTGCAGTGGGAATCAAACCTGGTTCCCAGACACACAAGTACACAAGTAATGCCATACTGGGAAAAGACCAAGGGTCCATCGAGCCCAGCATCCTGTCCACGACAGCGGCCAATCCAGGCCAAGGGCACCTGGCAAGCTTCCCAAACGTACAAACATTCTATACATGTTATTCCTGGAATTGTGGATGTTTCCCAAGTCCATTTAGTAGCGGTTTATGGACTTGTCCTTTAGGAAACCGTCCAACCCCTTTTTAAACTCTGCTAAGCTAACCGCCTTCACCAAAACAAAGGAAGAAGAAAAGTCCCTCACGTAAACGTGAATATGGAAGAACAAAGTGAGGAGAACTCAAGGAGGATATTCAGTGAGTCTTTTATTCTGTCAAGCATAACAACTACCCGACACGGCCGTGTTTCTGCGCAAAGGCCTGCCTCAGGGGTCAAGATGTCTCTTATGCTCTTTGCAGTAGGACTGTATAAGACAAGGTCCTCACCGTAGAACTGTTGTATAGTCTTCAAAAAGAAAAAAAAAACGCGGTGTAGGACCACCGATCAACCGGCAATCGTTCGCAGCCCACTGTACTAACCAGGATGCTACTCTTCCATTCCCATTGTGTCGCTGCCCTGGCATAAGTGATTGCGCCAAACGTTTGATAAACCAAATTGGGTCTAAGTGCCGTTGTAGAATGGGCGCTTAATTCAAGCTGCCAATTTTCAGAATTACCTCCTACAGTATATGTTTAGTTTGGCCTTTTGCTAGGTATGTTACAAAAGAAAGAGAAAAAAAAAAAACAGATATCTAAAATTGTTGATGGAGGCCAGTTATCCATTTGTGACCATAGCTACTGTACGAAGGGATTTTTCTCCAAACTGTATAGGAAAGCTCTTGATTCAGTCTGACCCTGGCTAAAATAGCTTCATGCTTGAAATGTTTACATTATAGCTTACTGCAGTTACTTAAAGCAGAGGTAAAAACCTGTGCAGTTATTTTGTTGACTCTTATAAATGACATATCTATTATTAATATCAAGCATTTTCAGTCGGTTACCTGAGCCCTCATGTGTTACATGAAACCAGTGAGAAGCACTCTAGCTTAAATGCCCCAGCTCACATGTGTGAAGATGGTATCAGGTGAGTTCCCATCTGGACAGTTTATTTATTTATTTATTTGTTACATTTGTACCCCACATTTTCCCACCTATTTGCAGGCTCAATGTGGCTTACATAGCGCCGTGGGGCGAAAGCCTCCTCTGGTGAAGAAACAAATATAGAGTGATGTTATTTTAAATGAAATAGATATGTACAGACACATTAGGGAAACACAGAGAGGGAAGATATATAAAGTTCATTAAGTTCATAACAAGTTTGGGTTTCTTTGAGTTGCTGGATTCAGATAATTAAGTTGGGTCATTAGGATATGCCTTTTCGAACAGGTAAGTCTTTAGTGATTTCCGGAAGTTGAGGCGGCCGTACGTAGTTTTCACGGTTTTTGGGAGTACATTCCAGAGTTGTGTACTTATATATGAGAAGCTGGATCCATGAACTGATTTGTATTTGAGTCCTTTGCAACTAGGGTGGCGGAGATTTAAATAAGAGCGTGATGATCTGATTGAGTTTCTGGTTGGTAGGTCTATATATCCCACCTAGGCACGTTAAACCTCTAGGTATGTTAGTGTTTGACACGCATTAGCGTTTAACATGCACCTATAGCGCACCTTTGTAAACACAGGCGATAGTCTTTTTAGAAAAAGCAGCTGGATTGCACTTCTTTCTACCTGCCTTTCCTACCTAAACAATTAAAGGCTTCTGCATGTATCAGTCTGTCATCAACATCAACCTGGTGATCATCATCAGTTTCTGATTCTTCGCGTTCCTTGTCCTGTAATGATGCCACAATTTCATCATCTGTTATGATCTGATACCCTAGATCATTTGCATCGCTGCATAACCATTCGCTGAAATTTTCAACATCACAATCAGAGCAACCTGGAGCCTGTAAAAGATCTCTGGCAATGTTTCAGGACATCATCTTCTTCTTCTCCCTCTCAAGATCTTTCTTGTTCCACGCGTTTTTCAGGGTTTGGTTTTTAACATGATTCCAAGCATCAGCAATCATGTAACATTTACTATGTTTACATGATTGCTGATGCATGGAATCATGTAAACATAGTAAACATAGTAGATGACGGCAGACAAAGACCTGCACGGTCCATCCAGTCTGCCCAAGAAGATAAAGTCATATGTGCTACTTTTTTATTTGTACTGTCCTCTTCAGGGCACAGACCGTATAAGTCTGGCCAGCCCTATCCCCGCCTCCCAACCACCAACCCCGCCTCCCACCACCAGCTCTGGCACAGACCGTATAAGTCTGCCCCGCACTATCCCCGCCGCCCAACCACCAGCCCCGGCACAGACCGTATAAGTCTGGCCAGCGCTATCCCCGCCTCCCAACCACCAGCTCTGGCACAGATCCTATAAGTCTGCCCAGCACTATCCCCGCCTCCCAACTACCAGTCCTGCCTCCCACCACCGGCTCTGGCACAGACCGTATAAGTCTGCCCCGCACTATCCCCGCCACCCAACCACTAGCCCCGGCACAGACCGTATAAGTCTGCCCAGCACTAGTCCCGCCTCCCAACCACCAGCCCTAGCACAGACCGTATAAGTCTGCCCAGCACTAGCCCTGCCTCCCAACCACCAGCTCTGCCACCCATTCTAGGCTAAGCTCCTGAGGATCCCTTCCTTCTGCACAGGATTCCTTTATGTTTATCCCACGCATGTTTGAATTCCGTTACCGTTTTCATCTCCACCACCTCCCGCGGGAGGGCATTCCAAGCATCCACCACCCTCTCCGTGAAAAAATACTTCCTGACATTCTTCTTGAGTCTGCCCCCCTTCAATCTCATTTCATGCCCTTTCGTTCTACTGCCTTCCCATCTCCGGAAAAGGTTAGTTTGCGGATTAATACCTTTCAAATATTTGAACATCTGTATCATATCACCCCTGTTTCTTCTTTCCTCCAGGGTATACATGTTCAGGTCCGCAAGTCTCTCCTCATACGTCTTGTAACGCAAATCCCATACCATCCTCGTAGCTTTTCTTTGCACCGCTTCAATTCTTTTTACATCCTTCGCAAGATACGGCCTCCAAAACTGAACACAATACTCCAGGTGGGGCCTCACCAACGACTTGTACAGGGGCATCAACACCTCTTTTCTTCTGCTGGTCATACCTCTCTCTATACAGCCTAGTAACCTTCTAGCTACGGCCACCACCTTGTCACACTGTTTCATCGCCTTCAGATCCTCAGATACTATGACCCCAAGATCCCTCTCCCCATCCGTACCTAGCAGACTCTCACCGCCTAACACATACACCTCTCTTGGATTTCTACTCCCTAAGTGCATCACTTTGCATTTCTTCGCATTGAATTTTAATTGCCAAACCTTAGACCATTCTTCTAGCTTTTTCAGATCCTTTTTCATGTTTTCCACTCCCTCCGGGGTGTCCACTGTGTTACAAATCTTAGTATCATCCGCAAATAGGCAAACTTTACCTTCTAACCCTTCGGCAATGTCACTCACAAATATATTGAACAGTATCGGCCCCAGCACCTATCCCTGAGGCACTCCACTACTCACCTTTCCCTCCTCCGAGCGAACTCCATTCACCACCACCCTCTGGCGCCTGTCCATCAACCAGTTCCTAATCCAGTTCACCACTTTGGGTCCTATCTTCAGCCCATCCAGTTTATTTAAGAGCCTCCTGTGGGGAACCGTGTCAAAAGCCTTGCTGAAATCTAAGTAGATTACGTCTATAGCACGTCCATGGTTCAATTCTTTGGTCACCCAATCAAAGAATTCAATGAGATTTGTTTGGCACGATTTCCCTTTGGTAAAACCATGTTGTCTCGGATCTTGCAACTCATTTTCTTCCAGGAAATTCACTATCCTTTCCTTCAGCATCGCTTCCATTACTTTTCCAATAATCGAAGTGAGCCTTACCGGCCTGTAGTTTCCAGCTTCTTCCCTATCACCACTTTTGTGAAGAGGGACCACCTCCACCGTTCTCCAATCCCTCGGAACCTCTCCCGTTTCTAAGGATTTATTAAACAAATCTTTAAGAGGACCCGCCAGAACCTGTCTGAGCTCCCTCAATATCTTGGGGTGGATCCCATCCGGTCCCATGGCTTTGTCCACCTTTAGTTTTTCTAGCTGTTGATACACACACTCTTCCGTGAACGGTGCTATATCCACTCCATTCTCAAATGAACTTTTGCCAGTCCATCGTGGTCCTTCTCCCGGATTTTCTTCAGTAAAAACAGAACAAAAGTATCTATTTAGCAAATTTGCCTTTTCTTCATCATTTTCTACATAGCGGTTTGCAGTATCTTTTAGTCTCACAATTCCCTTTTTAGTCATTCTCCTTTCACTAATATACCTGAAGAAATTTTTGTCACCCCTCCTTACCTTTATAGCCATTTGTTCTTCCGCTTGCGCTTTCGCCAGACGTACCTTTCTCTTGGCCTCTTTCAGTTTCCTCCGGTATTCCTCCCCGTGTTCCTCGTCTTGAGTTTTTTTGTATTTCTGGAACGCGAACTCTTTAGCCTTTATTTTCTCATTTATGTTCATAAGTACATAAGCACCGCCATACTGGGAAAAGACCAAGGGTCCATCAAGCCCAGCATCCTGTCTCCGACAGCGGCAAATCCAGGCTTCAAGAACCCGGCAACCCCCTCCCCAATTTTTTTTTAATAATGTTCAATGGACTTTTCCCTCAGGAATCTGTCCAAACCCCCTTTAAATTCCATAAGGCCAGCTGCTGTCACTACATTCTCCGGCAACGAGTTCCAGAGCTGAGTAAAGAAAAACTTTCTCCTATTTGTTTTAAATCTACCATATTCTAGCTTCATCTTGTGTCCCCTGGTTTTGTTGTTGTTTGAAAGTGTAAACAAATGCTTCACATCTGTCCGCTCTAATCCGCTCATTATCTTGTAGACTTCTATCATATCACCCCTCAGCCGCCTTTTCTCCAAGCTGAAGAGCCCTAACCTTCTCATCCTTTCTTTATAGGGAAGTCGTTCCATTCCCTTTATAATTTTTGTTGCCCTTCTCTGCACCTTTTCTAATTCCTTTATATCTTTTTAGAGATGTGGTGACCAGAATTGGACTCAATACTCGAGGTGCGGTCGCACCATGGAGCAATACGATGGCATTATAACATCCTCGTGTTTGTTTTCCATCCCTTTCCTAATAATACTTAACATTCTGTGCACTTTCTTAGCCACCGCAGCACACTGAGCAGAAGTTTTTAACATCTTATCAACGATGACTCCTACTACTACTACTACTATTTAGCATTTCTATAGCGCTACAAGGCGTATGCAGCGCTGCACAAACATAGAAGAAAGACAGTCCCTGCTAAAAGAGCTTACAATCTAATAGACAAAAAATAAAGTAATCAAATCAATTAATGTGTACAGGAAGGAGGAGAAGAGGGTAGGTGGAGGCCAGTGGTTACAAGTGGTTACGAGTCAAAAGCAATGTTAAAGAGGTGAGCTTTCAGTCTAGATTTAAAGGTGGCCAAGGATGGGGCAAGACGTAGGGGCTCAGGAAGTTTATTCCAGGCGTAGGGTGCAGCGAGACAGAAGGCGCGAAGTCTGGAGTTGGCAGTAGTGGAGAAGGGAACAGATAAGAAGGATTTATCCATGGAGCGGAGTGCACGGGAAGGGGTGTAGGGAAGGACGAGTGTGGAGAGATACTGGGGAGCAGCAGAGTGAGTACATTTATAGGTTAGTAGAAGAAGTTTGAACAGGATGCAAAAACGTATAGGGAGCCAGTGAAGGGTCTTGAGAAGAGGGGTAGTATGAGTAAAGCGACCCTGGCGGAAGATGAGACGGGCAGCAGAGTTTTGAACCGACTGGAGGGGGGAGAGGTGACTAAGTGGGAGGCCAGCAAGAAGCAGATTGCAGTAGTTTAAACGAGAGGTGACAAGGGTGTGGATGAGGGTTTTGGTACAGTGCTCGGAAAGAAAGGGGTGGATTTTACGGATGTTGTAAAGAAAGAAACGACAGGTCTTGGCGGTCTGCTGGATATGAGCAGAGAAGGAGAGAGAAGAGTCAAAGATGACCCCAAGGTTTCGAGCTGAGGAGACAGGGAGAATGAGAGAGCCATCAACAGAAATAGAAAACGGGGGAGTGGGGAGGTGGGTTTGGGGGGGAAAAATGAGAAGCTCGGTTTTGGTCATGTTTAATTTCTAGGTCCGTGACTCCTAACGCGGAACCTTGCATGACATAGCTATAATTCGGGTTCCTCTTACCCACAAGCATCACTTTGCACTTGTCAACATTGAACTTCATCTGCCACTTGCACGCCCAATCCCCCAGTCTCGCGAGGTCCTCCTGTAATCTTTCACACTCCTCCTGCGACTTGATGACCCTGAATAACTTTGTGTCATCTGCGAATTTAATTACCTCACTAGTTACTCCCATCTCTAGGTCATTTATAAATATGTTAAAAAGCAGCGGTCCCAGCACAGACCCCTGCGGGACCCCACTAACTACCCTTTTCCACTGAGAATACTGACCATTCAACCCTACTCTTTGCTTCCTATCTTTCAACCAGTTCTTAATCCATAGTAATGCCCTACCTCCGATCCCATGACTCTGCAGTTTCCTCAGGAGTCTCTTATGAATTGGATCATGCCGGCTTCAATTTCTATGTCAGCCAAAATAAGTCTTTTTTTTAGCAGTTGTTTCCTGTAAAGTTGTTTCAATGAAACAATAATTCCTTGATCTATTGGCTGCATTAAAGATGGCATATTTGGAGGCCAAAAAAAGCACTTTGAATCTACTTTCCTCTCGCTCTAGGCTTTCAGCTGCAGGATGTGAAGGTGCATTGTCCAACAATAAAATAACATCTCCTTGTTTTCCTGTACAAAGCTGAAATCTTTTTACCTCCAGTATGAACCAAGTATCATACCAGCAAAGGAAAGCCTCGCAACTCATCCATACTTTTTTTTTTGGGGGGGGGGGGGGGGGGGGGAGGGCTTCTGTACAACAATGGAAGGTTATGTATATTTTCGATGCAAGAGAATTTTTAGATTTATCAATTAGCAATAACTCCAACTTATGACTACCAGTTGCATTTCCCCCAACCAACAGTGTGACACATTCTTTAGATGCCTCGAATCCAGGAGCAGATTGATCCTTGTGACTAACCAGTGATTTTCTGGGGAGTGATTGCCAATTCAGACTGTTTCGTCTGCAATTATAAACACAATCAGGTCATAGTTCTTGATAAGATCATTAAATTGAAGAAGAAAGTCATTAGCTGCTGGCAAAGTTGCAGAAGGTATCTCACCATGGATTTCAATTTGCCTTATTCTGTGTTGGGTGCTTGAAATTTCGAAGCACCAACACAGAATAAGGCAACACGGGCTTACCACTCACTAATCTGGAACTACCGCTGGGCTACCACAGCAGCCCGGTGGTAGTTTCCACCTCCAGTGCGTGCCAGCCGGTGTTTACCCAGAGGTAATCACTGCCTGGTTACTGCTGGGGTAGCGCGGGAACCCTTACCACCACCTCAATGGGTGCTGGTAAGTGCTCCCTCCCCCCACCCTGAAATGACCACGCAGCAAGTGGTTCACTAGCTCCACGGCCATTTCTTTAAAAAAAAAAGACAGCCTTTTACCTGCTGCGGTAAAAGGGGGCCTCAGCAATGTGTCAAAAAAAGGGAACCCCAAATTTTAAACTTTTTAAGGCATCAGAGAGTCATGTGCTTAAAACAGGCCAAAGAGCATGTCCAGTGTCCAGACCTTCAAATTCTTCTCAATCATTTGCCCAAATGTTTTAGCAATATGTTATGCTTCATATCCCATATCTGAAATTAAAAACAGTCTTTCTAATCAGCCTGTAAGCAACAGGCGAGTACTTACTTGAAGCAGCAAGAGTTTACCAACCTTACATATTTGTAACGTTAACTTGGGAACCGCTTAGGAAGTTTTGAAAGGCAGCCTATATTTTTAAAATAAATAAATGAGACTGATGTCCTAGCGCCCCTGCTCAAACGCAGCACCTCTCTTGACCTGATGTTCAGAGAGTTGTTCTGTTAGGTTTGGCTCAAAGATATTTCTAGGTTTGGCTAATCTCATGCCAGCTTTGATAATGGATCTATCTACTGCAACTTTACACTAATAAGTACATAAGTATTGCCATACCAGGAAAGACCAAAGGTCCATCAAGCCCAGCATCCCGTTTCCAACAGTGGCCAATCCAGGTCACAAATACCTGGCAAGATCCCCAAAAAGTACAAAACATTCTATACTGCTTATCCCAGAAATACGAGACCCTGTGCACGAGGTGCCGTAAAGGTTTGCTTCAAAGAACCTGTTGGTGCTTCAGTGAGAAAAGCCTATACTTGATCCTTATGTTTGACCACTGCGAGGAAAAGGTTTGGACCTTTCACACAGAGCTCAGGTACGTGCCCAGCATCATTTGTTTTTTGTAGTTCCGTAGAAATGTTATTTTAATTTGCAAACAAGAACTAAAACGAATTACAATAAGTAACAGAAAACAGAGAACCAGTGAATAATAAAAAGAGTGGTGTATATAAAGTATACACAAAAAATAATTGTCTCAATTTACAGTAGAAAACTCTTAATAGAGAAGCCCAAACGTTGTCATTTTTGCTAATACCATTAAACCTCTAAGCACCTACCCGTTCATATTTAGCAATGACGCAAAATGTATTCCACTGGGTATTGCAGTTTACCTCAGTAGCCGATTTCCAATGGGAGACTGGGCGGCTAAACGGCAGATGACGTTTAATGTGAGCAAGTGCAAGGTGATGCATGTGGGAAAAAAGAACCCGAATTATAGCTACATCATGCAAGGTTCCACGTTAGGAGTTATGGACCAAGAAAGGGATCTGGGTGTCGTCGTCGATAACACACTGAAACCTTCTGCTCAGTGTGCTGCTGCGGCTAGGAAAGCGAATAGAATGTTGGGTATTATTAGGAAAGGTATGGAAAACAGGTGTGAGTATGTTATAATGCATTTGTATCACTCCATGGTGCGACCGCACCTTGAGTATTGTGTTCAATTCTGGTCGCCGCATCTCAAGAAAGATATAGTAAAATTGGAAAAGGTGCAGCGAAGGGTGACTAAAATGATAGCGGGGATGGGACGACTTCTCTATGAAGAAAGACTAAGGAAGCTAGGGCTTTTCAGCTTGGAGAAGAGACGGCTGAGGGGAGACATGATAGAGGTATATAAAATAAGGAGCGGAGTGGAACAGGTGGATGTGAAGCATCTGTTCACGCTTTCCAAAAATACTAGGACTAGGGGGCATGCGATGAAACTATAGTGTAGTAAATTTAAAACAAATCGGAGAAAATGTTTCTTTACCCAACGCATAATTAAACCCTGGAATTCGTTGCCGGAGAACGTGGTGAAGGCGGTTAGCTTAGCAGAGTTTAAAAATGGGTTAGACGGTTTCCTAAAGAACAAGTCCATAAACCACTACTAAATGGACTTGGGAAAAATCCACAATTCCAGGAATAACATGTATAGAATGTACATTTGGGAAGCTCGCCAGGTGCCGTTGGCCTGGATTGGCCGCTGTTGTGGACAGGATGCTGGGCTCGATGGACCCTTGGTCTTTTCCCAGTATGGCATTATTTATGTACTTATAAGTATATTATGTGTGGCTAAAGAAATAAGGTGCTGAACAATTTTTGACGTTCATCAACCACCTTTACTGAGAGACCTGTAGACTTCACATGATAATACTCTACGTCAGAGGTTCATAAAGACAGAATACTTGGATTTATGGTCCACCAAACATCTTCCCAGTAGGCATTCAGGAGGGCACAGTCAAAGCGTGTGGAATAATGTGCCCGCTGTAGTACCACAAGACCAGCACAGTTGAGAATATTGGGGATTGATTCGTGCTAACTTAAGAGGAGTCCATACAGCTCTGTGTAATAAGAAAAATAGAGGCCGAGTCAAGGCATACGATTTAGATATGTCAGTCATTCTCATTGGTCATCTAACAACTGGCATTTCAATTTGTGTTCCCATACTTTCTTCAGGCCTAGGGGGCGGTTGTATCTAGCTTTGTAGAAGTATTGAACACCTGGCATCTCCTGAAGACGTCAGCAGTAATCCCAGCTATAACAACATTTGTTTTGATACAAAGTGTGACAAGTTTTGCATGTTTTTATTTGTACAAAGTGCAATAGTGCTTAATGAATCTGGATCTTTAACTGTACGCCTACTGTTCTGCAATGACTGTTAAATCAAACTGAAGCCATATGCCCTTACCTAAGGTTTGGGGGTAAACTCTGAGCAGACTTTTGCACAAGTTCAAATTTCCCTGAACATTTTGGCAAAGGGGTGCTTTTTCTTTTAGACCCACCAGTCTAGCAGGGTACTCCTGATGTCAGTTGCCCAGGGCTCAAGGAGTCATGTTTCACTGAGTTGAGCCATCTTTCAGTAGCTATGTTAGCCGATGACGTCTCTCCCGAGGTGCCAATAAATCAACAAACATAAAAATCAAGACTGGAAGTGCTATCACATTCTCTGAGTGCTTATGTAAAAGTCAAGCTCAGTATTCACTTAACTTAGGTTACCCACAAGGCGAGCTGGAATTAAGTTTCCATCGTGCTCTGTGACTGGGGATTATTTTTTATGCAGAGTCAGAGAGCACCCGATGAGCCTGAATTGCTTGAGAGCATAGGTGTGAAGCATACAGTACTGCATTTAATGGAACCTGTTCCTATTGGGATTGGTGTACTGGAGAACACTGCATTAATCATGTGTTGGGAGGCAGATCTGGTGGTGTAGAACCAAGAGGTGATTTCTTCCTGTTAAAATGTTTTCATTGTCCTCGACTTTTGGGTTTTATGAGCAAGACCTAAGGCTGGGCCATAAAGATTTGATTCATTTATTTCTTCACTGACCATGTATTTGCACAAGGTTGCCTTTACTTTTCTTCCCCCTTTATTTAATGTTGGTGATGCTCATGCAAAATTAAAATGTTTGTGCTTAGCATTCATTAAGGACAAATTGCAGTGAGCTAGATTCGTGATGAACATGTTTTAAGAAAAAGAGCAAAATATACAGCAAATTCTCTAGACAAAGAAACTAGATTCTGAGCTATGAGGACATCCAGGGTAGCCAGGATTTCGCCCCCTCCACAGCACTGAAACTGTACTAATTACTCTCTTAGCCAAATTCCATCTTTGTGGGAGGCAAAATATTGATAGGGATAGTTTCGATGCCTACAGAGTGGCTCATGAGCTGGCTTTAAATGCATCTCCTGAATTAAAGCAATATCTGCCCGCAAACGGAGCAACTCTCTAAACAGTAGTTGACGCTTTATAGGACTATTAAGGCCTCTGACATTTAAACTTACCAAAGTTATATCAGACATTTATATTCAGATCAACCTGAGCAGCATGCCCTGAGACCCATCATCTTCAACACATCTAGTCCCCTCTTAGCCAAATTCAAGCCGGAAATAGCAACAGGCAAAAGCATACTCCTCCTCCAATTTGACATGTCTAGTGCATTCGATATGGTAAATCATAATATATTACTAAGACTACTAGATTACTTCGGGATTGGAGGAAATATACGTAGCTGGATCAAAGGTTCCTAACCACTAGAACATATCAAGTGAAATCAAACTCTAACATATCATCACCGTGGAGAGCAGACTGTGGAGTACCTCAAGGATCACCACTATCACCGATCCTCTTCAACCTAATGATGACCCCACTAGCCAAGTCCTTATCCAACCTAGGCCTTAATCCTTTTACCGATGCAGACGATGTCACAATATTCATTCCTTATAAACATGATCTGATAGAAATCGCCAACAAAATCAAACTCAGCTTGAACATCATGGACTCATGGGCAAACACATTTTAACTAAAACTCAATAAAGAAAAAACACACTGCCTCATCCTCTCATCCCAATACAGCACGGACAACCCCATAAATGTATACACCCCGGATTACACCCTCCCTATCTCCGACAGCCTGAAAATCCTCGGCGTTACAATAGACCGTAACCTTACACTAGAGAGCCAAGTGAAATCCACAACTAAGAAAATGTTCCACTCAATGTGGAAACTCAAACGCGTGAAACCTTTCTTCCCGAGGGAAACATTTCGCAGCTTGATACAATCAATGGTACTAAGCCACGTAGACTACTGCAACGGAATTTATGCAGGATGCAAAGAACAAACCTTAAAGAAACTTCAGACAGCCCAAAACACGGCAGCCAGGCTTATATTTGGGAAAACGCGATTTGAAAGCGCAAAACCCCTCCGTGAAAAACTACACTGGCTCCCAATCAAAGAATGTATTGCTTTCAAAATCTGCACCCTGGTTCATAAAAGCATCTTCGGTGAAGCCCCTTGATACATGACAGACCTCATAGACCTACCAACCAGAAACTCATCTGAATCAGCACGAACATATCTAAATCTCCACTACCCAAGCTGCAAAGGGCTTAAATACAAATCTACTTACGCATCCAGTTTTTCCTACATAAGTACACAACTGTGGAACGCATTACCAAAAGCCTTGAAAACAACGTATGACCACTTAAACTTCCGAAAATTATTAAAAACCAACCTGTTTAAAAAGGCATACCCTACCGATCCAACTTAAATGCCTGAACTGTGCAACACAACGAAACAAAAGTACGTAATGGACATAACACAACTCTTCCGCTCTACGATTCCCAAATGTGTCTGTTCCACATGAACCTAATTTTACCATAATATCACTTTGTATTTGTTCATACCGGAGTTTGCGAACGCCTCTCCTGTACTATGTAAGCCACATTGAGCCTGCAAATAGGTGGGAAAATGTGGGATAAAAATGTAACAAATAAATAAAGAAAGATATAGTAGAATTGGAAAAGGTGCAGCGAAGGGCGACTAAAATGATAACGGGGATGGGACGACTTCCCTATGAAGAAAGACTAAGGAGGCTAGGGCTTTTCAGCTTGGAGAAGAGACGGCTGAGGGGAGACATGATAGAGGTACATAAAATAATGAGTGGAGTGGAACAGGTGGATGTGAAGCATCTGTTCACGCTTTCCAAAAATACTAGGGGGCATGCGATGAAACTACAGTGCAGTAAATTTAAAACAAATCGGAGAAAAGTTTTCTTCACCCAACGCATAATTAAACTCTGGAATTCGTTGCCGGAGAACGTGGTGAAGGCGGTTAGCTTGGCAGAGTTTAAAAAGTGGTTAGACGGTTTCCTAAAGGACAAATCCATAAACCACTACTAAATGGACTTGGGAAAAATCCACAATTCCAGGAATAACATGTATAGAATGTTTGTACGATTGGGAAGCTCACCAGGTGCCCTTGGCCTGGATTGGCCGCTGTCGGGGACAGGATGCTTGGCTCGATGGACCCTTGGTCTTTTCCCAGTGTGGCATTACTTATGTACTTATGCTGGTCTGGAACATCCAGAAAGGTAGCCATGTTAGTATGAAACAGCAGCATGTTAGTCTAAAATAACCAGAAGGGTAGCCATGTTAGTCTATGCAGCAAAAATGACAGGCTGGTTCCACTTTATAGTGTGATAAAGTCACCTCCAGGATAGTGGGGTTAAGGCAGTTTCAGTCTGAAATACAAGTCCCAGAAGGCATTGCAGGCAAGGAGCCAGAGGGTGAGATGAAGAACCCGGACTGGACTCCTAACTGCAATCAGGGAAGACATGGGTGTAAGCTGGCAGGTTGTATAAAGTGGCTGCCACTAGGCTGAAAGAGAGTTGGGAAACCCTGTGTGGAGGAGCTCATCATTGGTCTCATTAGTCTAATGCTTAACTCAGCTGGTTTGGGTGTGAGGAAGCTAATGGAAGGAGAATGATTGGTTGTGGTAGCTGAAGCCAGGGATTGATTAGGCAGGTGGGAAGGAGTCCCAGCAGTTCAGTTCAGGAGAGAGAAGCAGAAGGAGAGAAGCAGTTGCAGGCTGAAAACCCTTGGGCAGGGAGGTCCCTAAAGTATTTGCAGGCTGAAATTCCTTGGGTGAGAGGAAGTCCCAAAAGTATTGAATTCACTGTGAAGCTGATGCAGGGGAAAACCCTTGGGTAGAAGGAGTCCCTAAAATAGTGAACTCTCCTGAAGGTAAAGAGGATAGAAGGTAGAAACTGCTGCTTGGTGACTGAACTGTGATGATGAACTGAAAGAACTGTTTGTCTTGGGAATTGAATTACTGTTTATTGTGTACTGGATAAAGAGCCCAGACTGGAGCCTGTAAGCCTGTATTGAATCCTGGTATGTGCTATGCTGCTGTTGGAACTGTGTACTAGAAACCTGCATGGAATAAAAGTCCTTAAGGTTGAAGTTACTGGTGGACATCTATTTCTTCATTGTACCGGGAGCCTGTGGCTGGAGGAGATTGTTCTATCCTTGGCTGCACAAGAGAGGCGCCTGGTTACAATAGTCTAAAGAATTTATTAAGGCATTAGATTTTGAGGACAAGAGTGCACTTCATTAGAATCTAAGTGAGGTGTTAATATAGCTGTATATCCTGAAGACATTATGATGGGGACCTTCATGCTACTTCTACACCTAAAAACAGAGCTTGTAAAAGTTCAACTGTGCAGTAACAATTTAGCAAAGAAACCACCAGAACACACTTTGCTATTTTTTTTCCCATAGACAAAAAAAAGTGGGAAAAATCCTTTAGCACATCTGGCCCTTTGTGGTGGCCAAAGAAAACATCTGCTTTTGGTCATGATTCTTTTAATTTTCTGTAGGAGGGCTCCAAATATATCAGTGTCCTGTCTTGTCTAATTTTATTACTGTGATCTTGTGTTTACCCTCTGGCAGCTTAACAGCTGTTGTTAGTGTCCCTCCTTCTCCTCATCAAATAAAACATCAGCCATAAATCTGGCACCACGTAAAACAAAGATATGAATGCTGGCCCACCCTCCTATAGTATATCCATTACCTTAATTAAATAAATAAATTGTAACTTTCATGAGATCGTAAGTTGCTTGTTATTGGCAATAACTGGAACACAAATTATCTGTATTTTGCATCCAGAAAGACTTGTTAATTATTGTACTTATTTCCCAATGGGAGTATCTTAGGATATGGTGCAGTTCTATGTTTTGAGCTGCAAGGAGTGGCCTAGTGGTTAGGGTGGTGGACTTTGGTCCTGAGGAACTGAGTTTGATTCCCACTTCAGGCACAGGCAGCTCCTTGTGACTCTGGGCAAGTCACTTAACCCTCCATTGCCCCATGTAAGCCGCATCGAGCCTGCCATGAGTGGGAAAGCGCAGGGTACAAATGTAACAAAAATAAAATAGATACTATTGGAGATTCTACATGGAATGTTGCTACTATTGGAGATTCTACATGGAATGTTGCTATTCCACTAGCAACATTCCATGTAGAAGCCTGCGCGGCCACATTGGTGATCTGCAAGGGCCGACTTCTACATGGAATGTTGCTAGTGGAATAGCAACATTCCATGTAGAATCTCTAATAGTAGCAACAGTGGAGGAGTGGCCTAGTGGTTAGGGTGGTGGACTTTGGTCCTGAGGAACTGAGTTCCATTCCCGGCACAGGCAGCTCCTTGTGACTCTGGGCAAGTCACTTAACCCTCCCTCCATTGCCCCATGTAAGCCGCTTTGAGCCTGCCATGACTGGGAAAGCGCAGGGTACAAATGTAACCAAAATAAAATAGATACTATTGGAGATTCTACATGGAATGTTGCTACTATTGAGATTCTGTTGCTACTATTGGAGATTCTACATGGAATGTTGCTATTCCACTAGCAACATTCCATGTAGAAGGCTGTGCAGGCTTCTGTTTCTGTGAGTCTGACGTCCTGCAGCTTCATTTCAGTTTTTCTTCCTTTCCTTCTTATCATTGAAATTCATTTTCTTCTCAGACTGAACATTGCATCTATTCTATTTTTTTAAAAAATGTATTTTGGTTCAAGGCAGTGAAACAACAACAATGGGTTTGGAAATGTTAACCTGGTTTGTGCATTTTCCTTTTTGGATTCTCTTTTAAGAGAGATTGCTCTCATTCTGCACAAAAGAAACATTTTTTGGAACCTGAAAAACTGGGAACAGTTAAAGGATTTATTATCCTGATATGTTGCGCAGAGCTCAGTAATATGCTCTTAGAAAACCCTCAAGAAACACTTACTTGGAATGCAACTATATGTTACCAAAACAAAACTAAGGAAATTAAGAAGAAACATGAATGCTTGAAAATACCTTTTCCTGCCTGTGTGTTGCAGTTTATCATAGTACAAACTGAAGCGTTCTACTAGAGAGTCAGCAACGGGGGACATCAAGGGCTTTGTCACCCTAAGACAAGACCAAGTTGCCTAGTTCTTCTTTGAAACTTCTTCCTAGACCACCTTAATATTAGGGGTGCACATAGCCCCCCCCCAAAAAAAAGTTTGGTCGGTGCTCGTTTCTATACAAATTCTTCACAATTTTCAGGCTTTTTTTTTTTTGTTGGTTTGTTTGGGGTATTTGTTGTTCAGTGTCTGCACACTATATATATGCAGAAAATTAAAAATGCGTATGATCGATTGTCATAAGTACATAAGTATTGCCATACTGGGAAAGACCAAAGGTCCATCGAACCCAACATCCTGTTTCCTGGTCAGAAATACCCGGCAAGATCCCAAAAATGTACAAAACATTTTATACTGCTTATCCCAGAAATAGTGGATTTTCCCCAAGTCCATTTAATAACGGTCTATGGACTTTTCCTTTAGGAAGGCGTCCAAACCTTTTTAAAACTCCACTAAGCTAACCGCCTTTACCATATTCTCTGTCAACGAATTCCAGAGTTTAATTGCATGTTGAGTGAAGAAAAAGTTTCTCAGATTAGTTTTAAATTTACTACATTGTAGCTTCATCGCATGGCCCCTAGTCCTAGTATTTTTGGAAAGCATGAACAGACACTTCACATCTACCCGTTCAACTCCACTCATTATTTTATAGACCTCTATCATATCTCCCCTCAGCCGCCTTTTCTCCAAGCTGAAGAGCCCTAGCCACTTTAGCCTTTCCTCATAGGGAAGTCGTCCCATCCCCTTCATCATTTTCGTCATCCTTCTCTGCACCTTTTCTAATTCCACTATATCTTTTTTGAGATGCGGCAACCAAAATTGAACACAATATTCGAGGTGCGGTCCTTACATATATTCATAGGTATATATATATATCCAAGTGATTTGTGGGCACGTTTAATTTTTAGATACTTATATGACCTGAATTAACTGTGATGAATGTATACCCCTACTCATAGGCTTTTTAGACTTCTGTTTTCTATTCTTGTCACTGCCATATTTATTTATTTATTTGTTACATTTGTACCCCACATTTTCCCACCTATTTGCAGTCGCAATGTGGCTTACATAGTACTGTAAAGGCGTTCGCCAAGTCCGGTTGAGAAACAAATACAAGGTTATGTTATGGTCGAATTAGGAAGATGTGTATCAGGCATCATGAGGGTCGAAGGGAGTGGAGATTGTATATTGTCCAGTACGATCATTAGTATTGCTGTGTTGCCTCGTGTGGGGGGTTTACGTTGGATCGGTGGGGTAAGCCTTTTTGAAGAGGTTGGTTTTTAGTGATTTCCTGAAGTTTAGGTGGTCATGGATTGTTTTCACAGTTTTTGGGAGTGTGTTCCATAGTTGTGCGCTTATGTAGGAGAAATTAGATGCATAAGTTGTTTTGTATTTGAGTCTTTTGCAATTTGGGTAATGTAGGTTTAGATATGTTCTTGATGATCCGGTTTTGTTTCTGGTTGGTAAGTCTACAAAGTCTATCATGTATCCTGGGACTACGCCGTAGATACTTTTGTGGATCAGGGTGCAGATTTTGAAGATGATCCGTTCTTTGATTGGGAGCCAGTGCAGCTTTTCTCAGAGGGGTTTAGCACTTTCAAATCGTGTTTTGCCGAATATCAGCCTGGCTGCTGTGTTTGCACTGGGCATCCATTGCGTGCAACCAAAAAGGCTCTGATAAAGAGAATTGTAGTAACACCTTGATTTATGCAGTTCCCGTTTTGAAAGCTAGGTACCCATAAATTTATTTATTTATTTATTTTTGTAGCATTTGTATCCCACATTTTCCCACCTATTTGCAGGCTCAATGTGGCTTACATTTGCCATAGTGGCGATTGCCATTTCCGGTCTACAGAGTTGCAAATGGTTTTACATTCAGTGCGTACATACGTGGTATAAGAATACACTGAGGGGCATAATCGAACGCGGACGCCCATCTCCATGGGCGACTATCTCCGAGGACGGGTCCGCGAAGGGGCAGGACAGACTGTATTTTCAAAAAAGATGGGCGTCCATCTTTTGTTTCGATAATACGGTTTGTGCCGGGCAAATGCATCGGATTTGGGCGGATTTGAGATGGGCGGTATTGGTTTTCAGCAATAATGGAAACTGAAGCCGCCCAGCTCAAAAACGAACAACTCCAAGGCATTTGGTCGTGGGAGGGGCCAGGATTCGTAGTGCACTTGGTCCCCATCACATGCCAGGACACCAACCAGGCACCCTAGAGGGCATTTATAAAAAGTAAAAAAAAAAAAATTAAAATACCTCCCAAGACTATAGCTCCCTTACCTTGGGTGCTGAGCCCCCAAATGCCCCCCAAAACCCACTCCCCACAACTCTACACCATTACCATAGCACTTATGGCTGAAGGGGGGCACCTAGATGTGGGTACAGTGGGTTTTGGGGGCGGTTTGGAGGGCTCCCATTTACCAGCACAAGTGTAACAGGTGTGGGGGGGGGGGGGTGGGATGGGCCTGGGTCCACCTGCCTGAAGTCCACTGCACCCACTAACAACTGCTCCAGGGACCTGCATACTGCTGTGATGGAGCTGGATATGACATTTGAGGCTGGCATACAGGCTGGAAAAAAAAGTTTTTTTAATGTTCTTTTTTGTGGTGGGAGGGGTTAGTGACCACTGGGGGAGTCAGGCGAGGTCATCCCCGATTCCCTCTGGTGGTCATCTGGGTAATTGTGGCACTTTTTGGGGACTTGTTTGTGGTAAAAAAAGGGTCCAAAAAAAGCGGCCCAAATTCTCGCTACTGCCGCCCTTCTTTTTTCCATTATCGGCCGAGCGCGCCCATCTCTCCTCGGCCGATAAACACGCCCCAGTCCTGCCTTCACCACGCCTCCGACACGCCCCCGTCAACTTTGTTTGTTCCCGTGACAGACTGCAGTTGGAGGCGCCCAAAATCGGCTTTCGATTATACCGATTTGGGCGCCCATGAGAGAAAGGTGCCCATCTCCCGATTTGGGTCGAAATATGGACGTCTTTCTCTTTTGAAAATAAGCTGGATTGTGATCTTGTATAGGTATCAACATTATGTTGTTGCTCAGGTATTGACATTAGGGTAAAAGTGATAGTGTTTGGCAGTGAGGTTAGTCAGCATTGTGGGTGGGTGGGGGTTGATGTCCGCCTGCAAAAACTGTATCACAAGATGTGATGGTCGTAGCACACCTGCATGTTAACAGTATAGTAAAGATTTCTGTTTCAGTAGCTGGATTCCTGACTTTACAGAGCAACCAAGCTCAAATGAGTGCAGTGGATAGCATACGTCTCTAAAATGATGGGTGTATTTAATAGTTGCATGTTGCACCTGATTTCTCTCCTGCTCACTTCTAGACTGTTAGCTGGTTTTAGTTGATAAGCATTTTCTGTGAAGAAATGCAATGATTCTGTCACCCTCAAGTGGAGAGGTGCGGTAGCCGTGTTAGTCCACTCTTAAAGGTTATCGATAGAAATCAAACAGAATAAAAACATGGAAAAGAAAATAAGTTGATACCTTTTTTATTGGACATAACTTAATACATTTCTTGATTAGCTTTCGAAGGTTGCCCTTCTTCGTCAGATCGGAAATAAGCAAATGTGGTAGCAGATAGTATATATAAGAGAAACATCAAAGCATTATCAGTTATATCAGTACATTGTTATTAATAGAAATCAAACAAAATAAAAACATGGAAAAGAAAATAAGTTGATACCTTTTTTATTGGACATAACTTAATACATTTCTTGATTAGCTTTCGAAGGTTGCCCTTCTTCGTCAGATCGGAAATAAGCAAATGTGGTAGCAGATAGTATATATAAGAGAAACATCAAAGCATTATCAGTTATATCAGTACATTGTTATTAATAGAAATCAAACAAAATAAAACATGGAAAAGAAAACATGATACCTTTTTTATTGGACATAACTTAATACATTTCTTGATTAGCTTTCGAAGGTTGCCCTTCTTCGTCAGATCGGAAATAAGCAAATGTGGTAGCAGATAGTATATATAAGAGAAACATCAAAGCATTATCAGTTATATCAGTACATTGTTATTAATAGAAATCAAACAAAATAAAAACATGGAAAAGAAAATAAGTTGATACCTTTTTTATTGGACATAACTTAATACATTTCTTGATTAGCTTTTGAAGGTTGCCCTTCTTCGTCACCCTCAAGAAAGAGCTACATAGCAGAGAACTGCCATCATCATCATCCCCTCAACAGTCAAAGCTGTGAGTATAGTACAGAGGGGAAGACTAGCTACCCATGACATCTCACAAAGCGGAGAGATGAAGAGCGTTAGTCAGCCCTGAATTTACTCTTGCTTCATGAGCTCTTCTACATCTTGCTTTCGTCAAAACATTCTGATGCAATGTTTATGTACATTTTAAAAATATTTATAGTCCGTATAGCTGACAAATCTGTGTGGATCACGAACAAACATACATCACGAAAAACCATAAAACAAACAAAAACAATACATTACCATTACTCATCTAGCACAGTGATCCTACCATCATTTCAAATAATTCATCAGTCCAGTCCATGTTCCTACATGTTTTTTTTATGTTACCGTTCCTATCCAAAATAAAACTCTAAAATGTATTCATGGCAGTGCAAAAGCTCACTGAAACAGATGTGCTTTCAATTTAGTACATCATCTTACTTAAATTACAAAGCTCTGTTGGTAATGCATTCCACAAATTTGGACCGGCAACAGAGAACATGCATTCTCGTACCCCTGACAATCTTGAGTATTTCCACAGATGGTACTTTCAAAAGTTTTTGTCCCTCAGACCTTAATGCTCTGGTTGGTTGATTCATTTGCAGTATTGAACTTATACTCTTAAGATATACTTGGAGTCTCTAAGACATAACTCAGATATGACTCTATCTTACTGTAGCTAGGCCAAGTGGAAAGGAAAACAAAATTCACATGGTGACCTTGTACAATGACTGCTGATAAACCAGGAGAAATAAACACAATACCTTCCAGCTGCACCGTTAGCACAAACGGCTTCTTTAAATAGACCTAAACTGAACTTTTTAAAGAAGAGGAAATCTCAACTATCTGTCAAACTTGCTGAATTATTTCCTAGCCATCACGTTTTCTAAGTTTTAAATTTGGGTGCATCATTAAAAATAATTTCTGTTAAAACATTAGGCTTAGGTGATCATCAAAAGTCAGAAAGTTATTTGCTTGTCTTATATTGAAACAGAAAAGGGATGGGATTGTTTATACAGCCTTTCTGTGGTTACAATCAAAGTTGTTTATGTATTATATGCATGTACTTATTTTGTACCTGGGGTAGTGGAGGGTTAAGTGACTTGCCCAGAGTCGCAAGGAACTGCAGTAGGAATGAAACCCAGTTCTCCAGAATCACAGTCCGCTGCGCTAACCTAACTAGGCTATTCCTCCACTAACAACATTCCATGTAGAATCTCAAGTAGTAGCAACATTCCATGTAGAATCTCAAAATAGTAGCAACATTCCATGTAGAATCTCAAATAGGGAAAGGAAAATGGAACTTGATATACTGCCTTTCTGTGGTATTTGCAACTACATTCAAAGCAGGGATGTAATGCGCCAGACTTCGGCGGGAAGGGAGTCCAGAGCCCGAGGTGAGGGTGCACATTTTAGCCCACCCCTGGCACCGCTAACCCCCCCCCGCCACTTTTGACACACCCCCTGGCGCTGCCGCCCCTTCCCCGTCCCTTTCGACTCCCCTCCCGCCACCACCAGGTAGCTTTGCTGGCAGGCCAAAGTCCCCTTCAGCGCCAGTCTCCGAGTCTGGTGCGTTCGCTGATCTGGATTCTGTTTCCGTGAGTCCTGATGACCTGCACGTTCCTACATGCAGGACATCAGGACTCACAGAAACAGAATCCAGATTAGCAATGCGCCGGAGACCAGCACTGAAGAGGACTTTGGCTGGTGGGGGTTGGGGATCCTTGCTAGCAAAGGCACCTGACGGCGGCAGACGCGGCGGGAGGGGGGGGGGTCGAATGCGGTGGAGGAGGGTGAAAGCAGGGGCCAGGGCTAAATCTGCGGGGACCCATGCCCCAGTGGCCCCACCTAGCTACGCCCCTGATTCAAAGTGGTTTACATGGTATATACAGGTGCTTATTTGTACCTGGGGCAATGGAGGGTTAAGTGACTTGCCCAGAGTCACAAGGAGCTGCAGTGGGAATTGAATCCTGTTCCCAGGCTACTGCATTAACCATTAGGCTACTCCTCCACTCCTAATATTGCTATTAATCATGAAAAGCTAACTAAGCGGCCCTTTAACTAAAATGCACTAGGGGGTCCTTTTACTAAGGTGCACTGAAAAATGGCCTGCACTGGTGTAGATGTGTGTATTGGACGCGCGCAGGTCCATTTTTCAGCACGCCTATAAAAAAAGGCCCTTTTTTGGCCGAAAATGGACATACAGCAAAATAAAAATTGTCGTACGTTCATTTTGGGCCTGAGATCTTACCGCCACCTGTTGACCTAGCGGTAAAGTCTCACGCGTTAACCGGGCAGTAATGATCTACGCATGTACAATGCCAATTACCGCCTGGTTAGCGCTGCTTGCCGGAAAGTATCTGGCATGCTTAGTGGATGTACGTAAAAAATGAAATTTGCGGTAGCTGGGCGGTAGTTCAAAATTGACACGTGTAGGATGCACCTACGCGGCTTAGTAAAAGGGCCCCTAAAATCTAAGCTTGACGTGGTAATTTATTTATTTATTTATTACATTTGTACCCCGCGCTTTCCCACACATGGCAGGCTAAATGCGGCTTACATAGTAACAATATAAATAGTTACAAAGTTGTAAGAAGAATATACATTTTGTGGTAAATGCAAAACTAATGGGGTTAACGGAAAGTAAGTTAAACATCGGAGGAATTGGGTTCAAAAGGAAAAGAACGTTGGGAGGAAGGCGTAGAAAGATGGAAAGGAATGGATATGGGGTAGCAGAAAGGATAATGGGGAACATGATCAGAATATAACTGAACTCCTTATCTTCCCTCCTAAACCAACCTCTCCCCTTCCCCCATTCTCTATTTCTGTCCATAGGAGCCAACTTTTCAAAATTATTAGGGGTGCTAAGCCCAATGAAAATAACCCCTCCATGGACACATACAAGGAATATTCTCAATATTGGGGGTGCTCAAGCACCCACAGCACCCACAGAGTCGGCTCCAATGTTTCTGTTGACAACACACTCATTCTTCCTGTCTCGTCTGCTCGCAACCTTGGGGTCATCTTCGACTCCTCCCTCTCCTTCTCGGCCCATATTCAAGAGATTGCTAAAACCTGTCGTTTCTTCCTTTATAACATCGCCAGAATTCGCCCTTTCCTTTCTGAACACGCTATCAAAACCCTCATCCACACTCTCGTCACCTCTCGCTTGGACTACTGCAACTTGCTTCTCTCAGGTCTTCCCCTCAGCCATCTCTCTCCTCTTCAATCTGTTCAAAACTCTCTGCCACACGACTAATATTTCGCCAAAGTCGTTATGCCCATATCAGCCCTCTCCTGAAATCACTTCACTGGCTCCCTATCCTTTCCGTATACAATTCAAGCTCCTCTTGTTGACCTATAAGTGCATTCACTCTGCAGCCCCTCACTACCTCTCCACCCTCATCTCTCCCTACACTCCTTCCCTAGAACTCAGTTCGCTAGGCAGATCTCTCCTAGTTGCGCCCTTCTCCTCCATCGCTAACTCCAGACTCCGCTCCTTCTATCTCGCCGCACCTTATGCCTGGAATAGGCTTCCTGAGCCATTACGTCTAGCTCCATCCCTGGCTGCCTTCAAATCCGGGCTAAAGGCCTACCTGTTTGATGCTGCTTTCGACTCCTGACTTGTAACTTTTATCTTATCCTTATGTGTCCTTCTGTCTGTCCTTCCCTTATCCTTTTTGGTCCTGTCTGTTTGTCCCGATTTAGATTGTAAGCTCTTTTGAGCAGGGACTGTCTTCTTCATGTTCGATTGTAAAGCGCTGGGTACGACTGGTAGCGCTATAGAAGTGATTTATAGTAGTAGTAGTAATATAACTATTGTCAATAAGAATCGTATGGGTAATGAGGATTTTACCACACACAAAGCCCAGATTTAATGCAGCACTTTTGGTGGATTTTTCAACTATATTTTTTTGTATAAACAGTTTTTATTGATGGGCAGACTTCAATTCAGACATATTAAATGCTTACAATTTATATCCTTACTGACATTTCTATAACAGCAACATATCTTACATCATGTCTATCCCATCGCTTTTTTAACATTTGCCCCCTCCCCCCCTTGCCCCCCCCCAGAAAAAAGAAAAACAACAACTTCTGAATTTGAGCTTCATACTTCATATTGACATTTCTGTCACACCTTATCCAATTCCTTAGTTCACTTACACGAGGGGCTTATAACTTCATTATATCATTCCTAGCCTATTAAGTACAGCACTTCTGGCTTTATGAGATATATTTTGTAAATAAAGATTCCAAACATTAAGAAATTTCTTTGTTCTCCTCAAGTGGTCATAGGCCTCCCTTGCCTCCTACAACATTAGCTCGTGTAGCTTATTCCTCCATAGCCAAACAGAGGGTGGCTCTACCTGCATCCAATGTCTCAATATGCATTTTTTGCCCACTGCGAATGCCTTACATAAAAATACCTCCATGTTTTTATCTGATGTCCCGTTTGCATTGCTTTTGTTCAAGAGTACTCCTCTCCAGGAGGGGTGCACCTTTTGCCCCAATACTTGTTCTAAGTACCCCTGTATCGCTTTCCAAAATGTTTTTAATCTATCACATCTCCAAAATGCATGCAAAAATGTGTTCCTCTCTCTATGGCATTTAAGGCATTGAGGATCAGAGCTCCATCCCGCCATTACAGCTTGGGATTGTGTTATATAGCCTCAATGAATAACCCTGAATTGACTCTCTTGCAGCTCGGCCCCCCCCCCCCACCTGCCCAGGTATATCTTTGATTAGTTTTGCAAAATTTATTCCTTTCAGCTCATATCCCAAGTCTTTACTCCATGTGTCTTTAAGCTTCTCATATGTTCTGGGGGGTCCGAGTGGGACTAGTTTTCAACTATATTTTATTACAGGCCATGTGCTACCACCTCCTTTTTAAGAAGCACTAATTATTCCTGAGTTAGCATGCATTAAGCATAATGTGCTAGCTGGTTAATGCTTCCAAGCCCGCTTTCCGCCCCTTCTCAAAAATATTTTTTAGAACTTAGTAATGTGAGGGTTAGCACACTCCAACAGGCAAAATACTGCAAAATGCTTTAAAACATTTCTGCTGTAGCCTGTTTGCATGTTAACCATGGTTTAAGGGCTCAATGGCCTTTAGTAAAAGGGTCTCTAGTTTCTGCTCATAGAAAGAGTTTAGCGGCAGAGCAGTTATGGACTGCTGAATGTATTCCTCGTACGATATCACAGCTTCGAGAAGCGAGTTTGTGCATTTTGAAAATGCATTTTTAGCTTCATGTGCTCTTGGCACTGTTTCTCATCCTCCAATTTTTTTTTTATACCAGTATGACAGTTTTTCAAACATATTCACTGTCAGAGCCTGCCAACAGCTGCCATTATGTGAAACTTGCAGGAGACTTGCCTTAATACCGAAAAAGATGACAGATGTGCCACTAGGGTGACATCCTCAGAAAATGGAAAGTTAAAAGATTTGAAAGGTGCCCTAGCCCTTCAAAGTCAAACTGAGCAGCCAGACTATGAGACGTAAAAACTAAAAATCATGATCTGCTCCCTTCTGCTGCTAAGGACTTTCCCCCCTCAAACTGAGGTGAATTTAAAGATAACAGGTCAAATAGTTGCACCAATAACCTCCCTTGCTTTTTCATCACGCTAAAATCAAGTGTCCTGAACCATGATTCCACCACCTTGAAACCAACATAGGGCCTCCTGACCCTTGACCCTCTGCTGCAGAAGGGATCTCTAAGGGAGAGGAGGGGACAGTAGATGCTAGATGTAGCCGTGATCTCTGCGGAGGCATGGATTATGGGCCCCTGTGGCATGGATTATGGGCGTCAGTCTCGCAGAACGAAGCCTTGCAGATCAGCTGATCTGCAAGGCTTCATTCTGTGAGTCTGACGTCCTGCACATTGTACGTGCAGGACGTCAGAAACAGAAGGAAGCCTTTTTGCGAGATGAAGAGGATCTTGGCTGGCGGGGGTTGGGGTCCCCCGCCAGCAAAGGCAGGCGACGGTGACGGCGGGTCGTCAGCAGGGGGGTCCAGGCCCAAATCTACAGGGGCCCAGGCCCTCCTGGTCCCATGTAGCTACGCCACTGCTCCTGGCATTGAATATCCAGGTTTGCCCACTGACCCAGAAGTTAACCAGTCACTGGCCAGCCAATACCCAGATATTCAGTGACAACCAGTTAGTGCCATGGAATATCCCCGCTAGCTGGCTATCCCCTAACCACTGCGGCTAGCTGGTTAGGGGATAGCCAGCTAGCCGTGGTGAGCGGAGCATAAGCTTAGCAAAACAGCAGTCCTAAATTATGCGGTGAGCTAACTGGGTACCTATTTGAATATCGGCCGGTGCTTGGTTAACTTCCGAGTCAGTGGACATACCCAGATATTGAATGTCAGCAGCCACATGTGCCCAGGCATTACTTATCATGTTTTTAGGTCAACCCGAGGCTGGAAGAGGCTTGCAAGCCACTTAACTGCTCTAGGCTGAATATTCCACATAAATTTGAAGCTCCTAAACTTATGCTCAAACATTTGGCTGTAAACAGGGCAAAAATTAAACAAAATCCCTTTCCTGTTCTGTGAAAATTAAATCCAACCCCTTAAGGAGCATAGGAGATACATTGTAGGTGGAATCAAAAATAAGACAGTGTTGATTTCTGTTCTGTTTGCATTAATGGGATTTAATCGCCAACTTGTTCATCCTTTCGAGAAGGATAGGTGGGTAGGTATTTTGTCTGAAAAGATAGATCTTGTGAAAACATGACCTGAAAATGATAATCTTGAGAGGCAACTAAAAAAAATATTGCCACAGGCAAAGTGAACTATACACTGGGCAGAGACTAATTGTGATGCGAGACCTTGAGAGTGGTAAAGAAGGGCCAACAGTTTCACCCCTTTTGCGCTAGGTAGGATGTAAAATTTGTTGAGTTGATGGAGAACTGCTCTTGTCTGAGGGATACAGACCCTCCTCTCCTCTTTGCACTGCATGTATAATATCATAAGCTGCATGTTCAAATGAAGAGAATGACCTTCCCACTAGTGGGAAGGTCATCCTCTTTATCTGAGCACGCAGCTTTGGGAGGGATGAATATGGAGTGGTGAGGGAGGAAAGGGAGGGAACACCTACTGTTCAGGCAGATCAGCCAAATCAACCTTAGCAATTTATGGGATGACAAATGTCACAGCTAGATTGACCTTTCCAGAGGAACTGTTCTTCGGTCAAGGGCATACTAGTACGTGCACTCCCCTGCTAGAACCGCCAAACAGGAGTTACTCTAGGCCAGAATCGCATCTTTTCATTTCTTTGAAGGCGTGAATAAACATGTGGATAAAGGTGAGCTTGTTGATGTAGTGTATCTAGATTTTAAGAGAGCTTTTGATAAAGCTCCTCATGAGAGATTCCTGAGAAAAATAGAGTCATGGGATAGGAGGCAAAGTTCTGGTGTGGATTAGGAATTGGTTATTGGACAGAAAACAGAGGGTAGGGTTAAATGGTCATTTCTCTCAATGGAGAAGGGTGAACAGTAGAGTGCCAAAGTGATCTGTACTGGGACCAGTACTATTTAACATATTTATAAATGATACGGAATTCGGAACGACGGGTGAGGGGATCAAATTTGCAGATGATACAAAACTATTCAAGGTTGTTAAAACACGTGCGGACTGTGAAATATTGCAGGAAGACCTTAGGAAATTGGAAGACTAGGCGTCCAAATGGCAGATGAAATTTAATGTGGACAAATGCAAGGTGATGCACATTGGGAAAGAATAATCCGAATCACAGTTATCTGATGCCAGGGTCTACCTTGGGGGTCAGCGCTCAAGAAAACGATCTAGGTGTCATATACACTTCTGTTCAGTGTGTGGCGGCGGCCAAAAAAGCAAACAGGATGCTAGGATTCTTTAGGAAAGCGATAAGACCGAAAATACTATAATGCCTTTGTATGGCTCCATGGTGCGTCCGCACCTTGAGTATTGCGTTCAGCTCTGGTCACCGTATGTCAAAAAAAGATACAGCGGAATTGGAAAAGATTCAAAGAAGAGCGACTAAAATGATAAAGAAGATGGAACGCCTCTCGTAAGAGGAATGCAAAAGAGGATAGGGCTCTTCAGCTTGGAAAAGAGACGGATGAGGGGAGATATGATTGAGGTCTACAAAATCCTGAGTGGTGTAGAACGAGTAGAAATAAATCTTTTTTTTTTTTTTTACTCCTTCTAAAAGTACAAAGACTAGGGAACACTGGAGGAAGTTACATGCATACTTGCTCGAGAAGTCCTGGCACGTCAGAGCCAGAAACAAGTATTGCCCCAGGTACAAATAAGTACTTGTATAAACTATGTAAACCGCATTGAATGTAGTTGCGAAAACCACAGAAAGGCGGTATATCAAGTCCTATGCTCACATTTTGGGGCCAGGACTTAACACCTGCTGAAACCAGGTGTAATTCCTGGTGCCCACTTTGGGTGCATATCCCCGGTATTCTGGAACACTGTGCACACATTTCTCGGAACCCTTCTGATCTGCCCATGGTCACGCTGCCTTTTGAGTTGCGGGCTATAGTATTTATGTGCGTAATGTTATAGAGAGCACGCAGCCAAGTGCGCGCATAAATCCAAATTTTGGCATGCGAATTTGGGCAACCTTTATAGAATCTGGGGGAAAAATGTGCGCTCCACCAAGACTCTGTCCATGTGTACACCTACCTGTGAAATACACACTGAGCCAGATTCTATATATGGCACTTTAAAAAAGAACGCGTGGAAAACATTTCTGCCTAAGCGTATTCTATAAGATTTAGGTGCAATATATAGTATCATTAGGAAAGGGATTGAAAACAAAAATAAGGATATTATTTTGCCGTTGTATCGCTCCATGGTTTGACCGCACCTCGAGTATTGTGTTCAATTCTGGTCGCTTCACCTCAAAAAAGATATAGTGGAATTGGAAAAGGTGCAGAGAAGGGCGACAAAGATGATACAGGGGATTGGACGACTTCCTTATCAGGAGAAAAGGCGGCTGAGGGGAGATATGATAGAGGTCTATAAGATAATGAGTGGAATGGAACGGGTCGATGTGGAGCGTCTGTTTACGCTTTCCAAAAATACTAGGACAAGGGGGCATGCGATGAAGCTGCAGTGTGGTAAATTTAAAACGAATCGGAGGAAATGTTTCTTCACTCAATGAGTAGTTAAACTCTGGAATTCGCTGCCCGAAAAGATGGTTAAGGCGGTTAACTTAGCGGACTTCAAAAAAGGGTTGGATGGCTTCCTGGAGGAAAAAGCCATAGAATGTTATTGAATGGACGAGGGAATAATACAGTATTTCTAGGATGGGTGGGACAAATTGCTTGTTCTTTTGGCCGCTGTCGGTGACAGGGTGCTGGGCTCGATGGACCCTTGGTCTGTCCCAGCATGGCGATGCTTATGTACTTAATACGCTTAGTTGATATCCCAGTGCCTAAAACTATATGCCTCCATTTACACCAATGAAAATGTAGCGTAAATCCTTGCACATAGATTTACGCTCACTGGGCCATATTCTGCAACTACGTGTGTAAATTTTGGAATACCCACAAAACACCCATTTCCCTGCCCATGACCACACCCCTTTTGAACTGCACGCATTAGAATTTAGGTGCAGTTCACTGGAGAATACGCTTAGTGAGTTGTGCACGTAAATTCTAAATATTGCCAGTTAATGCTCATTATTGCTTGTTAGGTGCTGTTATCAATGCTGATTAGTTTGTTAAGCCAGTTAAGTTACACGCGCTATTACGGAATACGCTTAGATTTCAGTGTGGAACCCTAGGTGCACTATACTATCCGGGGGACTGTGTCAGATATATGTGCTCCTTTACAGAATAGTGCAGAGGCAGATTTTTGGCATTTACACACGCATGTGCACACAGACACGGGTATATGCCGGTATTCTAACCATTTACTTGCGTACCTGGAGTGTAAATGTTAGTGTCTTATTAATACAGAGGCAAGGGAGTAGCGTGATCAACAGGACACTTCTAAACAAATCCAAGGAGACGAGAGATGGTACAATATTCTTTAATAGTAGATAAGACTCTACATAGCACCGTGTTTCGGCGAACACCGCCTGCCTCAGGAGTCTGTACTTGGTAAACGCCATTAGATGGAGATGAAGAAAGTGAACCAAATAAAGCCTTTAAAAAGGCTGTTGATTGATAGATAAAGCTGAGAGAAGAGTTGAGTGCAAAAAATGCCAAATAGCAGTATCGCTGTCATTGTACAGACTCCTTAGGCAGGCAGTGTTTGCCGAAACACAGTGCCGTGTTGAGTCTTATCTACCACTAAAGAATATTAACATAGAGAGACATAATCGAACGGCACCGGCCATCTATATGGGTGGCCATCTATATGGCCGGTGCCGCAAAGAGCAGTCCCGAACCGTATTATAGAAAAAGATGGCGGCCATCTTTCATTTTCGATAATACGGTTGGGGCAGGCCAAATGTCAGAGATGGTCGGCATCGGTTTTCGCCGATAATGGAAACTAATGCTGGCCATCTCAAACTCGGCCAAGGCATTTGGTCGTGGGAGGAGCCAGCATTTGTAGTGCACTGGTCCCCCTGACATGCCAGGACACCAACCGGGCACCCTAGGGGGCACTGCAGTGGACTTGAAAAATTGCTCCCAGGTGCATATCTCCCTTACCTTGTGTGTTGAGCCCCCCAAATCCCCCCCCCAAACCAACTCCCCACAACTCTACACCATTACCATAGTCCTTATGGGTGAAGGGGGGCACCTAGATGTGGGTATAGTGGGTTTTCAGGGAGGGGGTTTGGAGGGCTCCCATTTACCACCACAAGTGTAAGAGGTAGGGGGGGATGGGCCTGGGTCCACATACCTGAAGTGCACTGCACCCACTAAAAACTGCTCCATGGACCTGCATACTGCTGTGATGGAGCTGGATATGACATTTGAGGCTGGCAAAAAAATGATTAAAAAAATTTTTTTGGGGTGGGAGGGGGTTGGTGACCACTGGGGGAGTAGGAGGAGGTGATCCCCGATTCCCTCCGGTGGTCATCTGCTCAGTTGGGTGACTTTTTTGTGGCTTGGTCCTAAAAATAAATGGACCAAGTGAAGCCGGCGAAGTGCTCGTCAAAGTCAGCCTTCTTTTTTCCATTATCGGCTATCTTGTAACCACGCCCCCGTCTCGCCTTCCATACCCCGCTGAAACGCCCCCTTGAAGTTTGGCCGGCCCTGCGATGGAAAGCAGTTGAAGCCGGCGAAAATCGGCTTTCGATTATACCGATTTCGCCGGCTTCAGGAGATGGCCGGCCATCTCCTGATTTGTGTCGGAAGATGGCCGGCCTTCTCCTTCGAAAATAAGCAGGATAGTAACATAGTAGATGACAGCAGAGAAAGACCTGCACGTTCCATCCAGTCTGCCCAACAGGGTTACCATCTCTCGTCTCCTTGGATTTGTTTGGAAGTGTCCTGTTGATCACGCTACTCCTTTGCCTATGCATTTCTTCTCGTAGTGGATCCAGTTTCTCCACTTCTGTGGCTTCTTTAGTGTCTTATTTATAAAATTACACCCCGAGTACTAATTAAGAGTTTGAACGCAAGCAACCGCAAATTAAACTTAAAAAGAAAAGATGGTGCTGTGGCCCCACTTAGGAAGCCTCTTTATATTGGGATGGGGGATACTGTAAGTCTGTGACCAGAGTTTGCCCCTAGGAAGAGTAAAGTGGGAGAAAGCTTTCTCCGAATAACTCTGGGTTGAAAGGGGATGGGGGATGGGGATTCTCTGAATATCTCTGGCTCTGGAATGGGGTGAGATATAAGGATTCCAGAATACTTACTGGATGGGGAGGCTGAAATGGGTATTTGGAGATGCTACATAGTGGGGGGTAGTTGGATATTGGAATGCTGCTTGCTAGGAAGGTGGGAATGAGGATATTTACTGGGTGGGCTGAATGGGGATTTGGGGATGAAGAAATGTGATGGATGGATGAATGGATGAATGGGGGATTCAGGAATGTTGCTGGGTGGGAGTAGTGGGAAGTGGAGATGCTACTGGGTAAGGAAATTATTATTGTTTGTTTAGATTTTGCTCACTCCTTTTTCAGTAGTAACTCAAGGTGAGTTACATTCAGGTACTCTGGATATTTCTCTGTCCCAGGAGAGCTCACAATCTAAGTTTGTACCTGAGGCAATGGAGGGTTAAGTGACTTGCTTAAGATCACAAGGAGCAGCAGTGGGATTTGAACCAGCCACCTCTGGATTACAAGACCGGTGCTCTAACCACTAGGCCACTCTTCCACTCATGTTCTGCATTGTCTGTTTCCTGAATTAAAGTAATATTTTGCTCTCTTTGTATGAGTGATTGTAATCCACAAGTGTACAGGATGGGGGGATCGAGGGTAAAGGGGGTAGAGAGGGCAAGAACAGGGGAAAAGAATGGGATCAGGGGAGGGAGGCACCTCCTTAGTTTGTACCCAGCATGTCTCCCAAGAGCCCTGATCTGAAATTTTATTTTATTTTTCCAGAAACTGTAGCTGCTTTTTCATCTGTTTCTACCTGGAGTTTCTTCCTAACACCCGTGAACTACAGTACTTGAAATAAGGACATCACCAAAAGCCCTTTAATAATTCAGAGCATACATCGGATGTCTCGGGTCTTTTCAGCAGCTGGGTTCTACACTGCATATTCTGGTCTCTCAGAATGCATCACCTTAAAGGATATGTCTTTATGTACTGTATGCGAGCGTAGTCTTCAGGGAATTAACAGAAAAGGAGAGCTGCATAATGCCATATGTGTAGATAAATCATTACACAAAATATAGCGTTTGGCATTTCATTTGTACAAGTGCTATCTCCGTTTCCAAATGCTGTTGTACCTCACACAATTATATTAATAACATTTTTTTTTACTCCATATACAAAGCCTGATAAATTATGCATGTGATATGCACTTACCCAGTTTAAAGTGTCTGTAGTAATGGAAACATTAAGGCTAGATGCGCAGTATCAAGTATCTAATGCAATTATTTACCAGTAATAAGTTACCAATTGTGATAGACCATTAATAGAATGGGTTTATGATAAAACGTGAGATTTACCTCCGTTTCTTACTTGTTTTCAAACATTAACTGATGACTTTGATTAATTATAACCAGCCCTGATTTTGTTTTGATGCTAACGTTAATAAGAAGGAATACAAACCACATTTAGAGTGGTACACGTGCGGCTTGTGTTTCTCTGTAACTGGCGAGCGCTAAAATAAAACCAGAGTCTCCCGGCTGGAAGATCACAGACATGCAGAGATGTCTTCACTCTTAAACGACTCCTTTCTACAGGATGTGCCGCACAAAACACATTTCGGGAATTCTGTTGGCTTAGCCGTTACGATAAGCAGCAACGTTTTGTTGATGAAGTGGTGGCATGACTAGGCCTGTAGGTCACTGATTCTTTGGAAAGGCTGGTGCGTGCTTTAGGTCCTTGGCTTTCATTCTGAGTCTTCGAGGGCCACCAACGGGCCAGGTTTTCAGGACATCCCTAATGAATATACATGAAGCAGATTTGCATGCCTACTACTGCCATCGTGTTCGAATCTCTCTTGCACATTCTTTAGGGATAACCTGAAAATGTGACCTGTTGATGACATATTTTGGATAGGAAGTAGAAAGGATGATCTACCTTAGATAAACCCAATTCTGGCAGGATCCGCAGTTTCATTGCAGAATGAGATTAAGATCTTAGGAATTATAGTTGATGCTAAACTAACCATGGAGTCTTATGCTGATATACCACTTTATCTCTTATTCTGAATATGAACTCTTTATACTGACTGCTTAATCTACTGTGTCAATCATGATCTTAATGTAATAACACCTGCATCTCTCACTCCGGAATGGTGATTGCCTTGACGGAACAATGTAAGCCACATTGAGCCTGCAAATAGGGGGGAAAATGTGGGATACAAATGCAGCAAATAAATAAATATGATAGTGAGGAAGGCTTTCCACAACGTGACTATGATCCAGAGCCTTTTTGGAACCTAAATACCTACAGTTAAATGTACAGGCTTTGGTTTTGTCCTACTCCTACCTAGATTACATCAGACTTTACCAAGTATAACACCCAAATTAGTACTGGGACAAGGTTGGGCAGATCAGGCTACCCCATATTTGGTAAAATTACACTGGCCACAAGGGTAGGGTTACCATATGGCTCCAGAAAAAGGAGGACGGATTGAGCCAGCCGGGTTTTACTTCCATTGCTTGAAAGCAATGGAAGTAAAACCTGGCTGGTTCAATTACTTCCATTGAAAGCAATGGAAGTAAAACCCGGCTGGCTCGATCCGTCCTCCTTTTTCTGGAGCCATATGGTAACCCTAGCCAAGGGTCACTTTTAAACTACTGTTGTTTATATTTAAGATCTTATATAGTATGGCTCCTGAATATTTAACTAATTTTGTAAGCTGTTGTTTTCTTATATGGAAGGATAGGCCTCCCTTGTGATAGTACTGCGAGAACACTGCTAGGGATCATGGCAGCCATTTTAGTTCCTGATTGAGGCCTGGTCAGGGGCAGGGTTTACTGCTCCTGCCCAGGATCTACTGTATCAACAATGGCAATCTTGGGTAGGTCAAAGGGGGAAGGGCTGGTCTGGAGGTTGGATATTTTATGTGGAGGGGTATGCTTTCTGGATAGGATGGGATTATGCACAGGGGATTAGACCTTCAGGGGGACTTGGGAGGTGGGGGTTCAGATATGGTGACTAGGGAGGAGATCAAATGTTGGGGGATGGTAGTACAGGAGATCAGATGATGAAGGGGATGTTAGGAGGAAGTACTGAATGTTGCAGGGTGGGATCAGATATGGAGGGGATGTATTGGGGGTCGGCTGAGATCAAGGGGTGCTGACTGCACTATCAGACTGCCAATAGCACAGCTGCACTTACCACCTCCTTTTGAGGTGGTGGTAAACGAGACCGTGCTGGCGGAAGTTGTGACAGCTAGTGCATTCTGCCGACCTGTGCACTGTCACAGCCAACCACTCCTCCACACTCCCACCCACTCCCATGTTAAGTAGTAGTAGTAGTAGTAGTAGTAGCTGCCTATCATTTCTATAGTGCTACTAGACGTGTGCTGTGCTGTACACTTGAACATGAAAAGACAGTCCCTGCTCAACAGAGCTTACAATCTAATTAGGACAGACAAACAAATGATAAGGGAATATTAAAGTGAGGATGATAAAATAAGGGTTCTGAACAAGTGAATAAGGGTTAGGAGTTAAATGCAGCATCAAAAAGGTGGGCTTTTAGCTTAGATTTGAAGACGACAAGAGATGGAGCTTGACATACCGGCTCAGGAAGTCTATTCCAGGCACATGGTGCAACAAGATAAAAGGAACGGAGTCTGGAGTTAGCGGTGGAGGAGAAGGGTGCAGATAAGAGAGATTTACCCAGTGAACGGAGTTCCCGGGGAAGAATGTAGGGAGAGATGAGAGTGATGAGGTACTGCGGAGCTGCAGAGTGAATGCACTTATAGGTCAATAAGAGGAGTTTGAACTGTATGTGGAAACGGATAGGAAGCCAGTGAAGTGACTTGAGGAGAGGGCTAATATGAGCATAATGACACTGGCGGAATATTAGTCGTGCAGCAGAATTTTGAACAGATTGAAGAGGAGAGAGATGGCTACATCAGCAGGTCCTTTTTTGAAAATACTAAGGGGCCCTTTTACGAATGCGCTTAAGCACCTACGCGCATCCAACGCACGCCAATTTAGAACTACTGCCCCGAGCGGTAGTTCCATTTTTTATGTGCGTCCGATATGTGCGGCAGATTTTATTTTTGACCATGTGGCACTAACCAGGCGGTAATTGGCAGTGTACGTGTGCTGACGATTACCCCTCCAGTTAACGCGCGAGACCTTACCGCTAAGTCAGTGGGTGGCAGTAAGGCCTCAAGCCCAAAATGGATGTGCGCTGATTTTTATTTTGCCACACGTCCATTTTCGTAGAAAAAAAGGCCTTTTTTGCAGGCACGCTGAAAAATGAACCTGCGCGGGTCCAGTACTCGCATCTACACTAGAGCAGGCTATTTTTCAGTGCACCATAGTAAAAGGACCCCTAAATATTTTTATTTTGCCCATTGGCCCTGTTATCTATGTGCCTCGGCATTTTTTCCAACCACAAGACGGATGAACAGAACCCTTTAATGGTTGGCGTAACATGAGGATTACAATGTAGAAGAGTTAGCTTATTTTAAGCTAATAAACAACCGAATAAAGGATCAATTTAGGGAAATATGACTTGCCAGGTTTGGAATAGAGCGTAAAGGAACCAGGGCCACTGTTAACAATGCTGGGGCCCAGGGCAGAAGTACAGTATGTGGCTGCGAAACTCATCATAGAAGGCTGTATCTTTGTTCAGCTTTAGGTAGGTTTGGGGGCCACCTGTAGCATGGGTGCCAGGGCAATTGTCCTGTTTGCACACCCCCCCTAATGCCAGTCCTGGCTGGAAGCTATGGTTATGTTGTGGGAAAAAGAGCTGAAAGCAGTAAAAGTATGAAACTGCATTAACCTGAAAATAATAATTATATTCAGTATCAAAAAGATCATATTAGCCCTCAAGGTTTTCTTTCATTTTTTAATAAAAGTAATTAGTTTGAGTACCATGTAATTAAAAGAGTGGTTAATATTCTACCTAAGGATAATTATCCTTACCTAACCTGAACTATAGAATGGCATAAAGATGTTATAATCTTTTTATAAACTTACCAAAGAGTTCAATTAACAAGATTAAAATGTGCAGTTGGGGAAAAAGCTTTTTATTTTAAATCTACAGACGGAAAAACATATTTTGAGTTAATGAATTTAATTCAGAAAAGAAAGTCACAGTGGAATGTTTATTTAGTGCCTATTTTCTTAGCTGCTTCCTGTTGTCTGGTATTATAATTTTTGGTTTTGCTTCTATAATTTAAGGAATTTAGGGGCGCTTTTACTAAACCACTTTGGTCAGTTACCATGTGGAAAATGTTTAGCACAAAACCGTAGTAATGGGTTTTGTGCTAATTTTGCGTTTTCTACTTGAGTGGAGTGGAGGAGTAGCCTAGTGGTTAGTGCAGTGGATTTTGATCCTGGGGAACTGAGTTCAATTCCCAATGCATCTCCTTGTGACTCTGGGCAAGTTACTTAACCTTCCATTGCTCCAGGTACAAAATAAGTACCCGAATATATGTAAACCACTTTGAATGTAGTTGCAAAAACCTCAAAGGTGGTATATCAAGTCCCATTTCCCTTTCCCTAACTGAGATTCCAAATGTATAGCATGCAGATGGGTGGGACATAGGCAGAGAAAGGAAGTATTTTTTCACAGAGAGGGTGGTGGATACATGGAATTCCCTCCCTCGGTAGGTGGTGGAGATGAAAACGGTAATGGAATTCAAACAGGCGTGGGATAAACACAAAGGAATCCTGTTATAATGAATGGATCTATGGAATCTTAGCGGACATTGGGTGGTGACGCCGGTATTTGGAGAATAAAACCGGACTTCTACGGTCTGTGCCCTGAGAAAGGCAGGGACAAATCAAACTTAGATATACATATAAAGTATTACATACCATGTAAAATGAGTTTATCTTGTTGGGCAGACTGGATGGACCGTACAGGTCTTTATCTGCCATCATTTACTATGTTACTATCCAGCTTATTTTCGAAAGTGATTACCGGCCATCTTCCGACATAAATCGGGAGATGGCTGGCGATCTCCTGAACCCGGCCAAATCGGTATAACCGAAAGCCGATTTTTTGACACCCTCACCGCTCTCCCTTCGCGGGGGCAGCCAAACTTCAAGGGGGCGTGTCGGCAGTGTACCGAAGGCGAGATGTGGGCGTGCTTACGAGATGGCCGGCTTCACCTGATAATGGAAAAAATAAAACCGGCGATGACTAGCATTTCGCCGGCTTCACTTGGACCCTTTATATTCACGACCAAGCCTCAAAAAGGTGCCCCAGCTCCATGACAGCAGTATGCAAGTCCCTGGAGCAGTTTTTAGTGGATGCAGTGCACTTCAGGCAGGTAGACCCAGGCCTATCCCCCCCTATCTGTTACACTTGTGGTGGTATATGTTGAGCCCTCCAAAACCCCCCAAAACCCATTGTACCCACATGTAGGTGCCCCCCTGCACCCCTTAGGGCCATGGTAGTGGTGTAGATTTGTGGGGAGTGGGTTTTGGGGGGGGATTTGGTGGGCTCAGCACCCAAGGGAAGGGAGCTATGCACCTGGGAGCTATTTAAAAAAATTTTTTTCTTTTAGAAGTGCCCCCTAGGGTGCCCGGTTGGTGTCCTGGCATGTCAGGGGGACCAGTGCACTACAAATGCTGGCTCCTCCCACGACCAAATGCTTGGATTTGGCCGGGTTTGAGATTGCCGGCATTAGTTTCCATTATCTGCGAAAACCCATGCCGGCCATCTCAAACCCGGCCAGCTCTGACATTTGGCCGGGGCCAACCATATTAATGAAGAAAAATATGGCTGGCCATCTTTTTCGAAAATAGTTGGCTCCGCCTGCTTGCGGAGCCGGCCCCGGAGATGGCCAGCCATAGAGATGGCTGGCGCCGTTCGATTATGCCCCTCTACCGGTATATAACCAAGATTTTGTGGTAGTGTGTAGGAAATACAGGGCTCCTTTTACAATGCCACTGTAGTGATTCCTGGTGCAACAAATGTGTCAAAGCCCATACAATTCCTATCTGTTTCCTTTCCCCCTTTCTGCTTATAATATTCCCTCCCTCCCTCCCTTTCAGCACCCCTTTTTCTTTTAGGCATGAGAGCCCTGCGGACCCTAGATGATATGACCCAAGATCAGTGGATCATAACTTTGAGGCTCAATGCTCTGCAATGTTAGAACGCTGCCATACTGGGAAAGTCCAAAGGTCCATCGATCCCAGCATCCTGTTTCCAACAGTGGCCAATCCAGGTCACAAATACCTGGCAAGATCCCAAAAAGGTACAAAATATTTTATACTGCTTATCCCAGAAACAGGATTTTCCCCAAGTCCATTTAATAATGGTCTATGGACTTTTCCTTTAGGAAGCCGTCCAAATTTTTAAAACTCCACTAAGCTAATCGCCTTTACCACATTCTATGGCAACGAATTCCATAGTTAAATTACACGTCGAGTGAAGAAACATTTTCTCTGATTCGTTTTAAATTTACTACATTGTAGCTTCATCGCATGCCCCCTAGTCCTAGTATTTTTGGAAGGCGTGAACAGACGCTTCGCATCTACCCGTTCAACTCCACTCATCATTTTATAGACCTCTATCATATCTCCCCTTAGCCGCCTTTTCTCCAAGCTGTAGAGCCCTAGCTGCTTTAGCCTTTCCTCATAGGGAAGTCGTTCCATCCCCTTTATCATTTTCGTCGCCCTTCTCTGTACCTTTTCTAATTCCACATTTATCACGGTGGTCAGCAACCTTCAAGACTGTGATACCTTCTCCCTCTTAGTTTGAAAAAGGAAACTCTTCTTGTCATAATCATATTGGAAATCACTCCAGAATTATGCTTATAAACCTTTTATACACTATAAGTGACACCTAAAGTAATTTGATCTAATAGCAAAAGTATGTCCCTAAGTAGGTGTCATGACTCTGGGTCAGCCCTTTGGCCACAGTTGAGTTAACGTTATCTAACCAACCCGAGAGCTGGCTAGATGAGACACCCAGGTAAGGCTGGAGCTTATAGACAGGGCTGGAACGAGGCAGGATGTAAGGCAGAAACAGGAGACACTGCACTGGGCAGGGTGCTGCCATTTTGGAAGCAGTGCTGGAAGAGGAGGGGATGCTACTCCATCATCAATTTAGGAGCACAAATCTTTGAATATCAGGCCCCAGGTTTTTTAAACCACCGCAATTTTAGAGGTGTGCTTCCTATTGTTTTAGAATTAACTGTGTTTCTCACTTATTTTATCTTATTTTGGTAATATATAACAGACGCTTACTTTTAGCTGAATTCCTGAAGAAAATCAGACTAGTAGGAGTTTGATTGCATATGTTCTCAGAAAACAAAGCATCCACATGAGAAAACCATACATAAAGCATTAAATAAAGACGATAATGGAAATGACCAAGAAATATGATTAAACCCTCATTTGGATCAGTCTCTATGGCTTTCAGCAGTACTGGCAAGCGTAATTAAAGATGTGCTATCCTAAATCAGTTCCATTGCAAACTGTATCAACACCAGCTTTGACAAAAGGATGTTCTTTGAATTCACTTTCTTTTTGATCTTTGTGTTGCATTTAAATAAAAGCACCTGAGACTGAGATCAAGAAAATAAGGGAGGCTAAAGCCATTATGCAGTACCATTAAATCACTAGTCAGGAAGACTCTCCACTGATTTCACAGAAGTTGTAAAAGTAAAACCTGCAGATATTTCTTTTAACTGCATTCAAAATTATAACACTCTAAAGTGACAACTATATGTAGCTGGGTTTAAAAAAAAAGGTTGGACAAATTCCTGGAGGAAAAGTCTATAAACCGGTATTAAGAGAGTCCTGGGGAAAGCCACTGCTCATCCCTGGGTTTAAGTAGCTTGGAATCTTGCTACTTTTTTGGGACTCTTCCAGATGCTTGTGACCTGGACTGGCCACTATTGGAAATAGGGTACTGGACTAGATGTACTCATACGCTCTAAAATCTCCAGTAGCTTAACTGTTTGGCTCTAAACAAATGTGCTGGCCACTCCACTTCGATGACACCTTTTCCGGAGATGGGAAGGCGGTAGAACTAGAGGACATGAAATGAGGTTGAAGGGGGACAGACTCAAGAAAAATGTCAGGAAGTATTTTTTTTCACGGAGAGAGTGGTGGATACTTGGAATGCCCTCCCGCGGGAGGTGGTGAAGATGAAAATGGTAACGGAATTCAAAAATGCGTGGGATAAACATAAAGGAATCCTGTTCAGAAGGAATGGATCCTCAGATGCTTAGCCGAGATTGGGTGGCGGAGCCGGTGGTGGGAGGGGGGGGGGGGGCTGGTGGTTGAGAGGCGGGGCTAGTGCTGGGCAGACTTCTACGGTCTGTGCCCTGAAAATGACAGATACAAATTAAGGTAAGGTATACACAAAAAGTAGCACAAATGAGTTTTTCTGTTGGGCAGACTGGATGGACTGTGCAGGTCTTTTCCTGCCGTCATCTACTATGTTACTTGGTCTGGCTCTTTACCGTTTTTGTAAGCAATATGGCCGAAGGGCTGTCTGGTAAGGTTTGCCTCTTTGCAGACGATACCAAAATCTGCAATAGGGTAGGCACCCCTGATAGTGTGGGCAACATGAGGAAGGATCTAGCGAAGCCTGAAGAACGGTCTAGAATTTGGCAACTAAGATTTAATGCCATAAAATTTAGGGTCATGCATTTAGGCTGTAAAACCCCAAGGGATCAATACAGTATAGGGAATGAAGTACTTATGTGCATAAAAGAAGAACAGATGTGAGGATATCTGATCATCTTAGGATTAGAGCCCAACTGAATCCGAATCTGCGACCAAAATTGGCCGTTCAGTTTCAGCAGGGGCTGAAGTTGAAAATGAAACCGGCCAGGCCCTGCTCTCCTGCCATCGCACATAGCCTCCCTCCCCCCTCAACACACAGCATGCCTTCCCTCCTCTGGGAGTCACCTGTCAGTCAGCTCTCCCCCTCCCCAAGCCTATCTTAGGCACCCTAGAAGGGCATAATCGAACGGCGCCGGCCAAATCGATGGCCGGCCATCTTCGGGGCCGGATCCGTGACGGGGCGGAGCCAAGCGTATTTTCAAAATATACTTGGCGCCGGCCAAATCGCTCGCCGGGTTTAGAGCAGGATCGCTGGGTTTATATGAGATGGCCGGCTTCGTTTTTCAGCCATAATGGAAACTGGGCCCAGCCATCTGAAACCCGGTGAAATGCAAGGCATTTGGGCATGGGAGGAGCCAGCATTTGTAGTGCACTGACCCCCCTCACATGCCAGGACACCAACCGGGCACCCTAGGGGGCACTTAAAAAAATTAAAAGAAAAACCAAAAATAGCTTCCAGGTGCTGAGCCCCCCAAATCCCCCCCAAAACCCAATTGCCACAATTCTACACCATTACCATAGCCCTAAGGGGTGAAGGGGGGCACCTACATGTGGGTACAGTGGGTTTTGGTTTTTTTTGGAGGGCTCAACATTAACCACCACAAGTGGAACAGATGGGGGGGGGGGGGGGTGATGGGCCTCAGTCCACCTGCCTGAAGTGCACTGCACCCTCTAAAAACTGCTCCAGGGACCTGCACACTGCTGTCAAGGAGCTGGGTATGACATTTCAGGCTGGCATGCAGGCTGGCCAAAAAAGCTTTAGTTTTTTTTGGGGGGGTGGGAGGGGGTTGGTGACCACTGGGGGAGTAAGGGGAGGTGATCCCCCCTTCCCTCCGGTGGTCATCTGGTCAGTTGGGGAACTTTTTTCAGACTTGGTCCTAAAAATAAATGGACCAAGTCCGGCCGGCGAAATGCTCGTTCGAGCCGGCCATTTTTTTTTCATTATAAGGTGAAGCTGGCCATCCCGTACCCACGCCCCCGTCCCGCCCCATCCCGCCTTCGCTACCCTACCAACACGCCCCCTTGAAGGTTGGCCGGCGCCGCGACGAAAAAGCAGTTGGAGCCGGCCAAAATCGGCTTTCGATAATACCGATTTGGCCGGGATCAGGAGATCGCCGGCGATCTCCCGATTTGTGTCGGAAGATTGCCGGCGATTCCTTTCGAAAATACGCCTGCTAGTGGACTAACCAGGGCAAGAGTGATTCATGGTCCCTCTCAGCCTGGCCGTCTCCATCTCCCAAATGGCTTCTTTTTTTTTTTTTTTTTAAATCATTTATTTATAATTTTTTCATTTTACAAGGATCACTTGCAAAACAGTAAAACAGAGATGATTGTACATTAAAACAATATTAGAAGAAAAAAACAATCTCAAGAAGATAAATGGATTTTATACAATCTTTCTCTTTCTTAGACCACAAAATAAATAGGGAGAGTGAAACAAGACAAGGAGATCAATTTAAGCAACAGCAAACAAAGAAAACGTGGTATTAACCCGATTATCCCCAGTTATTATTTATCTAAATCATTATTCCACATTGATCATCTGGTTGGTTTCTTCAAGACCATAACAGTGCATAGTCCATCAGTTTCATTGGAAACATACTTATTATCCAATATTAGTGAAAGTAATACACCTGATTTCATTTTTTTTCCCTTTTAAAACCAGAAATTGTTTAATAATACAAACCCTTGAATCTCCAATCCAATTCCCACTGATTAAAGTAATCCCAGTTTCACAGGCTTCACTCCTTTTGAATTAATATATTAAAAGGAATCATTTCAGAGGAAAAAAACATTAGGAGTCATACCCGGAACTCTGGGAAAACAACAATCTCGATATTAATCATCTATAACAATATTCATTTTGTTCAAATTTTTCTGGTCTTTTATCATTTTCAAATCTTAACCGTTTCCTACTTCAGTAGAACTTCATTTGCTGTATATTCTCAAAGGATTCGATTAGATTATCCATGTGGCTCATTAACAAGACTATATCTGAAGCAAAGTCATTCTCTACCACTGTCAAGTCCTGGAGCACCCTCCAGATGACATTCAATGCAACCTCCACGGGAGCCAAAAACTCCAAGCTGATAACTCTTAAGGGTTTAGGAGTAGCACCGCCGACACGGGTTTAGCTGCAAACGACTTCCGTTTCAGCATACACTCCTGACTCACTCCTCCACTCCTTTGGGCATGGTGGTTAAATGATTTTTGAGCAATGAAGTTGTTTCCAGGTCCAAGAGCATCGACGCTCCTTCGTCGGCGCTAATCAAAGGACTCATCAACCCAGTCATCTATGAGCAGCTCGTCACACAGCGGTCCCACACTTGCTGCACAGGGGACAAAACGCTGGTCATCGGCGGCTGACCCCCCATTGTCCCCTTCCTCTGTTAAGGCAACTGCAATGCAGAGAGGAAATTTCAAGTGAACAAAAACTGAACTTCAGAGGACAGCTGGGCAGTTGAGTGTACGAGCTTCAGGTCACCATCTTTCCTCTATCCCTAATTTGGGACACTCTTTGTCTGGTTTCTCCTCAGAGGCCTGTCTGATATGGGTAACCCTTCAGCATAGCCCTCTGAGTCATTGAAACACGGAAGCCCCTCCACCACTTACAAGGTGGTGTCCCTTCGGAGGGGCAAATGGCTTCTTATTTGTCCTTAAACTTTTTGAGACAGAGATAAGAGCTTGACTATGTGAGTTGCATTGTGAATATACACCACCACCTTGTTCTCTTGTACTTCCTTATACTGCTATTAACAGAGTCATAGAATATCATTAGAAACTGTGATTACTATTCACAGTGATGTGCTGGAGCCGGCTTGCTCCGGCTCACGTGAGCCGGTTGTTGCTGCAATCAGCTGGGGCAGGAGTGAACCTGATACGCTCCTGCCCATGCAGTTTCCACACTCCTCCGTACTGAAAGTGACTGCTGTAAGTTTCAGCGGCAGTCTCGCGAGATTGCCGTGGGAACTTGCAGCAGTCTTGTGAGATTGTTGCAGGAACTCATAGCAGACATTTTTTAATAGTACAGACTATGGAGGAGAATGGAGACTTAATGGGCAAGAGCGTATGAGGATCACTCCTGCCCCGGCTGACCACTGGACCACAAGGGCTGTGTAAGGTAGGAGCAGAGGACTGTGTAAGGTGGGAGCAGGGAGCGGGAGCAGGTTTGGAAAACATGCTGTATGAGGGAGAGGATAAGCTTTGTGGATGAGTGGGTTAGAAGGGGACAAGCTGTGTAGATGAGAGGGAGGGAAGGGGACAAGCTGCGTGGATGAGAGGAAGGGGACACGCTGCGTGAATGAGAGGGAGAGAAGGGGACAAGCTGTGTAGATGAGAGGGAAAGAAGAGGACAACCTGCATGGATGAGAGGGAGGGAAGGGGACAAGCTGCATGGATGAGAGGGAGAGAGAAGAGGATAAGCTGCGTGGATGAGAGGGAGAGAGAAGAGGATAAGCTGCGTGGATGAGAGGGAGAGAAGAGGATAAGCTGCGTGGATGGGAGGGAGGGAAGGGGACACGCTGCGTGAATGAGAGGGAGAGAAGGGGACAAGCTGTGTAGATGAGAGGGAAAGAAGAGGACAACCTGCATGGATGAGAGGGAGGGAAGGGGACAAGCTGCATGGATGAGAGGGAGAGAGAAGAGGATAAGCTGCGTGGATGAGAGGGAGAGAGAAGAGGATAAGCTGTGTGGATGAGAGGGAGAGAAGAGGATAAGCTGCGTGGATGGGAGGGAGGGAAGGGGACACGCTGCGTGAATGAGAGGGAGAGAAGGGGACAAGCTGTGTAGATGAGAGGGAAAGAAGAGGACAACCTGCATGGATGAGAGGGAGGGAAGGGGACAAGCTGCATGGATGAGAGGGATAGAGAAGAGGATAAGCTGCGTGGATGAGAGGGAGAGAGAAGAGGATAAGCTGCGTGGATGAGAGGGAGAGAAGAGGATAAGCTGCGTGGATGGGAGGGAGGGAAGGGGACACGCTGCGTGAATGAGAGGGAGAGAAGGGGACAAGCTGTGTAGATGAGAGGGAAAGAAGAGGACAATCTGCATGGATGAGAGGGAGGGAAGGGGACAAGCTGCGTGGATGAGGGGGAAGAAGAGGAGAAGCTGCATGTGGATGAGAGGGAGACAACTTAAGGGATAAGAGAGGGAGACATGTCATATATGGAGGGAAAGGAAAAGGGAGAAATGCAGCATATAGAAGGGGATGGAGAGGGGGACATGCACGCTGCTCATGGATGGGAGAGAAAGGAAAGGGAGATATGTTGCTCATGGTTGGTTGCTTTTTTTTTTTTTTTTGGAAATATTTACTTTTTTGGAAATATATGTCTTTTCTAATTTTGTATTTAGCATATTATGGAAGAAAATGCATTTCTGTTACTTTTACCAGTATTTTCACTGCATATATAATCTGGCTTTCTTAGGGGGTCTCCAGTTTTTGTCTGCATGTTTCTTGTGGCCCCATATTTTGCCTATTTTGTATCAATTGAGGGTCTGTCCATGTTCTACATGTGTGACTGAGGTGAAGGATTCTGCTGGCATGTAGTATCCATGTAGGAATGTGTAACTGTCCAGCTTGTTCCAGTTTCCCAATAGTGGATACTACTACTACTAAACATTTCTAGAGCACTACTAGGGTTACGCAGCGCTGTACAATTTAACAAAGAGAGACAGTCCCTGCTCAAAGAGCTTACAATCTAATAGACAAGTGAACGGTCGGTCCGATAGGGGCAATCAAATTGGGGCAGTCTGGATTCACTGAATGGTAAGGGTTAGGTGCCGAACGCAGCATTGAAGAGGTGGGCTTTAAGCAAAGACTTCAAGACGGGCAGGGAGGGGGCTTGGCGTAAGGGCTCAGGAAGGATGTTCCAAGCATAGGGTGAGGCGAGGCAGAATGAGCGGAGCCTGGAGTTGGCGGTGGTGGAGAAGGGTACTGAGAGGAGGGATTTATCCTGTGAACGGAGGTTACGGGCGGGAACGTAAGGGGAGATGAGGGTAGAAAGATAGTGAGGGGCAGCAGACTGAGTGCATTTGTAGGTAAGAAGGAGAAGCTTGAATTGAATGCGGTATCTGATCGGAAGCCAGTGAAGTGACTTGAGGAGAGGGGTGATATGAGTATATCGGTTCTGGCGGAATATGAGACGTGCAGCAGAGTTCTGAACAGATTGAAGGGGGGATAGATGGCTAAGTGGGAGGCCGGTGAGGAGTAAGTTGCAGTAGTCAAGGCGAGAGGTAATGAGAGCGTGGACGAGAGTTCGGGTGGTGTTCAGAGAGGAGAGGGCGAATTTTGCTGATGTTAAAGATAACTGGTATATAGGGTGAGAAATAGTCCGACAGTAAATCATCTGTCAGATTTAATGTCAATAAAATTTATTGTGTAAAGAATTAGCAGATTGGGATGAATAGCAAACATAGATTGACTGCAGATACAAGAGTGTGGCAAAAACCAATTGGCCATTTGGAATTTACAGTAAAGAATATTGTATGCTTTAATATTATTTGTAAATTGGTTGCTGCCTGCATATATCATTTGTACCAATAGAATGGATAATACAGTTACGCACATATCTACAGGTGGCGGGGGGGGGGGGGGGGGGGGGGGTTGGAGAGAGATCCTGTTAAAAATTTACCAGCACACCACTGACTATTCATCATGACATCTTTGAGCCAGGTTTATTTTTCTACAAAATCTTTATGAACGTTTTACAATGGTTTAAAATTAACAAACATATTTGGTTGTGTTACAACACTGACTTTTACCCACTCTGCCATTTTTACACTAAATTTTATGTAGAACATAAATGCACATTCATCCCATACTCATTCACTCTTGTAAACATCAGAAAGGGGAAGAAGTAATTCAGATTATAGCTAAATTAATTAATCCTACTGTCACTCCCCTCACCTGTTCTCTATGGTCTCCAGCAGCATTCCATACCAAGAAGGATCTATTTATGCCCTGGAAACCCAGCACTTCCTTTATAGCCCTTCAAGAGGGCAATGGCTGATATCATCACTTCCTGTTTTGAAGTATATAAGGACGTTCCTGACTCCCAGCCAGTGCCTTTGCAATAGGTTTCCTAGGGTCATCTAGTGTATGTTGTAGCCTTGTTGGAGTAATACCTTCCTGCTTAAACGTTCCCTGACTCTCTTGATGCAGGTACCTCGTTGTTACTATCTCCTCTAGTTCCCCAAATATGGAAGATGAGGAACCTGGCTAGAACGTGATACAAGAACAGGGGGAACTTCATATCAAATTCCTTTCTACTCACAAAAATTTCCAATCAGAGTCAGAATGGTTTCCAGAATTTGTTTTAGCAAATCTGAGAAAAAAATAGGAACTGGACTCTTCAACCTCTTTCCCAACTCTTTATCTTCTTGATTTGGGGACTAGAGACCTCAAAACCCATAGAGTTTGGATGTGTGTACCCGACACATGGCAACACTTGGCTGCCTGTACAACCTCCACCGATACTGAACATTGGTCAATGTCTAAAAAACCTGGATTGCACCATTCGAACATACCTTACGAGTCAATTCTCAGAAAATATTATCCTGTTGCCTAGTCTTTGCAGTTGCAATACAACATGACTTAGAAGGTACATGTCCATAGTAGGGAACGATTGGATCCCTGCCTGTGTTTATTTTCTTGTCTTTTTCATCATATATACGATGTGTGGTTGTTAGCTGCACAATTTAATCTTCAGAGAAACATTATTAGGAACAGCTGCTGCTTGTGCAAAGTACTTAGGTACTCCAAAACTAAAGATCATTAGGAGGACAAAGCTTTGCTATAGCAAAAGTCATTGCTTGTGTTCTCTATGTCTGTAGTAGTTCTAGGCTTTAAAACATGGATGATTTCAGAATGAGTTACATGCAATGTTTCACTTAGACATTTCAAGATACGTGTGCGCTCATGCTTAACTTAGTGTGATTGGTTGCTGATGCCAATAATGGATGTAGGATGTGCTACTGGACATACTTTAGATGCTGGCACAGACAGCATGAAGGAATTAGTCATTGAGCATAAATCAGAGCCATTGCAAATGTGTTCAATAATGAAAGGATTTAAGAGTATTTGAAATGTAGATTTTCATCCTGGCTTGCAGTTTCCGTTTGGCATGAAGTCAGATGCCTAAACTATAAACCACCTTAATAGGTATGTACTAGAAGTGACAAATAACTCCAAATTACAGTTTTGTTACCCCAATATAACGGCACAAAAACTTTATTCTGGTTTTCATTTTGCTGAAAAGGGCTTGACGAGGTGGTTATATGTTTGCAATCAACTCAACGTATTTTAATGGGTATGGGAAGCAATAATCGCACGATAACGGAAAATTTTAATAAAGATTTTTTGGTTAGGAAGGAAAAAGGCCTCAAAGAGCTCGTTGAATAACTTTCTTCAAATGAGCTAACCGGATCAAGTTGACCCTCTCTTCATCATTGGCCGGAAAAAAACCTTCCAAGTCTTTTTAATGTTCCTACTTAGGATATATCTATCGTTGCTTGTTAAGGAATCTTATGAATTATTTAAATCAAGCAGTAGATAGCTCTCAACAAGACATATTGATATTCTTGGCAGGTATTGAGAATACTGGTAGTCTATTGTAGAACACTTATCTTTCTCGGTGTCCAAGTTCTCAGTGTCCAAGTTGTGCAATTCACTTAAAATACTTCTGGGCAAACATGTTGATGATCTGCTGTAATAAGACATATTAGAGGCTGATGTACTAAAATACAATAAATTGTTTGGCAATATCCAAATATTGACTCGGTATCGGTCATGTCGGGATTTGCAAAGAAGGTAAAGTTCCTAGAATAAATGACTGCTTTGTGGAGCAGCTGGTTCAGGAACCAACAAGAGGAACAGCTGTTTTAGACCTAGTTCTTAGAGGAATGCAGGATTTGGTATGAGAGGTAATGATATTGGGTCCACTTGGTAATAGTGTTCATAACATGGTCAGTATTGCCTTCAAATCTAGAGGGAGGACACTAAAGAAATCTACTAGGCTACTATTTAATTTTCAAAAGGGAGCCTACGATAAAATGATGAAAATGGTAAAAAAAAAAAACCTTTAAATTGCACAGCTGCAAAGGTATGTATCAGTACTTTAAGAATACATGCTTCGCCTCTTGTACATAGTAACATAGTAGATGACGGCAGAAAAAGACCTGCACGGTCCACCCAGTTTGCCCAACAAGATAAACTCACATGCGCCATTTTTTGTGTATACCTTACCTTGATTTGTACCTGTCTTTTTCAGGGCACAGACCGTATAAGTCTGCCCAGCACTATCCCCGCCTCCCAACCACCAGCCCTGCCTCCCACCACCGGCTCTGGCACAGACCGTATAAGTCTGCCCAGCACTATCCCCGCCTCCCAACCACCAGCCCTGCCTCCCACCACCGGCTCTGGCACAGACCGTATAAGTCTGCCCAGCACTATCCCCGCCTCCCAACCACCAGCCCTGCCTCCCACCACCGGCTCTGGCACAGACCGTATAAGTCTGCCCAGCACTATCCCCGCCTCCCAACCACCAGCCCTGCCTCCCACCACCGGCTAAGCTTCTGGGGATCTCTTCCTTCTGAGCAGGATTCCTTTATGTTTATCCCACGCATGTTTGAATTCCGTTACCGTTTTCCTCTCCACCACTTCCCGCGGGAGGGCATTCCAAGCATCCACCACTCTCTCCGTGAAAAAAATACTTCCTGACATGTACACATGTTAAATCCATTTATTATAAATGTCACTGAAACCATAACAACCACAGCTGAGAATGCGATTTCGGATTCCATAATTAAAAGAATAATTCTGTAACCAAGGTGCTCACATTTAGATGTGTGTTAAGTTTAAATGTTCAGAATACTATCATTTACACACATGTGCTCTTTAGTGTATATGCTAGAATGGGCCTGCAAATACCCACTGCACTTAAAGAATGTGTATTTGAAAAGGGTGGGGGTGCACACAGGGATGGAGCATGGGCATGATATATTTGAGGCTCCCACTTACATACATAACTTACAAACTACTGTAAGTTACACATATTCCTGTCATAGGTGCATGCACTTACACCAGGGATCAGTGGCTTAGCTACGTGGGCCCCCCATAGATTTGGCCCTGGACCAGAAGTGGAGCCAGGTTAACGACGTGGGGGGAGCGAGAGCAGACTTCCGCCGGCGCTGGTGCACATTTTCAATGCAACACATTGAGAAAAAAATAGGCGCCGGAGCTGGCAGAACTCCATTTGGGCCGCTCCCCTGGCACCCCCCCTGGCTACGCCTCTGCCCTGGACCCCCTGCTGACGACCCTCTCAACCCCCCTCCCGCCGACCCTCTTGACCCCCCTCCCACCGCCAACCCGCCGTCGCCTACCTTTGCAGGACGTCAGACTCAGAAACAGAACGAAGCCTTGTGCCGGAAGAAGAGGAACTTGGCTGGCGGGGGTTGGGGTCCCCCGCCAGCAAAGGTAGGCAACGGCAGTGGCGGGGGAGGGTTGGCGGCGGGAGGGGGGGTTGAGAGGGTCATCGGCAGGGGGTGGTCAAAGTTGTTGGTGGCGGCGGTCGGCATTGGCAGTTGTGTCAGCGGCGCCGGGGGGGGGGGGGCTAAAAGGTGCCCCCACACCTCGGGCTCTGGACCCCCCTCCCGCCGAAGTCTGGCTACGCCCCTGCCAGGGATATGTATGTGTGCCTAAATTTTAGGCACATTGATAGCCGGGTACACTGGTATTCTATAACGGACCCTAGGTGCCTAGGTTCCTTTATAGAAGAGTCTTCTACCGCACACCCTCCAGGCATCTAATTGGAGGTGCCCAGTTATAGAATTGCCCTTTAAGTGGCCATTGGTTAAACCTTGCAGCAATAAACACTTTTTCTGCTTATCTAATAACTTTTTATTAGGAAATGTAGAGGGGCATTTTCGATATGAGGTCTAAGTTGGACTTTGGGCGTTTTGCGCCAAACATCCCAAATTTGAATTGGAAATATAGCTATTTTTGAAAAAGCAAAACATCCCTTTTTTTTTTCAAAAAATGACCACTTTCTAGATGGTTTTTTGCTCTGTGTGTTTATCTTTTTGGTCCATTTTTGAAAAAAAAAAAATGCCCATGTGCAAAGCGCACAAAATCAAGCCGTTGGGATGTAGGAGGATCTAGCAGTCATACTAGACTGGCCACACAGACATCCCAGGAGAGACATGGGGCACCCTAGTGGGCACTGCTGTGGATTTCATATAAAAGTTTCCAGGTACGCATCTCGCAGTTCCCCCTTATCTTGTCTACTGAGCTCTCCCAAACCCACCAAAAATACACCACTCTTGACTGTACACCACTACAGTAGCCCTTATGGTTAAAGGGATTACCTATAAGTACATAAGTATTGCCATACTGGGAAAGACCAAAGGTCAATCGAGCCCAGCATCCTGTTTCCAACAGTGGCCAATCCAGGTCACAAACACCCGGCAAGATCCCAAAAATGTACAAAACATTTTATACTGCTTATCCCAGAAATAGTGGATTTTCCCCAAGTCCATTTAATAACGGTCTATGGACTTTTCCTTCAGGAAGCCGTCCAAACCTTTAAACTCCGCTAAGCTAACCGCCTTTACCACATTCCAGAGTTTAATTACACATTGAGTGAAGAAACATTTTCTCAGATTCGTTTTAAATTAACTACATTGTAGCTTCATCGCATGCCCCCTAGTCCTAGTATTTTTGGAAAGCGTGAACAGACGCTTCACATCTACCCGTTCAACTCCACTCATTATTTTATAGACCTCTATATGTGGGTTAAGTAGGTTTTTGGTACGTTTTAGAGGGTTCACAGTTTCTACAACATGTGTGACAGATAAAGTAAGATATGGACCTGGGTCCCCTTCTCTACAGTGCACTGCACTGACCACTACACTACTCCAGGGACCTGCTTGCTGCTCTAATAGAACTGGCTATAACATCTGAAGCTGTCATAGAGGCTGGTAAGTAATATTTTTAATCACATCTTTGGGGGTGGGAGGGGGTCAGTGACCACTGTAGGAGTAAGGGGTCATTTCTGATTCCCTCAGTGGTCAACTGGTCATTTAGGGTACCTTTTTGTACCTTATTTGTTCTAAAAACAGGTCTAGATCAAAATGTTGAAGTTTTAGCCCTATACATTTTTGTTTTGTTCCGTTATAGCTATAAAACGTCCAAGTGTTAGGAATGCCCTAATCCTGCCCCCGAAACATCCTTGAAATGCCCTCTTGTGATTTGGATGCACTGCAGATGAATAGCATAGATAAACGTCTGCAAATTAGGTTTTGAAAATACCAATTTGGACGTTTTGAGAAGAAGTTCGTCCAAATGCTGATTTATGACACTTTTTTTGGACATTTTTCTCTTTTGAAAATGAGCCCCATAGCATCAAGAATTATTTTAGTTTTAGCTATTATTTTAGGAATAAGCTACATTCAGACACTTATATCAGCTGATATCACACTATGGTCTGACTTGAGATTAAAATTACCGTGCAAGAAGTCTGCATTAAGTTTCAAACATCGTTTGATAATTTGACCAAACACATGAATCATATCCTCGAAAACACTTCCTCTTCAGGATGAGTATAAAAACTGGGCCATCAAAGTCACTTATGTAGAATGCTGTGAAAACACTATGTAGAACTTCTGGAGAGAGGAGAAAATGAGGAAGTGGCGAGAGAAGAGAAGGCAAATTAGAAAAAGGAAAAGGTAGGAAGCAGAGCCGTAGCGAGGGGAGCTGACACCCGGAGCGGGTCGCCGCTGCGCACCCCCCCCGGGTGCAGCACGGCGCACCCTCCTCCCGCTGGAGCGCATACCCCCCCGGAGCGCATACCTGTGGCGAGGGACGGGCGGGAGGGCCGATCCGCCCCGACTGCACGTTGCTGGGGTGTGTCGTTTCCGCGCTGGTTCACTGCTCTCTCTGTCCTGGAACAGGAAGTAACCTGTTCCGGGGCAGAGAGGGCAGTGCTCCAGCGCGGAGCCGACACCCCCCAGCGGTGTGCACCCGGGGCGGACCGCCCCCCCCCCCCTTCCTATGCCACTGGTAGGAAGAGAGAGAGAGAGCTACTTCATAAATCCTGAACCTGTCAATGTGGAAGTAGCATCACAGCATAAGCGCAGTTCTAGCCAGAATCTGGATCCACCAGCTTTCATTTCAGCACCAGGGCAGATCTTGGAGAGCTATTACACTTCTCAGGGAAGAGTCTAGCAATTGGACTATGACCACAAAGAGAACTACCAAGACACTCCCCACTTTAGTCCATCTTATAAAATGGCCACACAGGCATCCATGCATAGCAAAGGGGTAGCCTAATGGCCAGAGCAGTGGGTTGAGAATCAGGGGACCCAGGTTCAAATCTCACTTCAGCTGTTTACATTTAATCCTAATCACAAATTCTTCTTTACCACTCCCATCCCCTACTGCCCATTCTAGCCCTCCTCAACCCCAGTCCTCTCACTACTTGATTTTTACCCCCAGCTTATTCTTTTAATTCTACCTCCTCCCACGTTCCTCTTGCAATCATCTGCTCCTGGACCCACAACTTTTCTGCCATGTTCCATACTCCAATCTAGGAAGCCCACTTGCTGCACTTTTGCACAACTATGAACAACAAGGGCTTACCAGTAGAAAGCCTAAAAGATCGACACATTCACTGAGAGGATTCACTCCACACCACAAACAGATGATTATAGGATAGGAAATGAAAAGGTAAATCAGAAGGATCACAAATAGTGATTGCAAAATATCAACCATCTATTACTGTTTAGAGCCTAGCACTGACTACCAAAGCCCGCATGGAGGCAGTTCTACAATTAGGCATCAAAGTTAGGTGCCTGGATGCAGAACACTGAGCACAAATTCCATAGTGAGACTCAAATGTGAAGGGGAGTAATACATAGAAGCTGATAAAGGTAAGGTGGAATTGCTTAACAAATATTTCTGTTCTGTATTCACAGCTGAAGCGCCTGGAGCCACTGGCGTAGCAAGGGCGAGGCAGTGGGGGAAGTCCGCCCCGGGTGCACGCCGCTGGGGGGGGTGTCGGCTCCGCTGGTTCCCTGCTCCCTCTGCCCCGGAACAGGCTACTTCCTGTTCCGGGGCAGAGGGAGCAGGGAACCAGCGGAACCGACACCCCCCCCCCCAGCGGCGTGCACACGGCAGGCAAGAATGCACTCTGGGGGGGGGGGGCTTGGGTGATGCGCCGAGGGGGGGTGTCATGCTGCACCCGGGGGGGTGGGGTGCGCAGCGGCGAACCGCCCCGGGTGGCAGCCGCCCTCGCTACGCCACTGCCTGGAGCAGGACCATAGAAGACAAACGCAAATTGAAATGGAGGGGTGGTAGTCCCTGAACAATTTTCAGAGAACGCTGTTCGTGAGGAGCTGGCTAAACCAAAGGCAGACAAAGCGATGGGGCCGGATGGCATTCCTCTGAGGGCACTGAAGGAACTTAGGGAAGTTCTAGCGGCTCCGCTGGCTGACCCTTTCAAAGATTCTCTAGAATCGAGAATGGTCCCCCAGAGGACTGGAGAAGAGCAGATGAGGTCCCTCTCCACAAAAGCGGAAGTAAGGAAGAAGTTGGGAACTGAATTCTGTGCTAAGTAAATTACAAGTTATACATAAGTAGGAGCCCTGTCTATACCTCACCATGCTCCATCCAAGTGTACATATCTTGCTTTAATGCGCTGACTTGAGGACATCAATTATAGAATAGCGCTCAGCACCCAACTAGGACTTATTGTATAAATTATGCTCATATGTGCTAGTATTCTACTGCTACTACTACTATTTAGCATTTCTATAGCGCTACAAGGCGTACGCAGCGCTGCACAAACATAGAAGAAAGACAGTCCCTGCTCAAAGAGCTTACAATCTAATAAACAAAAAATAAATAAAGTAAGCAAATCAAATCAATTAATGTGTACAGGAAGGAGGAGAGGAGGGTATTATTATTATTATTTGTTACATTTGTATCCCACATTTTCCCACCTTTTTGCAGGCTCAATGTGGCTTACATATAACCGTTAACGGCGTTAGCCGATTCCAGTCTGAACAAATACATAGTATGAATGAGTACAAAGTGATATTGTGGTAGAATGAAGTACATGTATGGTAGGTACAATTGGGGGAAACTTAGGAAGGGAAAGGGGGAAGAAGAGTCAGGTAATGTCCGTTACGGTCTTTGGTTACATTGTGTCACAAGTGTCCAGGTATTTTTATGTTGGGTCGGTGGGGTATGCTCTTCTAAACAGGTCTGTCTTTAGTGCTTTCTGGAAATTTAGGTGGAGGCGAGTGGTTACAAGTGGTTATGAGTTAAAAGCAATGTTAAAGAGGTGGGCTTTCAGTCTAGATTTAAAGGTGGCCAAGGATGGGACAAGACGTAGGGGCTCAGGAAGTTTACTCCAGGCGTAGGGTGCAGCGAGACAGAAGGCGCGAAGTCTGGAGTTGGCAGTAGTGGAGAAGGGAACAGATAAGAAGGATTTATCCATGGAGCGGAGTGCACGGGAAGGGGTGTAGGGAAGGACGAGAGTGGAGAGATACTATAATTTTAAGGTGCAAATAGAGCTTGGGCAATAAAGTTATAGAATGAGGGGAATAATTTTCTTCAGAAGAGTCTGTGAACGTTAGCTGCTGTACAGACCCTGTACTGTCCTTTGTTCCAGGTGCTACCAGGGTGGAATCAATATCTTCTGGTGTGTGTGTGGGAGGGGGAGGGGGAGAATCTGGACAGGAGCAATACAGTCAAGGGACCTATTCCTCGTTCCCTCTATCTTTTGATATCCAGAAGGGGATATCCCCAGTACTTGTGGGCATCCAAATTTAAAATTTGGCCCTGGTAACAGTAACAGTTAATTCTGGCAGCATAAAATCTTGGATACCTTCCAGCTGTTCTACTGTATGCTAAAACAATTCTTAGAAAGGATCCCATATACTGTAGTAACGTATCAGTGAACTGATTCTTTGAAACATGAGATTATCAGTGAACTCTGTTATATGATGGTATTTACTTGAAGTGTAATCAAAGCTAACTTGATAATCACCAAGGACTTTGAGTAGGTAAAAACTCACAGGAGAGAGCTGGGTAGTTTATTCTCTAATGTACAAAGAAAGTCCTTTTTTTAAAATAAAAATAAAATAAAGCTCTGTGTTGTCATGGAGGTGTTTTGAATACACTGATGTGTGAAATAGAGCCAACTTCAGGCTTGATGTATTAAAAAAATGGGTAAACAGCATACACAAACAAAAAAAAAAGCAACACTGGGCCTTCAAGACTGAGACAATAGGAGTATTTTATTGACAAGTGACTCGACACGGGCCGTGTTTCGGTGCTAAACAACGCCTGCCTCAGGGGTCTAACGACAAAACATATAAAAACATGTAAATCACCGTGAAAAATGATTAGCTAATTAGAGGACATTCATCTGATAAAACAATATAATGGTGAAAAAAACATTCATAAAGTATATAATTTATTGTCAAATATAATAAAAAATACGAATATATGAGGAAACATCACTATGAGTTATATATACATAAAATATCGTAGTGGCTGTATGTATACAAACAACAATATTGAAGGCACTTCTGTATTTAAAAATACATAAATTCAAAATATATATCATAAAAAAATGCCAAATAATAAAATATATAAGGAATATATCTATATAAAACAAAAACAAATACATATATATCAAAATATATTCAAAGATAAACATTCATATATAAGTCAAAACAATAAAAGTGCTCAATAAAAATTGAATTTCATTTAAATATATCAAAGCATATTTTCTTTTTAAAAAATATGCTTTGATCAAATTGCTAAATTACACATATATGTAGACTAAGAGAATATATTTAAATGAAATTCAATTTTATTGAGCCTTAACCCTGGTTCTAGCTTCATGTGCTTGTTGAGTTTGAATATTCAAGATGTTTGTGCATAACAGGGGTTTCTAACAGAGGCGTAGCTGGGGGGGGGGGGGGGTGGCGCCATGGGTGCGGCCACTCCCCCAAACGGACTTCTGCCGGCACTGGCACCTATTATTTACTTACTTTCTGGAAGATGTATGGTTTCAATCTCCTTCTAAAAACCATATAATCCATTTCAAGCCTAACATCCAAAGGAAGAGAATTCCAGCTTAAAGCTGCCTGATAGGAAATAGTGATTAAAAAAATATATATATTTAACACCTTTCATAGATGGAAAGGAAGTGTTATAGATTCTTGATTATGAAGCAATTTGTTCGAAGAAGAAAAAAAATATAAGGAGATGTTTCATATAATCATGTGCAAACCCATGAATAATTCTAAATACAAAAATAGATAAATGTACAACAAGCCTCTATAGGGAGTCAATGTAGTGTCATCAAACAAGGAGTAATCCTATATAATAATTCTCACCTCCAACGTTCTAACCTGCCTGGGACCCTGGGTCCCTCGGAGGTGGTCTGCTAGGCAGCTAAGAACACACTGATGTCAGTAACGTCTCTGACAGCTGATTTCTAGGCAAGGGGAGGACTGGAGCGTGTTTCCCTACTCCGCCCCCTGCCTGGGAATCAGCTGTCAGTGTTCTGCTCCCTGCCACTTCTGAGCAAGTGACAGGGAGCAGGGCAACACAGACCCCCCCCCCGGCGAATCACCAAAGCACCCCCCACCCAAAGAACATCAACACCCCCACCCCCCCCCACGCACACAGGTCACTCTCTACTACTACTACTATTTAGCATTTCCATAGCGCTACAAGGCGTATGCAGCGCTGCACAAACATAGAAGAAAGACAGTCCCTGCTCAAAGAGCTTACAATCTAATAGACAAAAATAAATAAATAAAGTAAGCAAATCAAATCAATTAATGTGAATGGGAAGGAAGAGAGGAGGGTAGGTGGAGGCGAGTGGTTACAAGCGGTTACGAGTCAAAAGCAATGTTAAAGAGGTGGGCTTTCAGTCTAGATTTAAAGGTGGCCAAGGATGGGGCAAGACATAGGGGCTCAGGAAGTTTATTCCAGGCGTAGGGTGCAGCAAGACAGAAGGCGCGAAGTCTGGAGTTGGCAGTAGTGGAGAAGGGAACAGATAAGAAGGATTTATCCATGGAGCGGAGTGCACGGGAAGGGGTGTAGGGAAGGACGAGTGTGGAGAGATACTGGGGAGCAGCAGAGTGAGTACATTTATAGGTTAGTAGAAGAAGTTTGAACAGGATGCAAAAACGGATAGGGAGCCAGTGAAGGGTCTTGAGGACAGGGGTAGTATGAGTAAAGCGACCCTGGCGGAAGACGAGACGGGCAGCAGAGTTTTGAACCGACTGGAGAGGGGAGAGGTGACTAAGTGGGAGGCCAGCAAGAAGCAGATTGCAGTAGTCTAAACGAGAGGTGACAAGGGTGTGGATGAGGGTTTTGGTAGAGTGCTCGGAAAGAAAGGGGCGGATTTTACGGATGTTGTAAAGAAAGAAACGACAGGTCTTGGCAATCTGCTGGATATGAGCAGAGAAGGAGAGAGAAGAGTCAAAGATGACCCCAAGGTTTCGAGCTGAGGAGACAGGGAGAATGACAGAGCCATCAACAGAAATAGAAAACGGGGGGAGCGGGGAGGTGGGTTTGGGGGGGAAAATGAGAAGCTCGGTTTTGGTCATATTTAATTTCAGGTGGCGTTGAGACATCCAGACAGCAATGTCAGACAAGCACACTGAAACTTTGGTTCCCCATTCAAGGCCCCCTCACGCCCCTCCCACCGAGCTCCAGACTCCCCCCTCCCTCCGATTTAAACATCCCCCCTCCGCGTAACTGACCCCTGGACCCCCCTGCCGCGACCCTGTCAACCCCCCCTTTCCGCCGAAAACCCTACCCCGCCGCCGTCACGTTTCTGTGCTGACGACAACCAAACTTCTCTTCTCGGCTGCACCGGGGCGTTGCTTGATGAATGATCATCTGTTCAAGTTTCTGTGCGTGCGTCTGACATCAGACAGGGGTAGTATGGGAGGGAGGGAGGGGGGTCTGGAACAAGGGAGGGGGGTCCGGGGGGAGGGAGGGAGGGAGGGGGGGGATTACCTTGCTAGCGCCCGTTTCATTGCCTACCGAAATGGGCCTTTTATACTAATTCTAACATATTTACCGGTTCCACAAATTAATCATGGACATGTATTTTGCAACATTTGTAACTGTTCTTTCTGTTTCAAAGAACAGCCTTCATGCTATAATAATCCAGCTGTGACATATTCAAAACCTGCATTATCACTCTGTATTGATCAAACCAAAAATGCTTCTGAATACGGCTAAGTAACCTTAATTTATAAACCTTTCTTTGTCATCATGGTCACATGATCTTTCATTGTTGGCCAGAATCAAATAAAATCCCCCCAAATTTTCACTCATGATTCTAATGGGAAACTTAAATTCCTAGTCAATAAATGTGTAGCTGATAGTGAGATTCCTAGCCAAGAAAATTTAGTTTTCCCCTTATTTAATTTTTGCTTTTAAGTACCAGCCCATTGTTCTAATCCGGGGGTTTTCAACCCAGCCCTTGGGGAACACCTAGCCAGTCAGGTTTTCAAGATACCCACAATGAATATGCATACCATGCAGGTAGGACATGCAAATCTATCTCATGCATATTCATTGTGGGTATGCTGAAAACCTGACTGACTAGTGGGCTCATTTTTGATAGAGAAGGACGCCCATCTTTTGACATAAATCGGAAGATGGGCGTCCTTCTCATAGGGTCGTCCAAATCGGTATAATCGAAAGCCGATAATGGACGTCCCCAACTGCTTTCTGTCGCAGGGACGGCCAAAGTTCAAGGGGGTGTATCGGAGGCGTAGCGAAGGTGGGACTTGGGCGTGCCTAACACTAGAACGTCCTCGACCCATAATCGAAAGAAACAAGGACGTCCCTGATGAACACTTGGACGACTTTACCTGGTCATGTTTTTCTTACGACCAAGGCACAAAAGGTGCCCGAAATGAGCAGATGACAACCAGATAGAATTGGGGATGACCTCCCGTTAATCCCCCAGTGGTCACTAACCCCCTACCACCCTGAAAAAACATCTTAAAAATATTTTGTGCCTACCTCTATGCCAGCCTCAGATGTCATACTCAGGTCCATCACAACAGTATGCAGGTCCCTGGAGCAGTTTTAGTGGGTGCAATACATTTCAGGCAGGCGGGCCCAGGCCCATCCCACCTACCTGTTACGTTTGTGAAGGAAACAGCGAGCCTTCCAAAACCCACCACACACCCACTGTACCCACATCTAGGTGCCCCCTTCACCTGTAAGGGCTATGGTAGTGGTGTACAGTTGTGGGTAGCAGGTTTCAGGGGGCTCAGCACACAAGGTAAGGGAGCTATGTTCCTGGGAGCAATTTATGAAGGCCACTGCAGTGCCCCCTAGGGTGCCCGATTGGTGTCCTGGCATGTCAGGGGGACCAGTACACTACAAATGCTGGCTCCTCCCATGACCAAATGGTTTGCATGGGGATCTGCAACTAATTTAGGCACGAGCATTTATACCAGGCTGGCCCCTCCCATGGCCTTTTTCAGTTGCACACTAAGTAATTTACGTATGCGTCTTTATAGAATAGTGCTTAGCAAGATGCATGGGTAAATCCAAATTGTTGCCAATTAATTGTTAGCACCCAATTATGGGCATTAACAGGCTCGTTACTCAATTATATTATTATTATTAGCATTTGTATAGCGCTACCAGACGCATGCAGCGCTGAACACCTGATACAAAGAGAGAGTCCCTGCTCAAAAGAGCTTGCAATCTAAATAATACAGACAGACAAGACAGTTACGGGTGAGGGAAGTAATGGGTGAGAAGGAAGGAAGGGACAAGGGGAGGGCAATTGTGGTTAGGAGCTAAAAGCTGCAGTGAAAAGGTGGGTTTTCAGCATACATTTTAAAACAGGTAGAGATGGAGCTAGACGTATAGGTCCAGGAAGTCTATTCCAGGCATAAGGTGCCGCGAGAGAAAAGGAGCGAAGCCTGGAGTTAGCAGTGGAGGAGAAGGAGGACGACAAGAGAGATTTGTCCAGTGAGCGGAGGACACGGGGAGGAACGTAGGGAGAGATGAGAGCGGAGAGGTAATGGGGGGCTGCAGAGTGGATGCATTTAAAGGTCAGTACGAGAAGTGTGCATCCAAATTTGGGCATGCGCCTTCCCCCCCCCCCCCCCATTTATAGACTTCCTCTGTTAATGCTCAACCCATTCATATCTCATCGTTTAATAGGTTCAGTTAAAATTAACATGTTTTTGTTATAAAACATTGCATCAACAGCACGTTTTAATGCAGCTTAGCTGTATCTCCACTAACGGTTTCCTCCCTTTTCTTTATCTGTTGTAAAAAAAAAAGTCCTTGTGAATTTTATAGCGAATTAATTATGGTAAGTGAGTTGCATGATACAGACGTTCAAATATTTGAAAAGTATTAATCTGCAAACGAATCTTTTCCGGAGGTGCGAAGGGGGTAGAACGAGAGGACATGAAATGAGATTGAAGGGGGGCAGGCTCAAGAAAAATGTCAGGAAGTATTTTTTCACGGGGAGAGTGGTGGATGCTTGGAATGCCCTCCCGCGGGAGGTAGTGGAGATGAAAACGGTAACGGAATTCAAACACGCGTGGGATAATCATAAAGGAATCCTGTTCAGAAGGAATGGATCCTCAGGAGCTTAGCCGAGATTGGGTGGCAGAGCCGGTGGTGGGAGGTGGGGATGGTGCTGGGCAGACTTATATGGACTGTGCCCACTTAGCCACCTATCCCCCCTTCAGTCCATCCAGAACTCGGCCGCACGTCTTATCTTCCGCCTTGACCGATATACTCATATCTCCCCTCTCCTCAAGTCACTTCACTGGCTTCCGATCAGATATCGCATACAGTTCAAGTTTCTCCTACTAACCTACAAATGCACTCGATCTGCAGCCCCTCCTTACCTCTCTACCCTCATCTCCCCTTACGTCCCTGCCCGTAACCTCCGCTCTCAAGACAAATCCCTCCTTTCAGTACCCTTCTCCACCACCGCCAACTCTAGGCTCCGCCCTTTCTGCCTCGCCTCACCCCATGCTTGGAACAAACTCCCTGACCCCATACGCCAGGCCCCCTCCCTACCCATCTTCAAATCATTACTCAAAGCCCACCTCTTCAATGTCGCTTTCGGCACCTAATCACAACACCTCTAGTCAGGAAATCTAGACTACCCCAACTTGACATTTTGTCCTTAGATTGTAAGCTCTTCCGAGCAGGGACCGTCCTTAGTTATTAATTTGTACAGCGCTGCGTAACCCTAGTAGCGCTCTAGAAATGTTAAGTAGTAGTAGTAAAAGGACAGATACAAATCAAGGTAAGGTATACACAAAATGTAGCACATGTGAGTTTATCTTGTTGGGCAGACTGGATGGACCATGCAGGTCTTTTTCTGCCGTCATTTACTATGTTACTATGTATTGAAAATGATCCATTACTTATGATGTTTTCCTGCCTTATATTCATAGCATTTGCAGTGAAATATCTATACCTTGCTGTTAATGAGTACAGCTTGTGTAAATACAGGTTAAAGCACACTCGCAATACAGTATCAGAGCAGAAGTTTGACTTTGACTTGTTACCATTTATTTAAAAAAAACAACAACCCCAAAAACCTACACTTTAAAATCATACCATGAAACCACAATTGATTATCACGCTCTATTGAGCAGATCTACGTACACAGATCCTCTGCTGCTCAGAAGTACCCGTTAGACATGTGTAAGTTAGGTTAGGTTAGCTGGATAGTTGTGTATATGCTGGATACATATTTATTTATTTATTTGCTGCATTTGTACCCCACATTTTCCCACCTATTTGCAGGCTCAATGTGGCTTACATTATATTGCAAAAGGTATAATCATAAATAGAGTAAGGGTTTGGTCTAATTTAACCTATTACTGTGTAAGAAATTAGGTAAATAGGTCAGTAGAATGATTTATACAACACAAAGTAAAACAGGTTTGGCTCCCACTTAAGGAATGTATCACGTTCAAGATTTGCACGATTGTACACAAACTCATCCACGGAGACGCTCCGACCTACATGTTAGACCTCGTGGACCTGCCTCCCAGAAATGCCAAAAGATCATCTCGCAAATTTCTCAATCTACACTTCCCCAGCTGTAAAGGACTAAAATACAAGCTAATACATGCGACTGCCTTCTCTTACATGAGCACGCAGTTGTGGAACGCCCTACCAACGGACTTGAAAACAATCAACGAAATATCTAACTTCCGTAAATCTCTGAAGACGTATCTCTTCAACAAGGCCTACAAAGAGAACCCATAGCTTAACTATACCACTTCGCCAACCGACCCAGCTCTGAAAGTCATCTTTACATAACTATCCGATTAACTCTCTTTTCCCATCCAGTATCTTTTTGCATTACCAATTGTATTTTACATCCTGGAATGGCAATGCCATAACAGGTCTCTGTAAGCCACATTGAGCCTGCAAATAGGTGGGATAATGTGGGATACAAATGCAATAAATAAATAAATAAATAAAATAATGACCAATAGTGATAATATGATTAACATAATCAAATTAGAAGGGATCAGTATTAGTTGGTTTAGATATAGAATGGAATCAAGTCATTAAGGAGGATTCAAATAGGTGCGTCTTCAATAACTTCCGGAAGGCTGTCAAGTCACGCGCTGTTTTTATAGCGTTCGGTAGTTTATTCCATGATTTTGTGCAGAGGTGTGTGAAGGTCGATGCGTGTAATGATTTGTATTTGATTTGCATTCTTGCATGTGTGTCTATGTAATATGATTTGCTAACTTTAACGAGAGAGGTGTGGTAGCCTTGTTAGTCCACTCTTAAAAGGTTATCAATAGAAATCAAACAAAATAAAAACATGGAAAAGAAAATAAGATGATACCTTTTTTATTGGACATAACTTAATACATTTCTTGATTAGCTTTCGAAGGTTGCCCTTCTTCGTCAGATCGGAAATAAGCAAATGTGGTAGCAGATAGTATATATAAGAGAAACATCAAAGCATTACTTTGACAGTCTGACAGAGTGGGAGGGTGGGGGTATGCATGGGCACTCTCCCACTCACTCTCACTCTGTCAGACTGTCAAAGTAATGCTTTGATGTTTCTCTTATATATACTATCTGCTACCACATTTGCTTATTTCCGATCTGACGAAGAAGGGCAACCTTCGAAAGCTAATCAAGAAATGTATTAAGTTATGTCCAATAAAAAAGGTATCATCTTATTTTCTTTTCCATGTTTTATTTTGTTTGATTTCTATAGATTCTACATGGAATGTTGCTATTCCACTAGCAACATTCCATGTAGAAGTCGGCCCTTGCAGATCACCAATGTGGCCGCGCAGGCTTCTGCTTCTGTGAGTCTGACGTCCTGCACATACGTGCAGGACGTCAGACTCACAGAAACAGAAGCCTGCGCAGCCTTCTACATGGAATGTTGCTAGTGGAATAGCAATATTCCATGTAGAATCTCCAATAGTAGCAACATTCCATGTAGAATCTCCAATGGTATCTATTTTACTGTCATAGTAATGCTTGAATGTTTTCACTTATATACACTGTCAGCTAGCACATTTGCTTATTTCCGATCTGAGGAAGAAGGGCAACCTTCGAAAGCTAATCAAGAAATGTATTAAGTTATGTCCAATAAAAAAAGGTATCATCTTATTTTCTTTTCCATGTTTTATTTTGTTTGATTTCTATTGATAACTTTAACGTTAACTATGTTTTAGAGTATGTATGCTTCTGGATGCCTGGTCCTTTCCTACCACGGACAGAGTTCATTTTCTGTTCTTTAAGTTGTCGTTTTTATTGTCTTTCTTGTAAACTGCCTTGATTTGTCGTCAAGGTAGGCGGTATATATCAAATTAATAAACGATAATAACTGTTGGGGAAGGCCTTGCTTATGGCACGTATTGGTTTTTAATCACAGAAGAAAAAAAAAGCCCAATGAAACAGACAAGCACTTTAGTTGCATGAACATCTCATATTTGTGATGGAATAAACCCTGCTCAGCCATGCGTTACAAAATCTGACTGATACACCTGCCTCTGTTTTCACTCTTGCTATTTACATTAACGGAACGAACGCTACATTACAATAAATAAACCTCTTTCTTATTAGTGTAACCGTTCCTTTGATTTGTGACCCTTTATTACGTTCTTTAGACAGATAGGGTTGGACAGTTAAAATTCCACTTAGGCTTGATACATTGTAGCAGTTTGACGCCATAATATTGATATATAATTCGAGATGAATCTCTAATTAGGTTTTGGTAGCCCTATCACAGTGAAGGAAAGCCTTCCCCCCACCCCCCCTCTACACTTTACCCTGCAATGATATTTTATCATGCAGCCTCATGTAGAGAAGGCCGTTTTTTTAATTAAGCAGGTCTCCTTAAACAGGACATTAACTTTAATTCCCTCTTGTTGCCCCCCCCCCCCCTCATCTGGCAGTGTCAAGCTTTTTCAACATCTTTTTTTCTGAGACGTGTTTTTAGCTTTTTTTTTTTTTTTTTTGTTAAATAATACAAATAAAGTATAAAAAAACCATATTCCGTACCTATGAAAGTGATAATTGCAGCCTTCTGTGAGTGTTATTTTAAAGGTTCGAGCTCATGCAAATGATAACAGCCTGCTCCAGGGATGATATGGTAAAAAGGTTTCAGCCTGTCACTGTTAATGCTAATTTTTGATAAGTCTTCTGCAGTCCTATCATCACCGCCTGTTAGAGCTGTGTGCGGATGAGCTATTAAGAAACACCTTTCCCTTCACGAAGACCTAAATATCATTTCTAAAATAACTGCGCATAAACTTCCTCCTCCATTTCCCTTTCCTGGGATATTCATGTCAGCAAATCATAGGCGGTAGATTAAAAAAAAAAGTTATGAATTTATTTGCTAGCGTGCAAAATTGCAACTGAATCTTGAGAAAGGAATTACTCTTAACAGGCCTACTATTGTGGAACACGGTGTGCGAGATGGCGTTAAAAGGAAGCAGGTCTGCATTTCAGCCAGAAGAAATTCACTTCTCAACTAGATGCAAAAGGGAAGGACGGAAAGAGACAGTTTAGCAGCAAATTGTCTTCAAATTCCCAGCTTCTGACTTACATAGTAACATAGTAGATGACGGCAGAAAAAGACCTGCATGGTCCATCCAGTCTGCCCAAGACAAACTCATATGTGTATACCTTACCTTGAATTTGTACCTGTCCTTTTCAGGGCACAGACCGTATAAGTCTGCCCAGCAGTATTTCCCGCCTCCCAACCACCAGTCCCGCCTCCCATCATCGGCTCTGGTACAGACCGTATAAGTCTGCCCTCCCCTATCCTAGCCTCCCAACCACCCACCCCTCTTCCCCCCACCTGCTCCGCCACCCAATTTCAGCTAAGCTTCTGAGGATCCATTCCTTCTGCACAGGATTCCTTTATGCATATCCCACGCATGTTTGAACTCCGTTACCGTTTTCATCTCAACCACCTCCCGCGGGAGGGCATTCCAAGCGTCCACCACCCTCTCCGTGAAAAAATACTTCCTGACATCTTTCCTGAGTCTGCCCCCCTTCAATCTCATTTCATGTCCTCTCGTTCTACCGCCTTCCCATCTCCGGAAAAGATTCGTTTGCGGATTAATACCTTTCAAATATTTAAACGTCTGTATCATATCACCCCTGTTCCTCCTTTCCTCCAGAGTATACATGTTCAGGTCAGCAAGTCTCTCTTTATACGTCTTGGAACGCAAATCCCATACCATCCTCGTAGCTTTTCTTTGCACCGCTTCCATTTTTTTAACATCCTTCGCAAGGTACGGCCTCCAAAACTGAACACAATACTCCAGGTGGGGCCTCACCAACGTCTTATACAGGGGCATTAAAACCTCCTTTCTTCTGCTGGTTACTCCTCTCTATACAGCCTAGCAATCTTCTAGCTACGGCCACCGCCTTGTCGCACTGTTTCGTCGCCTTCAGGTCCTCAGATACCATCACCCCAAGATCCCTCTCCCCGACTTGTATTGTAACCGACCAAGGCAGCCTCATACTGGCCCTACTGCACAGTTCACCACAACCGTGGCAGAGTTGGCACGAAAGGCTGCTTGTAAGTGGGTGCACTTTGGATGCATCCAGTAGCTCTGGAGCCCAGAGTTTAAATCCATTGTTGCTAGGGCGGCCATATTGAAAGGCAATAGACTTTCCCTTTAAAGGCTTTGACAAAGTTTGGCTATTCAAAATTCGCCCCTTCCTTTCTGAAAACCCTTATCCACACCCTTGTCACCTCTCGCTTGGATTATTGCAATTTACTTCTCGCTGGTCTTCCGCTCAGTCATCTCTCTCCTCTCCAGTCTGTCCAAAATTCTGCAGCACGGCTTATTTTCCGCCAAAATCGTTATACCCACACTAGCCCACTCCTACTTCACTGGCGCTCTGTCTGCTTCTGCATTCAGTATAAACTTCTCGTACTGACCTTTAAATGCATCCCCTCTGCAGCCCCCCATTACCTCTCCACTCTCATCTCTCCCTACATTCCTCCCCATGACCTTCACTCACTGGACAAATCTATCTTGTCGTCCCCCTTCTTCTCCACTGCTAACTCCAGACTTTGTTCCTTTTCTCTCGCGGCACGTTATGCCTGGAATAAACTTCCTGAGCCTGTACGTCTAGCTCCATCTCTACCTGTTTTCAAATCTATGCTGAAAACCCACCTTTTCACTGCCGCTTTTGGCTCCTAGCCAATACTCATTTGCCTCCCCCCCTTGTTCCTTCTCACCCAGTACTTCCCTCGCCCTTAATTGTCTTGTCTGTCTGTATTATTTTAGATTGTAAGCTCTACTGAGCAGGGACTGTCTCTCTATGTCAGGTGTTCAGTGCTGTGTGCGTCTGGTAGCGCTATACAAATGCGAGTAATAATAATACTTTTTTTTTCTGTAACAGTAAATTAAGATATCATTAGTTGAAATGATCAACATTTTTCATATGATACAGGAGCCAGCTCTGGCAGGCAATGAATTTAAACATATGTAGGAAAGAACTTGGATTAGACTCTCTTGAAGACAGTGGCGTAGCGAGGGGTGGGCCCGAGTGTGCCCAGGCCCACTCACTTTGAGTTCAGACCCACCCTGTAGCAGCATACCTATGATATGGCTGGCAGGGATCCCCAAGCCCCACCAGCCAAAAACTCCCAACAACTGTCCCTCCTACATACCTTGTAAATAGCAGGTCTTTGTCTGCAGTGAGCAGCGACTGATACATACTGCTCACACCGGCCTTCTCTCTGATCTATTCCCACCTATGCGGAAACAGGAAGTGGCATCAGAGGGAAGGCTGTGGGGCCAACATGAGCAGTGTGTATTAGTTGCTGCTCGCTGCTGGTGAAAATCTGCTATTTAAAAGGTATTCAGGGGAGGGGGGGGGGGGGATGTTTGAGAGACCATCCTGCTTATAATCGAACGAGAATAACGCCCAAGTTCCGACCTAAATCGGGAGATGGGCGTTCTTCTCACAAAAACAAATAAAGCGGCATAATCGAAAGCCGAACTTTGGACGCTTTCAACTGCACTCCGTCGCGGATGCGGACAAAGTTGACGGGGGAGTGTCGGAGGCGTGGTGAAGGCGGAACTGGGGCGTGGTTATCACCCGAACAGAGATGGGCGCCCTTCGCCGATAATGGATGCGTTTGTAGCTAGAATTTAGGGCACTTTTCCTGGACCCTGTTTTTTGACGAATAAGGCCCCAAAAAGTGCCCTAAATGACCAGATGACCCCCAGAGGGAGTCGGGGATGACCTCCCCTGACTCCCCCAGTGGTCACTAACCCCCTCCCACCACAACAAATGATGTTTCACAACTTTTTACTTTCACCCTCAAATGTCATACCCTCCTCCCAAGCAGCAGTATGCAGGTCCCTGGAACAGTTGTTAGGGGGTGCAGTGGACGTCAGGCAGGTGGACCCAGGCCCATCCCCCCCTACCTGTTACAATTGTGCTGCTTAATGCTACTAGTCGTCCAACCCCCCCCAAACCCCCTGTACCCACATGTAGGTGCCCCCCTTCACCGCTTAGGGCTATAGTACTGGTGTAGACTTGTGGGCAGTGGGTTTTGAGGGGGATTTGGGGGGCTCAACACCCAAGGGAAGGGTGCTATGCACCTGGGAGCTCTTTTACCTTTTTTTTTGTTTTTGTAAAAGTGCCCCCTAGGGTGCCCGGTTGGTGTCCTGGCATGTGAGGGGGACCAGTGCACTATGAATCCTGGCCCCTCCCACGAACAAATGCCTTGCATTTATTCGTTTTTGAGCTGGGCGATTTCATTTTCCATTATCGGTGAAAAGAAAAAACGCCCAGCTCACACCTTGGCGAATAAAGCATGGGCGTCTATTTTTTTTAAAAAATACGGTTCACTCCGCCCCTTCACGGACCCGTTCTCGGAGATTAACGCCCATGGAGATAGGCGTTTCTGGTCGATTATGCCCCTCCATATGGCATGCAGGCGAGAGAGGGAGAGACCAAATCGCTTGTCGGACAAGTTGGAGTTCTTCTGCCCACCCATCTTGGGCCCAGGCCCACCCAAAATTGGGTGTCTGGCTACGCCCTTGCAAGATAGTTTTTATTTTTTAAAAAGTTTTAAAACCTGTTTTTAGTTTTTTATGCTCTTGGAAAAGAGACACCACTGATATGGGCTCAGTGAGAAACCCACAGTGAAGCTCTAGGTACACCACAGATGTAAGAATCCTAGTCTACAGACGGAAGACTGTGTACAGTTGTTTCCTGCCAGTGCAATCTGAGTTTACCTAATCCATTCTGTTTGTTTAACAATCCTCTCACCTCCTGCCCTCTAGTTGCCTCCTGTTTGGACTCTGAATTTATTTGCTCAAGATTTCAAGGCCCATTAGTTAGGGTGCACTTTTGTTTTCTCCACAGAGAAACTGAGCGTCACAGATATTTAGACCATTTTTAAAGCTTTTGTTCTGATTTTATTTGTAACATGCTTAATGATTACATAAAATTATGGGGGCCTTACCCTCCCCCCCCCCCCCCCCCCCCCCAGAATGTCACTCGGTGACCTCTTTTCTAAATTCCACTGATGACTGGGGATTATTAACTAATGTCTTACATGGATTATCAAAGAATTTAACCATTATTTTTAGTCAGTTGCAGAGTCGTCAATAATTTGCAGAAGATAAGCAGAATTTACTGCCACAAAGATTTGCAAGGGTGCCTCAAAACTGCATGCTGCCCTCTCCTATCCAAGTCCTTACAAACAAATTCAGCATAAGGATCAGGAGCTGAACAATCATCATTTAAGCCTATGCATCACCTATTCTTGCTAGATTTAATAAAGTGCACCACTGCAATACCATGCACTAACACATGTTATTTGCAAACAGCTCCAAGGGTTATTGTGGTAAATAACTCGTGCTAACTTTGTTAGTATATAGTCACTTCACTGGCTTCCTATCCGTTTCCGTATACAGTTCAAACTCCTTTTATTGACCTATAAGTGCATTCACTCTGCAGCTCCTCAGTACCTCTCCACTCTCATCTCTCCCTACACTCCTCCCCGGGAACTCCGTTCACTGGGTAAATCTCTCTTATCTGCACCCTTCTCCTCCACCGCTAACTCCAGACTCCGTTCCTTTTATCTTGCTGCACCATATGCCTGTAATAGACTTCCTGAGCCGGTAGGTCAAGCTTCATCTCTGGCCGTCTTCAAACCTAAGCTAAAAGCCCACCTTTTTGATGCTAAACTCCTAACCCTTATTCACTTGTTCAGAACCCTTATTTTATCATCCTCACCTTAATATTCCCTTATCTCTTGTTTGTCCTGTTTGTCTGTCCTAATTAGATTGTAAGCTCTGTCGATCAGGGACTGTCTCTTCATGTTCAAGTGTACAGCGCTGCGTACATTTAGTAGCGCTATAGAAATGATAAGTAGTAGTAGTAGTAACATGATAATACACTTTCTCCAAGGACAAACAGGTCATATTCGTCACCTGGTTTGGAATGCTTAAAAAGCATAATATAGGCTTTAAGACACGCAACAGGGTCTCCGAGTGCCTTCCCACCCACTGTAAGAGCGCAGGACCAGCAGTCTTCTCTCATCCGCTGTGAGGAGAAGACGCGTGGTTTTGCAGTCCCTCACTGCATCTGGTGTGGTTCTTTGATGGCTTGACGTGCCTTACCAGTGGGATTTTTACCCGTGCTCCTCATTTTTCCCTTTTGGGGCTTTCTTTCCTTCTGTCCTTAGGTTTAGTTTATTTTTATTTTCCATCTCCCATCACACAGAACTAGGGATCTCTTCTGCATCCCAACCTCCAGTCCCTGGTCCTCACAGCTTGGATGTTGAGAGCTTAGAAGTTGCTTCCTTGCATCTTCCAGAGGGTGTCTCAAAGGTCTTGCTGGCTTCCAGGAAAGATTCCACCATGAGGTGCTACTCTTTTATATGAAGGAGGTTTGCCATTTGGTGTGAGGGCAGGGCCTTAGATCCTATTTTTTGCCCTACATATGCCCTGCTTGAATATCTTCTGCACCTCTGCGAGTCTGGTCTTAAGACCAACTCTGTAAGGGTCCACCTCAGTGCAATTAGTGCTTACCATCACTGTGTAGAGGGTAAGACCATCTCTGGACAGCCTTTAGTTGTTTGCTTCATGAGGATGGATGGATTGTAGAAGGGCAAAGAAGAGCTTTTTTGCATTGCATCAGGTCCAATCTATTAAATCTTATATGGACTTTAGTGACTTAGAGGGGCATTTTTGAAAGGAACACCTAAGTTGGAATTTGGATGTCTTTGTAAAACGTCCAAATTCGTAGGCGGGGAGGTCATTTTTGAAAAAGATGGATGTTCATCTTTTGTGTTCGAAAATACCATGGACGTCCTTGGATTTAGACATTTTGCGATTTGGACGTCTTTGATTTTTGGCCATTTTCAAACGCAAAGACGTCCAAGTCTAAAATGTCCAAAGTCAATCCATTTGGACGTGGGAGGAGCCAGCATTTGTAGTAGACTGGTCCCCCTGACATGCCAGTGCACCCTAGGGGGCACTGCAGTGGACTTCATAAAATGCTTCTGGGTACACAGCTCCCTTATCTTGTGTGCTGAGCCCCCCCCCCCAAAAAAAAAAACCACCAACCAACTGTACAACACTATCATAGCCCTTACAGGTGAAGGGGGGCACCTATATGTGGGTACAGAGGCTTTCTGGTGGGTTTTAGAGGACTTGATGTTTCATCCACAAGTGTAACAGGTGGGAGGGGTGGTATGGGCCTGGGTCCATCTGTCTGAAGGGCACTGCACCTACTACTAAACTACTCTATGGACCTGCATGCGCTGTAATGGACCTGAATATGACATCTGAGGCTGGCAAGTAATATTTTAATCATGTTTTTTGAGGGTGGGAGGGGGCTAGTGACCACTGGGGAAGTAAGGGGAGGTCATCCCGATTCCATGCAGTGGTCATCTGGTCATTTCAGTCACCTTTTTGTGCCTTATTCGTAATAAAAAGAGGTCTAGGTGAATTACAACATATCACCACTTATCCCTTACTATGACTGTCTTTTATAATCACTTGATCAGATTAACTTACTATCCTTGTTATCCTTGATATCTCTGTAACATCAATTGTATCTTTGTACCCTGATATGGTGATGCCATTAGAGGTCTCTGTAAGCCACATTGAGCCTGCAAATAGGTGGAAAAATGTGGGATACAAGTGCAATAAATAAATAAATAAATAAATGTCCAAGTTTTAGTCCTGGACGTCTTTGCTTTGTTCCATTATGGCTCAAAGACGCCCAAGTCTTAGGACCGCCCAAGTCCCGCCTCGAACACGCCTCCGATATGCTCCCTTGAGATTTGGATGTCCTTGCAATGGACTTCCAATAAATATATCCAAAATGCAGTTTCGATTATACCGATTTGGACGTCTCTGTGACAAGGACGTCCAAATGCCAATTTTTGTCACTTTTTGGACGTCCTTGTCTTTCGAAAATGAGCCTGTTAATGTACTCTGCTCTGTATAATGGTCTTGTACTGCCTGGATTATTGTAATTCTTTGTATAATGGCCTTAAGCTTGCTTCTATCAAGAAGCTTCAGAAAATACAGAATGCTGCTATTATATAATTTGAGGAAATCGGATCTTATTTCTCTTCTTCTTGCGGCCCAACACGCGCTACCAGTATTTAGAACTGTTTTAAAAATCCTTTTGCTAGCCCATAGAGTTTGGCCTCCGATAGTCAAGTATTTTTGTATCATTCGATTCCCCTGTGTTCCTTCCTGTCTGCTTCATTCAGAGCATCAGCAGTACCTTAGTTAATCTTTGTCCTGTACGTAGGACGGTCTTTGTCTATTTAGCTTTGGGTTTTTGGAACTTTCTTCCCCTAAAATTCAAAATGAGGCTTGAAGCTTAAACCTTGTTTTTTAAGCTGGCCTTTTATGGGGTGGTGCATGTCTGGTCTAAAGATAGAGGCTAAGGTATGGTACATACTGAGCTAGACAAACTAAAGTTGCACTTAAGAAGTTGACAAAGACTATAGGTGGTGGTAATTTGGACTACAGTGGATTAGAACAGCTGTGTTTAGGGTATATTATTGTTTGCAACTGAACAGCATTTTTCCAAAACTCACTCAGTCCATTTTGTTTTTCAGTTTTGAACTAAGTCCACGAGTTTTGGCCCAGGAATAAGCTACAGTAAATGAATCTTGCCTTGATGAACAAAATGAATTGCATGGCTCAACACTGAGAAAAAACAAAATGGATTGAGTGAGTTTTGGAAAAGTGCTCTCCAATTGCACTATGTATTAAATTATGCAAGAACTCTATGGTAGTTGGGTAAAGTTATTAATTAGAAGCCCATGTGAAGCATCCACTTAAAGGTATAAATAAAGCATGTAAATAGTACACCAGTGTCCTGCCTCTCCTATGGAAAGGAAGTTAGTGCTCAGTTCTGGCCCAGAGAGCTAACCTAGAGGGACCAGTCTATGACCCCCCTCCCTTTTCCTGGCACTGTGCCTTGATGCATGATGGAAATAGTTTTCTTTCAAAAGGCAGCACAGAATTATCACTGTTTGTTAATGAGGAGTTATATAGGTTCTAAACTACAGTGTTAGCTACATTTATTCTGTTTTATTATTCATGTTTTTATTTATTTTATTGCATTTGTATCCCACATTATCCCAACTTTTTTGCGGGCTCAATGTGGCTTACAATTCATCGTGGATATGGGAAATAGAGGGGAACATACATTTATTATTAACAGAGTTTTGGGTTAAATGATAGTATTAAAGCAAAAGATAGAAACATTTCTGGATAAGTCCAAGATTATACAGTTACATGTGTAGATCTTTGTTGTATATCGTGTCGAAGAGATAGGTTTTCAATTGTTTGCGGAAATTTGTCAGTTCGTAGACAGTTCTCAAGTTGCGTGGCAACGCGTTCCAGAGCTGCGTGCTCGTATAGGAAAAGGTAGATGCATGCATTGATTTGTATTTCAGGCCTTTGCAATTTGGTGGATGAGGGTTGAGGAAAGTGCGAGAAGATTTTTTTGCGTTCCTGGGTGGGAGTTCTATTAGGTCTGACATGTAGGCTGGGGCGTCACCATGGATGATTTTATGGACTAAAGTACAGAGTTTAAACGTGATGCGTTCTTTGAGTGGGAGCCTGTGTAGTTTTTCTCGTAGGGGTTTTGCACTTTCGTATTTTGATTTGCCGAATATTAGTCTGGCTGCCGTGTTTTGAGCTGTCTGGAGTTTTTTGAGTATTTGCTCTTTACAGCCGGCGTAGAGTGAATTACAGTAGTCCAAGTGGCTGAGTACCAATGATTGTACCAGGTTGCGGAATATATTCCTTGGAAAATATGGTCTAACTCTTTTTAGTTTCCACATTGAATGGAACATCTTTTTAGTTATGTTTTTCGCATGATTCTCAAGCATTAGGTGTCGGTCAATAGTAACACCAAGAATTTTTAGGGTATCGGAAACTGGTAGACTTAGTTTGGGTGTGTTGATGGTGGTAAATTTATTCTTATTGTATTACGAGGTGAGTATTAGGCATTTATAGTTTTTTTTAATATAAGATATGCATTTAGGGATTTGAAAATTCCTCTTGTATGTACTCATCCAAAGTGAAATGCTCAGGCACCATTTCAAATAATTATTTATTTATTTCTCAAATTGATATTCCGCTTTAATACCAAAGTGGCTTACAATAAAAGCATTCATGAAATCAACAAAAATAGATGTTGCTTACCAAATAATACCCTTATGGATTAAGGGATCCTTTTAGTAAGGTACATTCATCAGCTACCGTGAATCTACACTAGCTGCTTAATGGAGGTAGGAGCATTTTGCAGGCATGAATAGACTGACTGAACACCATGGCCGAGGAGGAGGAAGAAGAGTGGCCAGCTGTGACAAAGAATGCACATCAGCAGGGCTGACCCAATGGTATCTGACACCTAGGCAAACCTTCAGCTGTGTGCCTCACCACTTCAAGGCAGCTAAAGGCCTACCTACTTATATCCAGCATCTCTCTCCCTCCCTACTCTCCTCTCCTCTCACCATGGTGTCCAGCATCTTTCCCAACTCCCCCCTCCCTTGCCATGGTGTCCAGCATCTCTCTCCTTCCCTACTCTCCCTATTGATGTGTCCATCATCAATCTCCTTCCCTACTCTCCCCCTTCGCCATGGTGTCCAACATCCCTCTGCTTCCCTCCCCTCCCCCCTCACCATGGTGTCCAGTATCTCTCTCCTTTCCTATTCCTCATGTTCATCTGATGTCCAGCATCCCTCTCCTTACCTACCCCCCTTGCCACGGTGTCCAGCGTACCTCTCCTTCCCTACTCCCCCTCTTTGCCGTGGTGTCCAGCATATTTCTCCTTTCCTACTCCCCCTGTTGTCATGGTGTCCAGCATCTCTGTCCTTCCCTACTCCCCCCTTCACATGGTATCTAGCATTTCTCTTCTTCCCTAATACCCCCCTCTCTATGGCATCCAGCATCCCTCCCCTTCCCTAATCTTCTCATGTCCTTCATTCTATAATCATTTTTATACTTAGCATACAAAATTCAGTGCACAAGTTGTAGACTAGTGTCAAGCACGTAAGTTAATTGGAAAATTAGGCACTAATTTGTGCTAACAACCAATAAATGCTGATAATTGGAGTTAATTGGTACTAATTTGCAGTTATCCATGTAACTGCACTCAGTTGCTATTCTAGAAACATATATTGTGCCCACATTTCTGCGCCCACATTTCTGCGCCCAAATTTGTGCGCTCATCTGAGATGCATGCACAAACAAAATTGCCTAGTGAGCTCGTAAAAATCAATAATTGGGTGTTAACAACCATTTATCGATGTTAATTGGCAGTCTTAAAAATTTGCACACGCATCTCGCACGCTATTCTATAAATCACAGCGTCTAGTTTCAATTGCGCGTATCTGAGAAGGGAGCGTGGCTAGGGCATTCCAAAAAAGTTGTATGCAGATTTACAGAATTCCTTCCTTAGTGTGCAAAAACTATAGCAAGTAGCTGCAAGGGGGCAAGCATGTGGGAGGAGCATGGATGGGTCGGGGCTGTGCCTACTGCTTACATGCTAAGATTCTAGAACACTGTCAGTTATTTATACATCTGCAATCTTAAGTTGCAATCATTTACACCAGCCATTGACATGGTGTAATCTTCCATGCCTAAATGTTGGCGTATAAATACCGACTTATGCTAGTATTCTATAAAGGCAATTATACACGTGAATTGCCAATATAGCAGCATCCTAGAGCCTAAATTTTGGCGACCTTTTCATAATTACCCCCATGATGTTGAGCACCTCTCTCTCTTTCCTTGCTGCTCCCTCCACATTGTTCAGCATCTCCCCTCCTCTTTCCTCCCCTTCCCAAGAAGTTCAAAGGCTTCCCTTCCTTATTCCCTCTGGAATGCCACCAACGCAACTGTCAGCATGCATAGGGAAGATATTGTGGCTAGCACAGGGTTTTGAGCATCCACACATTTTCAAGGCCCACTGGGTACCAATCCTTTTGAAACAGGAAGTTCATAGAGGGCGGGACCTTGTGGGCCTTCAGTATATACGGATGTCTTCCTTAGGAATGCTGACTGCCGCATTGGTACTGCTCCCAAAGTGTTCTACTCTAGGCAGATGCCTAAACCACCTAGTGGTCAGGATGGGCCTGCGGAACAGTACCGTATGCTAGCTGTTGCCACTGCCCAGGCATGTAACATGGTGCCTGTGCGCAAGAAGCAGGGCAGATGCTGGGTACTTCTTCTCCATTTACCATACAGGCTTTGCATTTCCCAGATGGAAGAATTCTGTATATGGCAACTCTACTCATTATTTTATAGACCTCTATCATATCTCCCCTCAGCCGCCTTTTCTCCAAGCTGAAGAGCCCTAGACGCTTCAGCCTTTCCTCATAGGGAAGTCGTCCCATCCCCTTTATCATTTTCGTCGCCCTTCTCTGCACCTTTTCTAATTCCACTATATCTTTTTTTGATGTGGATCTGCAAAGGGGATGTGGCCATGGGAGGGGCATAGGCAGGCCAGGGGCATTCCCTTAAAATGCGTGCAGGGTTATAGAATAGTGCGAACCAGCACCCAGCTTGCGCGCCGGGATTTACACCTGGTTTCAGTTGGTGTAACTCCCTGCACCCAAAGTTGAGCGTGGATGCTGGCGTTTTTTGCTGTTCTATAAAGGACACCCATCCCGGAACGCTCGTTTAGCGCTGATTTTTTTATGGTGCTGAAGTTTGAATGCCTTATACTGAATCCATCCCTTAAAGCACAAACGCTTACTTCACTTTAGTAAGCGTCCCTAAATAAGAGTGGAGGAGTGGCCTGCGCGGCCACATTGGTGATCTGCAAGGGTCGACTTCTACGTGGAATGTTGCTAGTGGAATATCAACATTTCATGTAGAATCTCAAATAGTAGCAACAGTGGAGGAGTGGCCTAGTGGTTAGGGTGGTGGACTTTGGTCCTGGGGAACTGAGTTCAATTCCCACTTCAAGCACAGGCAGCTCCTTGTGACTCTGGGCAAGTCACTTAACCCTCCATTGCCCCAGGTACAAATAAGTACCTGTATATGTAAGCCACATTGAGCCTGCCATGAGTGGGAAAGCACGGGGTACAAATGCAACAAAATAAATAAATAATCAATCTGCAGTAAGGCAGTCCCCATGGGTAGTGTGTATTTGCAGGGTTATCACTGGCACATTTGCTTTGATTACTACCAACGGAAAAATACCCATGTAAATTTGCACCTGCTATTTGTATGGATACTTTTTTGGCAAAGGTATGCTTAAAGTTTTGATTATTCAAAATTATGTGCAGACTTCTCTCCTCTGACCTAATCCTGCACTGGAAACACCTCCTAAGCCCCATAGGTAAAAGCATACATAATGTAGCAGTTAGCCTGCTAGGCTGTGTCAGGTGAATTTTCAGCAAACTCTGGAGTCCAAAACCCTTCTGAAGTTTTTGTGTTTTCAGTCTGCTACAGTGCATTTTGTTGTGTTATGGATATCTATAGATAATCATTTAAAAACTCAGTGTCAACTTTATTAAAAAAAAAACGACAAAATACAATGAAATGAAAATGATAGAGTATGTAAAGCCTACATTTTATTATTTGGCTATTTTCCAAGCATATGAAAAATAAGAGGCAGAATAGACAGGATGACTGCGTCAGTGAATGCTGGGAGGGACGTGACCAGGGATTTCATAAGTTTCTTAATAGCAACTGTGATTTTCTTTTACTTTGGGAATTTTTGCTTGATTTGCCAAAAACATGTTAAATCACACCCAATCTCATTTTTCAGTTTTGATACTTTGAATAAAGTAGTCTTTTCCTCCTGGTGGATCAAATACCCTTGAGGGCAGGCCGAGGTTTCTTGATTGCCTGTTTTCACAATGTGCAGATCTGCACGTTGGCCTGGGTTTTATTGCTCTGAACTGAAGTCATCTTTGCACTATGATCAGGATGTCAACCTCACTTCAGAGAGGTTCTCGCTTTCACAGGACAGAGCTAATGCATTAAATTAATTTGCAGCTGTGTGAAGTAAAGCTTATAATATTGCACAAACGTTGGCTTATCCATTAACTGTGGCTGAGTCCCTTCGCAAACCTTGTTCTGGATACAAGTTATTCCTTTCGGAGTTGACTGAGAGACAAATAGGTTTTTTTTTTCTGCCAAACGTTGTTTAAAGCTGATAGAATATGTTCATGTCAGGTCAAATCACAGTGACATTCTTTTAATAACCCTTGATAGCCGCCTTGGCCTATGGTATAATGAAGTCACTGCAGTTTTAATTAAAGAACTTTATCTGCCTTGAATGTCGGTTTTTGGCGTTTTGTAATGTTGGTGCTTTGCCCTAAATTATGGTGAATGAGGGTATATCAAGTTTATGCAAGTTCTGGTATACTTTAAACCTGTTGAGGAGGGAGACATTTTCCCCATCTCAATCAATAATTTCTTGTCTAAAATAATTTTATATTTCTCATAAAATCTGTAACTCTAGGAAAATAAAACTTGTCACAATATTGAAGCATTTTCCACTTAAGTCTATAATCTTGCATGTTCATTTGGGCCAGATTCTATAAGGCACCTAAAAACTTCACGTGGAATAAATTGACACCTAAGCTATTTTGTAAGTGGCGCCTTTATTTAGGAGCGGTATATAGAATACGCTTAGTTGATATCACTGCGCTTAAAACTATGCACGTCCATTTACACCAAGAGAAACATAGAGGGGCATAATGGAACGGCACCGGCCAAATAGATGGCCGGGCATCTATTTGGCCGGTGCCGCAAAGAGCAGTCCCGAACCGTATTATCGCAAAAGGTGTTTCAATAATACGGTTGGGGCTGGCCAAATGTCAGAGATGGCCGGGTTTGAGATGGCTGCCATCGGTTTTCGCCGATAATGGAAACTAATGCCGGCGATCTCAAACCCGGACAAATCCAAGGCATTTGGTTGTGGGAGGAGCCAGCATTTGTAGTGCACTGGTCCCCTTGACATGCCAGGACACCAACCGGGCACCCTAGGGGGCACTGCAGTGGACTTCAAAAATAGCTCCCAGGTGCATAGCTCCCTTACCTTGGGTGCTGAGCCCCCCAAATCCCCCCAAATCCCACTCCCCACAACTGTACACCACTACCATAGCCCTTAGGGATGAAGGGGGGCACCTACACGTGGGTACAGTGGGTTTTGGGGGGCTAAACATTTACCACCACAAGTATAACAGGTGGGGGGGATGGGCCTGGGTCAACTGCACCCACTAAATACTGCTCCAGGAACCTGCATACTGCTGTCAGGGAGCTGGGTATGATATTTGAGGCTGGCAAAAAAATATATATATTTTTTTTGGGGTGGGAAGGGGTTGGTGACCACTGGGGGAGTAAGGGGAGGTCAAATGTAAGCTGTGGAGTTCATGGTTCCAAAATTCAGGTGTATAAAGTGACCCTTCAGAATCAATCTTGGTTAGAGCACACTGCAGTCTGAACCAATGCAGTTTCTTCTTTCATCCAGCACTCTCCAAATCCATTAGCAAATCCTCTGTGCAAGACACTTGTTGGCTCCATGCCTGGCTTTTTCATGAAATGGGACTGCGATAAGAAAATCATTAACCAGAACCTACTGCGTGTCGGCAGCTTGTTTCTGGCAAATCTTGGCTTCTGAGCAGGGAATGCCTTAGCCTCTATCATCAACGTGCATGTGCGTGCATGCATTCATCATATCTGCCAAAGGCGAGAATACATCTACACCAAGCACTAGTGGGGTAGTTCTGTGAAGTATCACTAACATTTATGAGCCTGGGTGCAGATACATGCTAGGGATTGGCTGTCGTTTCAATGTCAACAAAATATCCCATGTCATTCTGTGTCACAGACCAACAAAAACGAGCAGAGAAAAACATATTGGGAGAGATTCAATAAATGGTTCTCAGAATTTGGTAACATGCAACGGAGAGGGTCAACATACACAGTACAAACAGTCCAAAAAGAAGCACAAAGGGCTCTGAAGAATGGAACACGTACTCTTTTATTGATGACCTGACACAGGCCGTGTTTCAAGGTAACCTAATGCCTGCCTCAGGAGTCAATTCAAATGAACAACACTAAACACTTGAGTAATGGCTCACAGTGCAGTGACTCATCTCAATGAAAATCCGCACCATTTCTGGTGTGGAGCAGGACACCCAAGAAATTTTTGGTGTATTTTCTTGGCGTCCTGTTCCACACCAGGAACAGTATTTAGTATTGTTCATTTGACTTGACCCCCTGAGGCAGGCAATAGGTTACGCCTAAACATGGCCCGTGTCGGGTCATCAATAAAAGAGTACTTGTTCCATTCTTCAGAGCCCTTTCTGCTTTTTGGACTGCTCAAAATTTGGTAGCAGATAAAACTGGCGTTAAACACGATTCTATAAAAGTCGTGTGCCCTTTATAGAACTGCGCTTAGTGCCAATTCCTGCACACTAACTTTGGGTGCCAGACTTATACCTGCTGAAACCTGTTGTAAATGCTGGCGCCCAAGTTAGGTGTGCTGAAGCCAAATTCTGTAACTATGCATCAGTGGCGATCCTAGGTCAGCTGCCACCTGGGGCGGATCGCCGCTGTGCACCCCCCCCCCCCGGATGCAGTGGTGTCCATCCCCCCAGGGTGCAGCACGACGCCCCCCCCCCCCCCGGGTGCAGAGAGCAGCCGCGCGCCTGTTGGCTCCACTGGCACCCTGCTCCCTCTGCCCCGGAACAGGAAGTAACCTGTTCCGGGGCAGAGGGAGCAGGGAACCAGTGGAGCCAACAGGCGTGCAGCTGCTCTCTGCACCCTCCAGCAGCGTGCACCCGGGGCGGACCGCCTCCACCTCCCCGCCCTTGCTACGCCACTGCTATGCATGCAACATTTCAGAACACCACTGACACGCCCATGGCTTTGCCCCCTTCGGAGTTAGGTGCTAGTAGAGTTAGACACCAGGCCCTATAGAATAGCATGCACGCAGATGCACACACATTTTAATGGCTGCCAATTAACTTCAATAATTGGTTGCTAGCACCCAATTATTGACATTGATCGGCTTGTTAGCCAATTCATTTGCATATGCATCTTGGGAACGTGCCCAAAGTTTGGTGCATAAATTTAGGCGCTGTGTATAGAGTCCGAGGGGGAGATGTGTTGTTTATTTGCCATTAATAGTGTGCACTCTTCGCAAACAGCATGCATTGTATGTAAAGAGGATGCACTCATTCCTCACAATAAGTATATGTGCAAACTATAACGCATGTGCAAATCATCACATATGTGCACATGTACACACCATCAGGAAAGAGTACACACTGTTTGCAGAGACTGTGGCCAAGAAAATCTGAATAACAAGAATGCCCGGAAATGACATGGGAAATGAGACAACATGAAACATTTCTGGCTGCCCATCTTTAATATATGTCTATATGCCAAATGTGCACCTAAGCGCTATTCTGTGGCGACATGCAATAGAACGCAGTGTGCAGGTGGGTATACACAAGGGAGAAGTGTGGGTGGAGTTTGGACAGACACTTAACAGGTGTAATTTATAGAATACCATAAGTTAGTGCAGTGGCTTGAGAAGCTGGGGAAGTGGGTTTAATTCCCACTGCGGGTTCTTGTGACTCTGGGCAAGTCACTTAACCCTCCATTGCCCCAGGTATAATATAATATGTAAACCACTTTGTAACCACAGAAAGGCGGTATATCAAATCCCATCACCTTTCCCTATTTTTATAATAGAAAGTAGAATTTTATAGAATTTGCACCAGTCATGAGCCCTGCACATACTGCAGCAGGACATGTTTATCCAGTGGCGTTCCTAGGCTGGCTGACACCCGGGGCGGATCGCCAATGCACCCCCCCCCCCCCCCGGCAAAATTACACCCCCCCCCCCGGGTGCAGCGCGGCCCCCCCCCCGGGGTGCATTTTTACCTGCTGGGGAGTTGCTGTACACCTGTCAGCTCCGAGTCCGCTCGTTCCCTGCTGCTCCCTCTGCCCTGGAACAGGAAGTAACCTGTTCCGCGCAGAGGGAGCAGCAGGGAGGGAACAAGCGGACTCGGCCAACAGGTGCATGGCACCCCCCAGCGGCGTGCACCTGGGGCGGACCACTCCCACCGCCCCCCCCCCCTTGGTACGCCACTGTGTTTATCCACTCCTATCATGGCTGAGATAATTATTTAACCATCTCTCTGACCTCATGTGCAACTTTCTTTAAATTAGTCCCCTTATTTTCTAACTCCTTTTACTCTCTTACCTATAGGGTCTTTTTACTAAGGTGCGCTGAAAAAATGGCTTGCGGAAGTGTAGGCATGGGTTTTGGGTGTGCTCCGATCCATTTTTCAGCATGCCTGTACAAAAGGCTCTTTTTAAAATTTTTGACGAAAATAAATGCGCAGCAAAATCAAAATTGCTTTGTGCCCATTTTGGGTCTACGACCTTACCACCAGCTATTGACCTAGCGGTAAAGTATCACAAGGTAACCGGGCGGTAATCATCTATGCGTGTCAACTGCCACTTGGTGCATGTCCAAAAATAAAAATTATATTTCGGCCGCGCATATTGGACGCTTGCCAAAAATGAAATTACCACAAGAGCCATGTGGTAGCCAGGCGGTAACTCCATTTTGGCGCGCGTTGGGCGTGCATAGATGCTTACATGGCTTAGTAAAAGGGCCCCTATATGTTCCATCTTTGCTTATTTTATTTTTTATTTTTATTTGTTACATTCGTAGCCCACATTTCCCATCTATTTGCAGGCTCAATGTGGCTTACATAGTACCGTAATGGTGTTCGCCAGTTCCGATATGAACAAATACAAGGTGTTATTGTGATAGAATAAGGTTCATGTATGGTAGAAATATAGGGGAACTTAGGGAGGAAGAGGGAAGTTGGGGTGAGTCCATTACGATCTTTATACCCTACACTGTCAATTAAAATGTTCTTTTACGTATTGTGTTGACATTGTAAGTAGTATACTATGCCATACATTGTGTTATTTGAATATTTTTATTGCTGTAATTGTCTATTGCTTATGTTTGATTTATTCTTACTGTACACCGCCTTGAGTGAATTCCTTCAAAAAGGTGGAAAGTAAATCCTAATAATAAATATATACATACACTGTTACAGAATTACCCCCTACATAAGTAAGATGTGAGTGCTGTTAAAAGTTGCATTTCCATGCTGTTCAGCGTAAGACTTTTCCAAACTAACTTTTGACATATTTACTGCCTATGTGTGTTGCATGACTCTACCAATCCTGTGAAGGAGCAGCTTAATGGTTAATGCAGTGGCCTCAGACTCTTGAGAACTGGGTTTGATTCCCACCGCTGCTCCTTGTAATCCTGGGCAAGTCACTTAATCCTCCATTGTCCCAGGTACAGAAACTTAGATTGTTAGCCAACTAGAGACGGAAAAAGTAGCTGCCTATAATAAATGTAAACTGGTTTGGTAGGAGATGGGGCTACAGCAGGGTTCTCAATCCAGTCCTCTTGGACACATCAAGCTAATCTGGTTTTGAAGATATCCCCAATGAATATGCCTACTGTCTTCACAAAATGTGATGACTAAATATTTCCAAATATGGATCAATTTGAAAAGAAGTATGTTTATCAGAATGCTTATGTGACTCCTATATTGACTTGGAAACGTTTCATTGATGACATCTTTGTAATACGGGCAGGAGGTATGTCACAACTTCATTCTTTTTTTGAAAATTTAAATAGTTGTGACGATAACATCAAATTTACAAGCCATATTGGTATTCATTGTGTTGAGTTTTTGGATATTTTGATCCAATACGAGCAGGGTCAATGATAGGAATGTATTGCTTCACTATTCTAGACACCATCCTAAACAATTAAAAAAAAAATAGCATCCCTGTTGGACAGTTTATGAGGTTGAAGTGTTTGTGTACATACGATAGTCAATTTAGGAGACATACCATTGAGATGTACAGTGGGGGAAATAAGTATTTGATCCCTTGCTGATTTTGTAAGTTTGCCCACTGACAAAGACATGAGCAGCCCATAATTGAAGGGTAGGTTATTGGTAACAGTGAGATATAGCACATCACAAATTAAATCCAGAAAATCACATTCTGGAAAGTATATGAATTTATTTGCATTCTGCAGAGGGAAATAAGTATTTGATCCCCCACCAACCAGTAAGAGATCTGGCCCCTACAGACCAGGTAGATGCTCCAAATCAACTCGTTACCTGCATGACAGACAGCTGTCGGCAATGGTCACCTGTATGAAAGACACCTGTCCACAGACTCAGTGAATCAGTCAGACTCTAACCTCTACAAAATGGCCAAGAGCAAGGAGCTGTCTAAGGATGTCAGGGACAAGATCATACACCTGTACAAGGCTGGAATGGGCTACAAAACCATCAGTAAGACGCTGGGCGAGAAGGAGACAACTGTTGGTGCCATAGTAAGAAAATGGAAGAAGTACAAAATGACTGTCAATCGACAAAGATCTGGGGCTCCACGCAAAATCTCACCTCGTGGGGTATCCTTGATCATGAGGAAGGTTAGAAATCAGCCTACAACTACAAGGGGGGAACTTGTCAATGATCTCAAGGCAGCTGGGACCACTGTCACCACGAAAACCATTGGTAACACATTACGACATAACGGATTGCAATCCTGCAGTGCCCGCAAGGTCCCCCTGCTCCGGAAGGCACATGTGACGGCCCGTCTGAAGTTTGCCAGTGAACACCTGGATGATGCCGAGAGTGATTGGGAGAAGGTGCTGTGGTCAGATGAGACAAAAATTGAGCTCTTTGGCATGAACTCAACTCGCCGTGTTTGGAGGAAGAGAAATGCTGCCTATGACCCAAAGAACACCGTCCCCACTGTCAAGCATGGAGGTGGAAATGTTATGTTTTGGGGGTGTTTCTCTGCTAAGGGCACAGGACTACTTCACCGCATCAATGGGAGAATGGATGGGGCCATGTACCGTACAATTCTGAGTGACAACCTCCTTCCCTCCGCCAGGGCCTTAAAAATGGGTCGTGGCTGGGTCTTCCAGCACGACAATGACCCAAAACATACAGCCAAGGCAACAAAGGAGTGGCTCAGGAAGAAGCACATTAGGGTCATGGAGTGGCCTAGCCAGTCACCAGACCTTAATCCCATTGAAAACTTATGGAGGGAGCTGAAGCTGCGAGTTGCCAAGCGACAGCCCAAAACTCTTAATGATTTAGAGATGATCTGCAAAGAGGAGTGGACCAAAATTCCTCCTGACATGTGTGCAAACCTCATCATCAACTACAGAAGACGTCTGACCGCTGTGCTTGCCAACAAGGGTTTTGCCACCAAGTATTAGGTCTTGTTTGCCAGAGGGATTAAATACTTATTTCCCTCTGCAGAATGCAAATAAATTCATATACTTTCCACAATGTGATTTTCCGGATTTAATTTGTGATGTGCTATCTCTCACTGTTACCAATAACCTACCCTTCAATTATGGGCTGCTCATGTCTTTGTCAGTGGGCAAACTTACAAAATCAGCAAGGGATCAAATACTTATTTCCCCCACTGTATATACAGTTTCAAAATAGGGGTTATCCTAATAAAGTGGTTAAACATGCATACAAACGAGCCAGTAGTTCTCAAAGGCAATGGTGGTTGAGTCCTTCTAAGAAATGCACTGAGTCACGGTTAACCTGTGTTTTTGCCGTATTACACACAAGTCTGCCAGGTACAGCAGCTTCTCATAAAATATTGGCCTCTGCTTTCATATCATGAAGGGTTTGAACATGGCCCTAGATTTGCATATACTAGATGATCTAATCTGGGGGAAGTATTGAGTTGAAATAGAAATTTAGAGAGGAAAGATTTAGTGAAGGGTAATCACGGTAAATGCAGTAGATGTGTGTATTGCCAGTAATCATTTGATGCTGAGGAAATTTGGATCCAGCAGTTTAAGTGATATTACATTTTCAAATCAGTTACTGATTGTAATTCTGATTATGTAATATAAGGGATCCAGTGCCCATGCACGTACTGGTATATAGGTGAGAGATTAAGTACCGCATTGCACAGCATTTCAGTAATATTCAGCTTCAACAGGTGGAGGCAATGTGGCCACACTGCCGATTACCACCGGGAGCACCCCTGAGGAGGAAAATAGGAACGTAATGGACATAACACAACTCTTCCGTTGTACGATTCCCTAGTGTGGCTGTGCCACAGGAACTTTATCTTACCACATCATTTTGTATTTGTTTACACCGGAGTTTGTAACGCCTCTCCGGTACTATGTAAGCCACATTGAGCCTACAAATAGGTGGGAAAATGTGGGCTATAAATGTAATAAATAAATAAATGTCGGACAGTTTATAATGTGTCTGGGGGAAAAAGGGGCCAGGAAAAGGGCCTGCGGTAAAATTGAAACCAGCACGCGCCTATTTATGGCCTGAGCCCTTAACGTCACCCCTTGATCTAGCAGTAAGGACTCGTGCGCTACATGGGTGGAGACCAGTCAGCGTGCGCCAACTGCCAATTAATGCCGGAAATGCCGCACGTGGTAGGAAATAAGAGGGTCTTTTTCTAAGGCGCGCTCACGTTTTTTTGGCACACGATAAACGTTAGAGATGCCAATGCATTCCTATGGGCATCTCTAATGTTTAGCGTGCGCTAAAAACGTGAGCGCACCTTAGTAAAAGACGCCCTAAAAAATAGTTTGTCCCAGCGGTTTGGGCGTGCTTCAAATCTGAAAATACCACCAGGGGAGTGCGCTAGCCTGGCGGTAGTCTCATTTTGGTACCAAGGCTTTGACAGCAAGTTGCAGTATCTCTCGAGCTACTTGCTGGAATATCCCAGCACAGGAAACATCATGCAAATTTTAAAGAACAGAAGACATGCATATTAGGAAGTGCTTTATCCCTTTTCTCCTAATTGTTCCACTGTGTCATTTTTGAGGACATGTGTTAATTTTTATCCATAAGCAGCACACCTGGCATTCCATTTACTGGGCTCCGCTGTTCTGGGGCGAAAACCTTTGCGGAGAATCTTGGGCATCCCTTTCATAGAAAAATACAGCTTTGAGCTCTCTGTGAAGCTGAGTTGTATTAAATGATAGAACAAAAAAAAAAAGCTCTCTGAAGAATTGGTGCTTAATTACAACTTAATTAGCATAATTATGCATGCTAATAACATCTCAAATGAATAGCAGTTGTCAGGAGGTTGGGACCATCTGTAAGAGTGGCGGATTAATACATCATTTTTTACTTCTAACAACGCTGTAACTCTTTCCCTGAAAGTGATTTTCATTAATCAAGTTCATTTTTATTATATAGAAAATTTGGCATTTTTCATTATGAGCCATTATCTGTTTCCCTATGCAGCCCTGATACAATACTAATGAGACCCCATGTGGGTACTCCACATTGACAATGGTAGTACAGGTGTATTTTTATAATTGTTACAAACAGCACATTTTACCTCAGGAGTTGTAGAGTTCTGTTCTCAAGATAGCAGATCCTCCGCTTTCCGCTTTCCCTGGAGCCCTGAGCAATTTCCAGAGCTTTATGAAAAACATACATGTTTGTGGTTATGGAGCTGCATGTTTAACGAGAGAATCGTGTTTGTTTTTTTTACCAGGAGAGTTTGCAGCTTACAAAGACCTAAGTCTTTTAGCATCTTTTTGTCTGTGTGCCTTGAGTTAAAAATATATATATATATGTTTTACCTTGTGTGTTTGTGTGGAACAATAGGAAATGGTGATGGGCCCAGCAATATGGAAGTTGTGAAAAGTCTTTACACTGCAAATACTTAAAATCACTACATCAGTGTCTATTGGGCAGACTTATACGGTCTGTGCCAGAGCCGGTGGTTGGGAGGCGGGGATAGTGCTGGGCAGACTTATACGGTCTGTGCCAGAGCCGGTGGTTGGGAGGAGGGGCTGGTGGTTGGGAGGTGGGGATAGTGCTGGGCAGACTTATACGGTCTGTGCCAGAGCCGGTGGTTGGGAGGCGGGGATAGTGCTGGGCAGACTTATACGGTCTGTGCCAGAGCCGGTGGTTGGGAGGAGGGGCTGGTGGTTGGGAGGTGGGGATAGTGCTGGGCAGACTTATACGGTCTGTGCCAGAGCCGGTGGTTGGGAGGCGGGGATAGTGCTGGGCAGACTTATACGGTCTGTGCCCTAAAGAGCACAGGTACAAATCAAAGTAGGGTATACACAAAAAGTAGCACATATGAGTTGTGTTGTTGGGCAGACTGGATGGACCGTGCAGGTCTTTTTCTGCCGTCATCTACTATGTTACTATGTTATGTATTGATAGCATTTCACATAGCAAAGGGAGCTGAATAGCTCAGTGTTTCTCAACCCTATTCCTGCAAGCACACTTTGTCGCCAGGTTACCGTAATGAATATGCATGAGATTGCACATTTTGGAAACCCATTGTTTGCAAATCTATTTTATGGATGTTTGTTGTGGTAATCCTGAAAACTGGAAGGGCTGGGGTGCCTCCAGGAGATGGTTGAGAAATACTGGTTTTAACCTCTTTTTTTTGTTACATTTGTACCCCGCGTGCTTTCCCACTCATGGCAGGCTCAATGCGGCTTACATGGGGCAATGGAGGGTTAAGTGACTTGTCCAGAGTCACAAGGAGCTACCTGTGCCTGAAGTGGGAATTGAACTCAGTTCCTCAGGACCAAAGTCCACCACCCTAACCACTAGGCCACTCCTCCACTCCACTTTTAAGATGCTGTCTGTTGAAATTAGATGGCGAGCTTCATGACAGAGCTAGAAAGCGAGACATGATGCTTTTCAGTTTCTTTTGCTGGCCTTATTCGTGTCTAGACTTGATTAGTGCAATATCATCAATTTGGATATACCCCAATCCTCTATCAAATGTCTTACAAAATTCAGCTGTCTGTCTTCTTTGTTATTTATATAGATCTTCTCATACGACCCCTTTACTTAAAAGAGATCACTGGCTGCTAGTTGCCTATCGAGTCAAATTTAAAATTCTATTGTTAGCTTTCGGGCTTTTAGGATGGGAGTTCCTCCATATCTTGCATCTTTAGCTATTCCTTATTCCCTACCCTCGTGTTCCTAGATTCCTATGGTGCCCTTTTACTAAAGGGTTGCCACGCAGCAACCTGGAACTACCGCTGGTCCAACGCGGCTGCCGGCGGTAGTTCTGCCTCGAGCACATGCCGTTTTCGGCAGTATGGAAAATAATTCTGTAATTTCTAGTACAGCGCTAACCTGGCGGTAATCAGGCCGGTTACCACTGGAGCCCTTACTGCAGCTCAATGGGTGGCGGTAAGTGCTACCCACGACAAGGCCACGCGGTAAGAATAATCTTATCGTGTGGCCATGTCTTTTTTTAGGGTTTTTTTTTTATCCGCTGTGGTAAAAAGAGCCCCGATACATGGCAAAAACGACCCCCACCGCTACCGCAGCTTTAGATTGTAAGCTCCTTTGAGCAGGGACCGTCCTTCTTTGTTAATTTGTACAACGCTGCGTAACCCTAGTAGCGCTCTAGAAATGTTAAGTAGTAGTAGTAGTAGTAAAAGGATCCCTTAATGATCATAGGATGGTCATACCTGGGCCACGAGCTGTGCACTTCAAATCCACAAGACACAGTGCTTTCTTTTTCACAGCCCCAGTGCTCAAACTCGCTTCCTTTAGGCATTTGTAGTGAACCATTTTTTAAAAGCCTTTAAATCTAAAGAGAAAACGTGCCTTTTTTTCATAAGTCTTTGAGCCTTGAGCAGAGTCGAGTGGGATTCAGTACATGACCTGGGATAGTTTGCGTGTATTTTTCTCCCTCTTCCCTTTCTCTCTCTGCTGTATTCTATGATTAATGGAGTTCTTTTCCCCTCTGTTTTTTTAGATTGTAAACCACTTAGCCCTACCTGGTAGTTTAAGTATTTATTATTATTATTAGCATTTGTATAGCGCTACCAGACGCACGCAGCGCTGAACACCTGATACAAAGAGACAGTCCCTGCTCAAAAGAGCTTACAATCTAAATAATACAGACAGACAAGACAGTTACGGGTGAGGGAAGTAATGGGTGAGAAGGGAGGAAGGGACAAGGGAAGGGCAATTGTGGCTAGGAGCTAAAAGCAGCAGTGAAAAGGTGGGTTTTCAGCACAGATTTGAAAACAGGTAGAGATGGAGCTAGACGTATAGGTCCAGGAAGTCTATTCCAGGCATAAGGTGCCGCGAGAGAAAAGGAGCGAAGGCTGGAGTTAGCAGTGGAGGAGAAGTAGTATAGTAAGTTCTGAATGAATGTATAAGTGAATAAAGTACAGAGGAAGAAAAAACATGAAAAGAAAGATGATGCTGATGGAAAGATACAGTGATAGAGAATTCCCACACACTGATCACTGTATCCTGAGACTAAATGTTCGTGCATCCTTTGCTAATATTTTCTCAGTATTTATTAATATTTTTAGTAACTTTAAACATGTTTGTGCTTATATAATTGACAAGATGGCGACCGAAGAAGAACCCAGAGTCTGAGCTCCATAACCCTGGCTTAAGGCACAAATACCCAGCCCAACATCCAGTACCAATCCAAGGAACACAACAACAGAACCGCTGAGCCTAAGGACCTTGCCCAAGGAAAGAAGGAGGCCACTCTAAAAGAGGGTGAGCACATGTTCCTACCTTGGCTGGCGCGGCACCCTCCGTTTTGAGGCTGGTCGGGGCAAAGCAACGGACCTGTGGTGGCATTTGCATCGGAGCTGTTCCGCGGTAGCCCAACACCCCGGACCCGTGCAGCCGTGCGAACGGTGCAGAGGCGAGTGCGATGAGGGAGCAGATCGGACGAAACAGGGAAGAGCGTCTCGGGTGCCAGAGAGGAACTTCCATCCCCCAGCGAGAGAAGTGGGGAGAGGACAGTGCAGAATGGACCACGGCTATGGTGCACTGCTCTCACTGTCAGCGGCTGCTCAGACGGGATGCTCCCGCCAAGCGGTTCGAGACTGAGATCTGCCACATCTACAGATCTGCTCACTACTGGTTCCACACCTAGCCTCAGACAGCAGCGAGACTGGAGTGGAACATAATGGAGGCGAGGGCGACGGTCCAAAGTGCCAAGAGGGAGCACTTTAGAAGAAAGAGAGGAGTCCCCATCATCCCAACAAAGGTAGCAAAGTGAAATCATAGTGGGACAGACCTCAGAAGTGGTGCAGAATAAGATACAAGAACCCCTAGCCACTGATCAAACGTAGCACATCTCCCCAACCGAAACGGAAAGCAGGCCAAAGAAACCACTATACTGCAAAGGGTGGAAGAAGTGCCCAATCAGAGGATAGGATCCTCACTCCCTGCGGGACAGGACTCTACCAAAGTCATAGAGGAGACAGAAGGTAAGACCTGAAAGTAGGAGGACTGACACTTGCAAGACTGTCCAAGTTGTAATTGGAGTCTACGACCCTGGACCCACAAGCAAAAGTCCACAACTGACTGTCCACGAACTACATCAACACTCTAACATACTCTCACCTTCATACACTCACACACTAAACGGCACAATTACCAGTCGACTGGATACAACCTGAGAAAAAGAAGCAGAACTTAACTGGGTACCATATCATAATCACCCACGAATTCACATACCCTCTTCCTTCATCATTCTCATACTTCTACACACACACACTCCTCCTTTACATCACGAACATAGCCCAGATAAACCTCACTTCATAAACTATAATACCCCTAACAACACTCCGCTCTCCCCCAAGAGAATAATCCTAAGAAAAAATTTAACACGCAACAGATCACATAGGATTCCCTGAGAAAGAGGTAAACCGAAAGCACTCGCTATTGCATATAGGAGCCAAAATGAACGTAATGAAATTGCTCCTAGGAATCTACTCTTTAACATTGCTCCAAACAATGTTAGCCACACCTCTCGATGAATATAATATCATACCAATGCTACACAACCAATTCAGGACTACCAGATATACCAACCTCAACCAAACCGGCAACAGAACTTACAATAGCAGAGCATTGTCCCACAAACAAACTGCACAGCCAACAAAAAACGGCTCCAATAAAACCAAATCAACATACGTACGACAACTAACAAAGGTTCTCACATTCACCATTATGGAAGATCCATACCTTACAATTCAAATAGGTTACATCAATGCCAGATCAACAGTAAACAAATCAGAAATTATAAAAGACTGGATCACATCGGAAACCTTAGATTTACTCTTCATCAGCGAAACCTGGATCCATGAGCAAAAAGATCCCATAATACTGGACCTTTGCCCTCCAGGATACAACATTACACACTGGACCAGAATAGGTAAAAGAGACGGAGGCATTGCCATAATCTACAGTTCCCATCTCACTTTAGAAACCACTGCTGAATCAATCACACCTCAACTAGAAAATTGCCTCAATCAGCTTGCAACATAAAGTGTAGCTAACAATCTAAGCTGCGTCTTATTCTACAGACTGCCAGGCACTTGGAGCGATGCACATATAACCCTAATGGATTTCATATCAGCCACTTGTACATCTAACTTAAACATACTAGTCATTGGGGACATAAACCTTCATTTAGAAGACCCAAACTCGATTGATGTTCAAGATTGTAAGGAATTCTTCCAATTATGGGATTTCGAATGGCCACACCCGAATGCCACCCACAAAAAAGGCCACACACTTGACTTGCTAACCCATAAATTCGCATCAGACCATATCATTAAAGTCATTGACCATAAATGGATGGAAATTCCATGGTCAGATCACTTCAAATTAAATCTGACCCTACATTGGCTGAAGAATGGACATCTCAAAGCTGATGAAAAAAACTCTTACCAGACCAGAGGTAAAGTGGACAATATTGCATTTTGGCAATCAATTTACAACAACAATTGGTCTATTCCATCTGATTCCATCAACTATCTTGCAGATTGGGAAACGAGATGCATTACTGTTCTAAATGAATTAGCTCCTTTACAAACTAAAACCACTCACAAACCAAACAGAACCCCATGGTTCAACGAAAATGTGAAACAATTAAAATTTAGAACCAGAGAGCTCGAACGAGCCTGGAGAAAAAACAAAAACGATCAAAATCTAAACGCTTGGAAGAATCACATAGAAAATATAAATATGAAATCAGAAAATCCAAACGGAACTACTATAATGAACAACTAGGTTCGGACTACAAAGACATGAAAAAGTTTTACAACCTACTGGATAAACTACTAGACACAAAACCAGTGTCCTCAACAAAATCAGGAATTCCACCATCAGACAAACTTGCTAATTACTTCAAAGGCAATATTGTCGATCTATGCAAAAATATGTCACAGGACTACACCAACCTTGATACCTTCCTTAATGAACTAGACCCACACTCAGAAGAATACCCAGCCGACCGAATGTGGCCAAATTTTGCCCAGATCATACACGAAAAGTAGCACTAGCAGCCAATAAGCTCTCTACAGCCTACTGTCAATTGGACACCTGCCCCAACTATCTAATGAACCCCCCCCCCCCCGCACGATTCATCACTGAACTTACCTCCCACCTCAACTTCTTGTTCCAGCATGACATATTCCCCAAAGACAAAGGTAATATACTACTCACACCATTACCAAAAGACACCAAAAAGAAAACTAACGATATCTCCAACTATTGACCTATGGTATCCATCCCACTTACAACCAAACTGATGGAAAGCATTGTAGCTAAACACCATACTGAATACATTGACAAATTCTCAATCCTTCATGAATCACAGTCGGGCTTCAGATCCCTTCACAGTACGGAAACCATCTTAGTAACTCTCCTGGCCAAGTTCAAAAAGGAAATTGCATTAGGTAAAAACAGACGTTCAAATATTTGAAAGGTATTAATCTGCAAACGAACCTTTTCCGGAGATGGGAAGGCAATAGAACGAGAGAGGACATGAAATGAGATTGAAGGGGGGCAGACTCAAGAAAAATGTCAGGAAGTATTTTTTCACAGAGAGAGTGGTGGATACTTGGAATGCCCTCCCGCGGGAGGTGGTGGAGATGAAAATGTAACGGAATTCAAACATGTGTGGGATATACATAAAGGAATCCTGTGCAGAAGGAATGGATCCTCAGAAGCTTAGCCGAAATGGGTGGCGGAGCCGGTGGAGGGAGGAAGGGTTGGTGGTTGGGAGGCAGGGCTAGTGCTGGGCAGACTGATATGGTCTGTGCCCTGAAAATGACAGATACAAATCAAGGTAAGGTATACACAAAAAGTAGGGAGAAAATCCGCCAAACAAGCGGAGAACTCAAACACCCCACGGTAAAGACAAAGTCACAAAAAAAGTGGGAGAGCGACCAAGGATGCCAGAAACTGGAGGATGTTGAAACGATAAATAATTTTATTGATAAATTTGAAGACTCAAATTGAGTCTTCAAATTTATCAATAAAATTATTTATCGTTTCAACATCCTCCAGTTTCTGGCATCCTTGGTCGCTCTCCCACTTTTTTTGTGACATACACAAAAAGTAGCACATATGATTTTATCTTGTTGGGCAGACTGGATGGACTATGCAGGTCTTTTTCTGCCGTCATCTACTATGTTACTATGTCTTGCAATTCGACTTGTCAAGCGCATTTTATATGGTTGACCACTATATACTATTAAGAATACTCGACAAGATAGACATTGGTGGGAATATACTCAAATGGATCAAGGGTTTCCTAACCACGAGATCATATCAAGTAAAAGCAAACTCAAACGTATCACCATCATGGAGTACCAACTGCGGAGTACCCCAGGGTTCACCTCTCTCACCCATATTATTTAATCTGATGATGATCACACTTGCTCATACCCTATACAAGCAAAATCTCAATCCGTTTCTGTATGCGGATGATGTCACAATTTACATACCATTCAACTCTAACCCAATAGAATGGAGGAGTGGCCTAGTGGTTAGGGTAGTGGACTTTGGTCCTGGGAACTGAGGAACTGAGTTTGATTCCCACTTCAGGCACAGGCAGCTTCTTGTGACTCTGGGCAAGTCACTTAACCTTCCATTGCCCCATGTAAGCCGCATTGAGCCTGCCATGAGTGGGAAAGCGTGGGGTACAAATGTAACAAAAAACAAATGTTGCAATAAAGACTAGTTTAAGCATAATGGATGCCTGGGCAACGGCACTCAGACTCAACAAGGAAAAAAACTCACTGCTTTATTCTCTCATCCCATCACAAATCAAACCTCCCTTCAACCATAAAAACCCCGGAACATACGCTCCCAATATCGGACAAACTGAAGATCCTTGGAATTGCCATTGACTCCAACCTAACCCTGGAGAACCAAGCCTCTGCCACCACAAAGAAAATGTTCCATGCAATGTGGAAACTAAAACGGATCAAACAATTCTTCCCAAGGGAAACTTTCCGTAACATAATTCAAACAATGGTACTATCACATGTTGACTACTGCAATGCTGTATATGTGGGATGCAAAGAAAAGATCTTAAGGAAACTCCAGACCGTGCAGAACATGGCAGCTAGGCTTATTTTCGGAAAGACAAGATTTGAAAGTGCTAAACCCCTACATGAAATACTGCACTAGCTACCAAAGAACAAATAACCTTCAAAATTTACACTCTGGTCCACAAAATAATCCATGGCCTGGCCCAAACCTACATGACCGAACGTATCGACTTACCAACTAGAAACACCATCGAATCAACGAGAACTTTTCTAAACCTGCACTATCCAAACTGTAAAGGACTAAAATACAAATCAACATATGCATCCAGCTTTTCCTACATTTGCACCCAGCTCTGGAACGCATTACCTAGAAACATTAGAACTGTGAACACCCATCTAAAATTACTACTACTATTTAGCATTTCTATAGCGCTACAAAGACCTCAAGACTCACGTCTTCTGGAAAGCCTACCCAGCAGACCCGAACTAATTTATGAATAATGTATCACATCTATCAAACTAAGAAATGAACAATACTATTACTTCAAACTGCACGAACCTTACCACTCCAGTTATAATTAAGTGTACTTCTACCCTATTTTCTACTCTGTATTGCTCACTAGAAGCTGTAGTCCCATCCCCGGAGATTTATCAGCTTCATTGGGATTACTTCTCTCTATTTGCTACTATATATTCATCCCAAAGTTGTATTCTCTTTTCCGGAACCTTATCAGCTTCCTTGCACCTACTTTTACTCTGTATTCAACTCTGTATATATTCCCTGACTTGGTTCTCTCCTCTCTGGACCTTGTAAGCCACATTGAGCCTATTGCTATGCGGGAAAATGTGGGATACAAATGTAATAAATAAATATAGTCAAACAGATGGATGAAAAACTTAGGGCCCTGTTTACTAAGGCAAGCTAGCATTTTAAGTGTGCACTAAAATGAGTGCACATCAAATGCTAGAGACACACATAGACAGACAATCGGTTAGACACAGTGACCAAGGAGAGTGAAGTGGCAATAACGAAGCGCAGTTAAGAGATAAGTTCACGTTTTGAGTTTATTGCATTTAAATTTAAGCACTATTTACTGTAGGCTATAGCGCATAATAATAAAGAGTAGCGCAATGAATGAAGTGCTCTACCACATGGCATAGAAATGAATTGCCTCAAATAGTGGTTTTATACTGAGGGCACTCTTTAAGTAATAAAAGCAAGAAAAAAGAAAAGAAAAATATAATCATAAAGTAAATGAATATATTTAACAAACATTGTTTATGGAGCTAGTAGCTTTATTTATACGGTACCCATTTTTGGGCATTTTGGTGTGGAAATGGGCTGTTCTATAACCCTGCGCACAACTTTTAGGAATTCCCCTTCCACTCTCCTGGCCACGTCCCTTGTGAGTTGTGTGCTAAAGGATTAGGTGTTTGGGGTTATAGAATATGGCATGGGAAGAAGTGCGCACAATTAATTGCAATTAATTGGCTCCTAAGCTAATGAATTTCCGCATGCCAATTTTGGTGCCAAAATCTCAGAATGCAAGGGTTAGCACGTAACTGCAAGTGACCTGTACCTGTGCACAGAGGATCAGCGTTCCACTTAGGAATGCACGCAACATCTTAAATATTAACAGTTGTGCATATTTCAATGTGCATGTGGGAGCACGCATTTATCCCAGTGGTCATGCATAAATGTCAGTGCACCTAAGCCTACTTTTTCATAATGGATTGAGTGCATCCAGATGCCATTGTAGAATTTGCGCTAAGTTTGCTCCTTCGTGGCGCTTTAATTGAGGTGCCGCTGGATAGAATTGCCATCATAGTTCACAGAGGGGCCCTTTTACAAAGGCGCGCTGAAAAATGGCCTGCAGTAATGTGGACGCATATTTTGGACATGTGCAGAATCATTTTTCAGCACACCTGTAAAATGCCTTTTTAAAATTTTTGCCGAAAATGGATGTGTGGCAAATGAAAATTGCCGCACATCCATTTTGGGTCTGAGACCTTACTGTCAGCCATTGACCCAGTGGTAAAGTCTCACGCGGTAACCGGGCGGTAATGACGTACGCACATTAAATGCCACTTGCCGTGTGCCCAGTATGCACGTCCAAAAATTATTTTTTGGTTGTGTGTATTGGACGCACGCCAAAAAATGAAATTACTGCAAGAGCCACGTGGTAGCTGGGCGGTAACTCCATTTTGGCATGCATTGGGCGCGCGTAGACGCTTACGCGGCTTAGTAAAAGGACTCCAGAGTTTTTTCTGTTGTTTACTTTTTCCTGCCTCATAGTTCAGGGGCTCTAGGGACTAGCAAAGACTGGGGTGGTCCTCAGTGCCCATGAGTACTGTTTGCAACCTGATCTTTTCAAATATTGCTTTTCACTTTGTCTTTTGGGAGATATCTTTGTAGGAGATATATGATAGATCTATTTATTTATTTATTTGTTGCATTTGTATCCCACATTTTCCCACCTATTTGCAGGCTCAATGTGGCTTAAATTGTTCCGTCATGGCGATCGCCAATTCCGGAGTGAGAGGTACAGGTGTTATTACATTAAGATCATGATTGACATAGTAGATTAAGCAGTCAAGTATAAAGAGTTCGTATTTGGAATAAGAGATAAAGTGGTATTGCGTTAAAGTTCTTTCATGGTTGAGTAGACTTTGGTAGTCACGTGTAGAGAATGGGTTTTATCCAGTTCAGGGTTGAGTTCCGTTATCTGGTGATTAGGATGGATCAGTGTGGTATGTCTTATTGAACAGGCTGGTCTTCAGTGATCTTCGAAAGCTGGTTACTCAAGTGTGCCAAGGTTTTGCACCTAATGCACCTTAGATGTAAATGTTAAAGGGGTCCTTTTACTAAGCCGCAATAGGCTCTACGTGTGGCAAGCGTGTGGCCAAATGAGACTACCGCCAGACCAGCGCACCCTCCTGGCGGTAATGTCAGATTTGGTGCATGCCCATAATGCGTGGATGAATTATTTCCTCCTAGGCTCGATCGGCACTTGGCGCGCACTGATCGGTCACCACGTGTATAGCGAGTGAGCCTTTATTGCTAGATCAATGGCTGGCGTTAAGGGCTCAGGTTGGTTTTGGGTGTGCACTGGTTTCATTTTTATTGCAGGCCCTTTTCCTGTCCCATTAAAAAAAAAGCCATTTTTTTGTAGATGCAATAAAAACTGTCCCGGTGCGTGCCCAATACATGTGCCTACGCTACCCCAGGCCACTTTTTACCGCGGCTTAGTGAAAGGACCTCAAAGTGTTTTAGGTGCAAAATCTCTGCGGTAACTGTTGGAGGCATTCCCGTCACTATGTGTGTGGGGGGGGGGGGGGGGGAGGGGGGTGCTGCCATGCTGTTAATGCAGCCCAAAGTTCATTACTGCTTATTAACTGCATGACAGATTATTATTGTTATTAACATTTGTATAGCGCTACCAGACGCACGCAGCGCTGAACACCTGACACAGAGAGACAGTCCCTGCTCGATAGAGCTTACAATCTAAAAATACAGACAGACAAGACAATTAAGGGCGAGGAAAGTACTGGGTGAGAAGGAACAAGGATAGGGGAATTGAGTAGTGGTTAGGAGCCAAAACATTCCATCTAGAATCTCCAATAATAGCAACATTCCGTGTAGAATCTCCAACAGTAGCCAACATTCCATGTTCCACTGCACTAACCACTAGGCTACTCCTCCACTAGCAACATTCCCTGTAGAAGCCTGCCCTTGCAGATCAGCAATGCAGCCGCGCAGGCTTCTGTTTCTGTGAGTCTGATGTCCTGCACGTATGTGCAGGACGTCAGACTCACAGAAACAGAAGCCTGCGCGGCTGCATTGCTGATCTGCAAGGGCAGGCTTCTACAGGGAATGTTATTATTATTAACATTTGCATAGCGCTACCAGACGCATGCAGCACTGAACACCTGACACAGAGAGACAGTCCCTGCTCAATAGAGCTTACAATCTAAAAATACAGACAGACAAGACAATTAAGGGTGAGGAAAGTACTGAGTGAGAAGGAACAGTAGTGGTTAGGAGCCAAAAGCAGTAGTGAAAAGGTGGGTCTTCAGCATAGATTTGAAAACAGGTAGCGATGGAGCTAGGCGTACAGGCTCAGGAAGACCATTCCAGGTATAAGGTGCCGTGAGGGTAAAGGAACGAAGTCTGGAATTAGCAGTGGAGGAGAAGGGGGACAACAAGAGAGATTTGTCCAGCGAGCGGAGATTACGGGGACGAATGTAGGGAGAGATGAGAGAGGAGAGGTAATGGGGGGGGGGGGGGGGGTCTGCAGAATGGATGCATTTAAAGGTCAGTAAGAGAAGTTTGAATTGTACGCGGAAGCGGTCAGGGAGCCCGTGAAGCGACTTGAGGAGTGGGCTAGTGTGGGTAAAACCATTTTGGCGGAAAATAAGTCGTGCACAGATAATGCAAAATGTTCTTAGCTGCATCTTCAGAGGTGTAACTAACTACTGTGTTATCTGCCCATTAACAGTTAACATGCAGGGGCGAGCCTCAGGTTAGCTGCAAGGTGCAGTCCCCATCCACTCCACACCCCAAAATAGTGCTTTTTGTGTTGACTGTTCATCGTAGCAATTAGTACGTGTTAATTTATCAAACAGCTAACATACAGTAAATAATTTGTATGTTAGCTGTATATTAGCTTAGTTAAGAGAAAAATTGTGTTGTCCTGTGTTGTCCTGCTGTCAGAAGTAACACAGTACTGTAGACTGCCTACCTTACAGTAATTTATTTATTTGTTGCATTTGTATCCCACATTTTCCCACCTATTTGCAGGCTCAATGTGGCTTACATGATACCGTGCTGGCGATCGCCAATTCCGGTATGAGAAATACAGAGTGGTAATTGCAATAAGGATCAATAAGTGATAGGGTACATTGGGTAGTCAAGGAGGAAGGGTAAGGTTTTGTCCAGTTCTTGTATGTGTTCTTGTCCATATCATTCTTTAAGGGGAAACCCCAGGGAAGGAGAGTAACAGGGGGGAGGGGAGGGACCCAGCACCCACCCTGTATCACCCCAGCTGGGGGATGAGGAAAAATGAGCAAATTCAGCCAGCATTAAACCCCTGCTCCACTGACACCCATCGGTGCAGGGGCTACCAGATAAGCGGAAATGGAGGAAAAATCCATCTGTTGAATCAAAGACTAAATGTCAAGAATTCTTTCATTGGCAAAGAAACTTCATATTGTTATTGTAAATGGTAGGTGTAGTTAATATTTTTTAAATGTGCAAAACAAACTTGTAAAACACACGAGAGCAGTTAATAAGGCACACCCACTGAGGGGTGAACATTAATGGGTAACTCTATGATCAGCGTGTAAGTGCTGTGTACTGTAGCATTACTTATTGAGGTTCTCAGATACCAAATTCCTGCCGTTCATATAAGTACTGTTTATTTTAATGACTTACACCTGCATATTGATTATTTTACTTGAAAGATTTGTTAAGACCCTCAATTATCCTTTAATGATATAGATAAAGCAAGCTGGTTTCAGTCTTCACACTCATGAAGGGCCCGTATTTTAGCAATTAATTGCTGGTTAATAAACTTACCGTGGCCTTTTTTTAATTTTTTTTTTTATAAATGCCACCTAAATGTCTAAACATTCCTTGCAGATTTAATTACACATTTAGTGCTCATGTAATTTTGAATTAATTGTATGCCAAATAGATTAATGCTCCATGTACTCAATAAACCTAAGTACTCATTTTAACTATAAATTGGTATTTAGGATCCCATTCATTTTCGGAAGCAAATCGTTTAATATACTTTGGGTTATATGTGGCTCATTTTATTTCTGTACTGGTTCTTGGTCATGTTTCTGAGGTAACTCCAGTACAAACATATTAAAACCTAGTGGGAATGTACTAACACGTCTCCAGGTTGCTAACAAGTCATTTATTTAGACACAAAACCCCAGTTTCTATATAGGTTGCTCAAATTTGGGTGCAGATCCCAAATTTGTGTACAAACTAATTAGTTAATGAGCCAGTAACCATCAATTGGTGTTAACTGGCACTCATACATGTGTGTCTAAATTTTATAGGGTGCAACTCAAAAGGGGGTGTGACCATGGGAGAGGCATGGGTAGGTTGGGGACACTTAGATTGTGAGCCCACTGGGGACAGAGAAAGTACTTGCATATAATAAATGTAAACCTCTTTGATTGGATGCTGTCGCAACCTCTCCCTGTGGCTTGGCTCTAAAGTGTCAGGCTGTTGTTATTACCCTTCAGCAGCTCTGTGATATAGGAGTGGTGGAACCAGTTCCACCAGTAGAGCGTGGCCCAGAAAGTACTCCATTTCTTTCATGGTCTTGAAGAGGGTCCCTATCCTAGACTTCAAGGGGTTGGATGCTTGTCTGTCAGTCCAGCGCTTCCAGATGGAAACACTTCTCTCTCATTTCCTTGATGAGGCTGGGGGAGTTCTTGACTTCCCTGGACCTCCCAGAGGCCTACCTCCACTTCCTTATTGTAGATCATCCCAAAAGATATCTGCACTTGTGTGTAGGGGCAGCACTTTCAGTTTCGGGCCTTTCCCTTTTGTTAGGCTGTTTTCCAAGAAATGGAGATGGTGGCTGCACACCTCTAGCATCAGAGTATTCACCTTCATCCCTGCCTGGATGACTGGCTATTTAGGTCCGACTCAGCTTCGGAGACGAGATTGGCTCCTTCGCAGGTCATTTTCCTTCTGGAATCCCTGGGCTGGGTGGTGAACTGGCCCAAGAGCCAATTGGCCCTGTTTCAGTCACTGGAGTACGTCGTGGTCTGCTTTGACATGGCGAAAGGGATGATTTTTCTTCCAGAGGAGCAGGAAGAGATGCTCTGGGTGCAGTTCCAATTATACAATCTCCCAGAGCCCACGGTTTGGGATTAGTTGCAGCTTCTGGGCTCCATGGCTGCGACTCTGGAGTTGATGCCATGGGAGAGGGCTCACATACAACTGCTACAGCAAGCCCTGTTTTTCCAGTGGGCGCTGCCCTCTTAGGACTTCCATTGTTCTCTCCCACTCATGCCCAGGGCAGAGATCAGTCTGGCCTGGTAAGAGAGACCGGTGATGAGGGGTCACTCTCAGTGGCATACCAAGGGAGGGGGGGGGGTGTGGTCCGCCCTGGGTGCATGCCGCTGGAGGGGTGCCGCGTGCCTGTTGGCTCCGAGTCCGCTCGTTCCCTCCCTGCTGTTCCCTCTGCGCGGAACAGGTTACTTCCTGTTCCGAGACAGAGGGAGCAGCAGGGAGGGAACGAGCGGACACGGAGCTAACAGGTGCACAGCACCCTCCCCCCCCCCAGCAGGTAAAAATGCACCTGGGTGGGGGGGGGGGGGGGGGAAGCATCGGCGATCCGCCCCGGGTGTCAGACAGGCTAGGAACGCCACTGGTCACTCTGGATCCTCCTCAGCTGGTCACCATGGATGCGAGTCTTGGTTGGGGAGCTCATTGTCTTGGTCAAGCCAGGAGGCATCCTGATCTATGATCCACCTGGAGACCCAAGCAGTCTGTCTGGCTCTGCAGGAGTTTCAGCCGCTTTTGGAAGGGAACGTGGTCAGACAATGCCATGGTGGTGACATCCATAAACAAGCAGGGCAAAACCAGGGGTCTGGGATATATTTGGTGGTGTCCTTCCTCACAGGAAAAAGCCCACACATACACAAAACAACCCTAGATCAGGGAAATGTCAGGGGCAAAGGAACACACACACACACAAAATTTGTGGCAGTTTGACTGCTGCTGTGGCTGAAATTGGAAGGGGAGGCTTCCCTGCTCGACTTTCAGCTTGGTTGCTGCAGAGAAACAGCAATCTTCAACTGTTTGTGATGAGTACCACTTTATATTTGTTATTTTCTAGTCAGGCTGCACTCACAGTTGGATCTCACGATGACTGTAGAATTAGTGAAGCGCTGCACTCGCTGTGGGAAGTGGAGAGCAGCGTTGGGGCAGTGTTCCGTCTGCATGCTGAGCTCTGAATCTGGGATGTGCTGTCGTGTTCTTCTTCTCTCTCTCCCTCGTGGGCATGGCGACTCCCACAGCCATCTTGTACAACCACGATTCTCCCCTAGCTGAAGAAAGCAGGCAGGGCACGGCTCAGTTGGCAGTGGCATTGCAGTTTTCTCCCTCGGGGATGAGCCCTGCTGATTTGGCTGCATTTCAGATGGGCTCTGCTGTGCGGGAGCCCTTTTCTCCTGAATTTGTTTTACTGCTCCATCAAGCATATCTCCTCAAATGGTCTAATGAGCCACTTGGTTCCCAGGCTGCTTCTCTGTTGGGATAGAAGGACTCTTCCTCCAAGTGAAGGAGAATGAAGGTTTTGTCTTAGGGAGACAATGTCTCCCCCTCCTTCTCCTGGGCCATCAGAGGGTGCTGGTTCAGCTGTCACCATGTCTTCCCCTTTCCCTGAGGGGGAGCTTGTGGTGGATGAGGCTGATGACCCACAGTAGTCGGGATTTTTTTGGTAAGGAGAATTTGCCTTCATTTATTACTAAAGCTCTGGAGGTACTTAATACTGAGTCCTCAGAGGGCCCAGTTACGTCAGCGGCTAACACAAAGATGGCTAGCACTAAGTGGCTGCCTAGGTTCTTTCCGATTCATGAGGCTATTCAGGAATTAATTACAGCTCAATGGTCCACTCCAGAGGCCAGTCTGAAAGTGGCACAGGCTATGTCCCACCTTTACTTCATCTATTCTGAGTTGAAGCTACCCAAGGTGGATTCTCTGGTGGCCACAGTGACTAACAAGTTGAGGGTGACATTGAACCAGTGGTGTGCTGGAGCCGGCTCGCAAGAGCCGCTTGTTAAATTTTGACAGCTCTTGCGAGCCGGTTGTTGTTGGGGGCGAGCCGGCTCCATTGCGGGAAGTAAGCATGGCAGGAGGGCGCCATCACAGGCCATGCTTACCTCCCCTGCAGCTCCGAAGCATATCCAACCATGTCCTTCGCTCCCACCCTCCCCTCCCGCTCCCCTCCGTCTTTTTTTAATTACCTCCGTCAAAGCGCGTGCCATTTAAAGCCCTGCTGCGTGCTGGCCGTCTCCAGGCTTCCCCTGCTTGCTTCGGATGATGTTCGTGCCTTAGTCCCGCCTTCGCGAAAAAAGGAAATGATGTCAGAATGAAGGCGGGACTAAGGCACGAACATCATCCGAAGCAAGCAGGGGAAGCCTGGAGACGGCAAGCACACAGCAGGGCTTTAAATGGCGCGCGCTTCGACGGAGGTAATTGAAAAAAGACGAAGGGGAGCGGGAGGGGAGGGTGGGAGCGAAGGACATCTTTGGACATGCTTTGGAGCGGCAGGGGAGGGAGGAGAATCGCTGGATAGGTAGAGGGGGGCAGGGGAGAGACCTGCTGGGCATGGGTGAGTAGAGGGGGGCAGGGGAGAGACTTGCTGAGCATGGGTGGGTAGAGGGGGCAGGGGAGAGAATTGCTGGGCATGGGTGCGTAGAGGGGGGCAGGGGAGAGGCTTGCTGGGCATGGATGGGTAGAGGGGGGCAGGGGAGAGACCTGCTGGGCATGGGTGGGTAGAGGGGGCATGAGAGAGGCTTGCTGGGCATGGGTGGGTAGAGGGGGGCAGGGGAGAGAAGAGAATTGCTGGGTATGGATGGATAGAGAGGGGCAAGGGAGAGAGGAGAGTTTCAGGACATGGATGGAGGGGAGAGCAAGAGAAATTCTGGACATGGATGGAGGGGAGGGAAGGGAGAAATGCTGGACATGGAGGGAAGATAGAGGAAGGAGATTAGATGAGGGAAAAAGAAGTGAGGAGAGAAACTGCACATGGATGGAGAAAATAGGCAGAAGCTGGATCCACTGTACAGTCAAGTATGCGGAGGACCAGAAATGAAGAAGAAAGGAGGAAAGAAAAGAAATAAATGGAAAGGAAGCCCTGGAAACGGAGTCAAGGGAACAGATAGAGAGCAGCTGAATCAGATACTGGACCAGCATGATCAGAGAAACAAAGTCATCAGACAACAAAAGTAGAAAAAAAATAATTTTATTTTCATTATAGTGTTTGGAATATGTCCACTTTGAGAATCAGGTGCTGAACGTTAAAAGTTTATATTTATTTACTTATTTATGGCATTTTATCCCATATTAAAAATGAATTAGATTGGAACCTGAGATAATTTAATTTTTTTTCCTGGAGAGAGTAATGTGTGGGCCGCCCCCCCCCCCCCCCCGGGGTATAGCCAGCTCTGCAATTTTTTTGGGGGGGGCGCCGAGGTGGACCAGGGAGAGAGCCTGTTGTTAAAAATTTACTAGCGCACCACTGCATTGAACTAAAGGTTGTCCTGGATCATGAGCTAGAATCCTCTTTGAAGCTCTCCTTTGAGGTGGCTGACCTTTTCCTACAGGCAGTGGTCTATAGTTCTTATGCGTTCCGAGTCTGTCTTAGCTGGGTTCAGCAGACAGCAGGTTCTCTGTTGGACTCTGAGTTCTAGGGCAGAAGCGGAGCCAGGTTGACGGCACGGGGGGGAGTGAGAGCAGCGCGAGAGTGGACTTCTACCTGCACACATTTTCAATACAACACATTGAAAAAAAATAGGTGCCGACGATGGCAGAACTCCATTTGGGGGAGCAGACGCTCCCCTGGCGCCCCCTGGCTACTCCACTGTTCTAGGGGGCCTTGGAATTTCCTAGCATGGAGACCAGATTGGCATATTTGACTGATTCCTTTTATGATCTCATCAGGGCCTCAGCTAAACAAATAGCATTGGCTATCATGGCCAGGCGTTTGTTGTTGCTGCATCACTGGGCAATGGATGCTACCTCCAACCAGCATCAGACAAAGTTCCCTTTTTAGGTTAAGCTTCTCTTTGGGGAGGATTTGGAGAAGCTGGTTAAAGACTTGGAACTCCAAAACTCTGCGCTTACCAGAGGTTAAGCCTAAGGACTCCTCTAGGGCAGCTCAGGCTCACTCTCGCCTAAAAGACTCTAAGGTATACCACTCTGGTTGGCCTTAGGCCTTTCTGAGACCTCGATAAGAGCATAGGCAGTCCTTTTGCTCTGATAAATGCTCCTCTAGTCAGTCTACTTGATCTTCCTCATTCTCCTGTCCTTCCCAGTGATGGCTTGCTGGTCCACTCTCCGCCTCGTGTAATAGGAGGATGGCTGTCCCTATTGTACGGGGTCTTGGATGTTATTCAAGATGGCTGCAAATTAGAGTTTGTCTTTCCAATCATAGATTCTTTTATGGAGTCCCTGTGCAGTGCCCCTTGGAAAAGGGAGGCTGTGCTGACCACGCTTTGCTCCTTACAGGACCTAGGGGCAGTGGTTCTGGAGCTGGTGCTAGAGTGGGGTGTGGGCAGATACTCCATCTACTTCATGGTTCCAAAAAAGGGAGGCCCCTTCCATCCTGTTCATGACCTCAAGCAAATCAACAAGTTTTTGAGGGTCCACCACTTTCGCATGGAAACCTCACGCTCGGTGATTGCAGCAGTGCAGCTCGGAGAGTTTCTCACCTCTCTGGATTTAAAGGAGGCTATTTACATATTCCCATTTGGCCTCCTCACCAGCGTTTTCTGTGCTTTGCTGTTCTTGGAGACCACTTTCAGTTCAAGGCAGTGCCCTTCGCGTTGTTGACAGCCCACAGGACATTTTCCAAGGTCACAGTGGTGGTGGCGGCATTCCTGGGAAAAGAAGAGATCAGAACATATCATTATCTGAAAGACTGATTGATCAAGGTGTCTTGTGTTCAGGAAAGCCATTGCATCACCTCCTGAGTGATATCTCTTTTACAGTCCCTGGGTTGGGTTCAATCCACCCAAGAGTTATGTGGTTCCCACTCAGGTTCTGGAGTATTTGGGAGTTCATTTTAATATATCTTAGGGGAAAATCTTTCTCCCGGACCTCCAGAGGGACAAGCTTCAAGTACAAATCCGTGGCTTCTTGCAAGATCTGAAGGATTATGCCCAAGTACTAGGATCCTTGGCAGCGACTCTTGAGGGATGAAGGGAGGGATGGAGCTATAAAAAAAGTGGATGGAGTGTGGGTGCAGGGAGGGGATCTGGAAAATAGACTGGTGAGGAGGACAGGGACATTTGCATGGAGGGGGGAAGGGAAAAGGGGAAAATGCAGCACATGGATGGAAGGGGATGGACAGGAGAGGAGAGAGGGATATGCTGTTCATGGATGTTTGCTTTTTTGAAAATTACATCTTCTAATTTTGTATTTAGCAGAGTGTGCAATAAGGAAGCTGGAGCAAAAGTGGGCCTGCGCTGGCATCGGTGCGTGCTTTTGATGGACGCAGAGGCCCCCTTTTACCGCAGTGGGTAAAAGGCAGGTCTTTGTTTTTTTTTTTCAGGAAATGGCTGTGAGGCAAGTGAAGCACTTGACCGCGTGGCCATTTTGGGGGGAAGAGCACTTACCTCAACCCATTGAGGTGGCAGTAAGGGCTCCTGTGCTAACCTGGAGGTAACTGGGCAACACAGGGCACTGCCCGATTACCGCCAGGTACACACCGGTGCTACAAAACTAAAAATATTTTTGTAGCGCCGGATTTGATGTGCGCTGGGGTTGGGAACTACTGTCGAGCTGCTGCAGTAGCCCGCATTGGGCTTACCGCCGCTTTGTAAAAAGGATCCCTTTATTTCTTGTCCTCTTTTTTTTTTGTCTCCACAAATATGTTAATCCTAGACCATGGGGAGGGGGGAGAGGGAAGAAAGAGGGAGAAGCTGGATAATGCTGGACACAAGAGGAAGGATAGAGACACTGGGAAAGTAGATGCTGAATGTGAGGGGGGGGGGGGGGAGAGAAGGATAGAGACAAGGACATAGAGGGGAGGTGCTGAATGTGAGGGGAGGTGCTGGACAGGACAGATTGGGATACAGAGCAGGGGCGTAGCCAGATACCCAATTTTGGGTGGGCCTGGGCCCAAGATGGGTGGGCAGAACCCCGCCCCGTCCCATAGGTGATTTGGTCTCTCCTCTCACCTGCATGCCATATAGTTTTTCAAACATCCCCCCTCTCCCGCATACTTTTTAAATAGCAGATTTTCACCAGCAGCAAGCAGCAACTAATACACACTGCTCATGTTGGCCCTACAGCCTTCCCAATGATGCAACTTCCTGTTTCTGCATAGGCGGGAATACGTCAGAGGGAAGGCTGTGGGGCCGGTGCAAGTATGTATCAGTTGCTGCTTACGCAGGTGAAGATCTGCTATTTACAAGGTATGCAGGAGGGACAGTTGTTGGGAGTTTTCAGCTGGTGGGGCTTGGGAATCCCTGCCCAGCCACATCATAGGTTTGCTGCTACGGGGCAGGCCTGGGCCCACCCAGGCCCACCCTTGGCTATGCCACTGATACAGAGGGAATGGATTGTGTACATGGAGAGAGAAGAAATGTGTAATAGAGAGGAGACCCTAAAAAGAGTAGAATAGGAATGAGACTGGGGGGAAGGGAAAGATGTGTGTGTAGGGGAGGGTTAAGTACGGTGAAGGAGAGCACCAATTTATACGTTGCAGGGGGTGGGGCACCAAAAACACTAGCTCCAGTCCCTGTTGAGGAATGTGGGGACCACGTTCAGAGAATCACTGCAGGGCCAAAAAGTGGAAAGGTATATGACAAACACAGTGGCTCAGTGGTAGCACTGGCCCTTCATCTAAACATACATACATAGGTATAGGTCATGGATGCATATGGATGGCAAGACAAAGGGATGTGGACACATACAAGGTGAAGAGGGAAACGAGAACTCTGAGGAAGGGAAAAACAAAGTGCCTAATTTGTACTGTGCATACATATGTACTCTTCTGAAGGTTAAAAAAATATTACAATAACGTTGTGTGCCCTCAAGACACGCCACAGCACCATAGCCATTCGTCTCTTCTGCTGTTTGTAGATATTCTATGATTTAAGCTGTTTAATATGTAACATGCCACTTGTTGACAGTTCAGGGCGGAGATGAGGGCCAGTTTCCACTATGTATTCAGTGGTGGAGTATTTCTTTGCAGGGATAACTCTTGGAGACTGGAACAAGAAACAGCAGGCTTTTGCCCTTTGTACATGAAGATAAAGGCTGAGTAACTGGGGAATGTAGAGGCAGGTCAGGGTGAAGAGAAAAGGGCACCGGTAAAATGAAAAAGGCGTTCCTTGGGGCCTGAAATGAAGTCTGCATAAAACAGAATTGGATAAGTTCTTCCACTGCTGTGGAAATGTTTGATTTCCCCTGTTGTCGGAAGGTCAAGCAGCCTGGTTTACAAGCACCGGATAAGTGATGCTGCAGGACTACTAAAGATGTTGAAGATTTTTTGGTTTTTGTTTTGGGGCTTTCTTTGTGCTGAACTGCCATATGTGAGCCTGAGATTCTTTTGAAGCTCAGATACATGGAAATGTATGTATGTATTTTTTTTTATTTCCATTTTGCTCACACCTTTTTCAGTAGTGGCTCAAGGTGAGTTACATTCAGGTACTCTGGATATTTCTCTGTCCCAGGAGGGCTCACAATCTAAGTTTGTACCTGAGGCAATGGAGGGTTAAGTGACTTGCCCAAAATCACAAGGAGCAGCAAGCAGGATTTGAACTGGCCACTCTGGATTGCAAGAGCAGTGCTCTAACCACTAGGCCACTCCTCCACTAGCAACATTCCATCCAGAATCTCAAAAAGTGGCAACATTCCATATATTTATTTAGATTTTGCTCACACCTTTTTCAGTAGTAGCTCAAGGTGAGTCACATTCAGGTACTCTGGATATTTCTTTGTCCCAGGAGGGCTCACAATCTAAGTGTTTGTACCTGAGGCAATGGAGGGTTAAGTGACTTGCTCAAGATCACAAGGAGCAGCAGTAGGATTTGAGCCGGCCACTTCTGGATTGCAAGTCTAGTGCTCTAGCCACTAGGCCACTTCTCCCTCCACTCCAGAGGAAATACAGAAAACCTTTCATCATCTATTACAATTCTGAATTGTAGCACCATAATAAAATGGTAATTGCAATCTTACAAAAATGGACTGCAGTTTGTCATGGCCAATGTCTTACATGACTGTGAAACTGAACTCACACCCTGCACTATAGTAGTCATTACTTGACTGTGAAAATAAAATCACATTCTGCACAACAGTAGTCATTATTCAACTGTGAAACTGAATTCATACCTTGCACAACAGCAGTTAGAACTTGAGGGTGAAACTGAACTCACACCGCGCACGACAGTAGTCATTACTCGAGTATGAAACTGCACACACATCCTGCACAACAGTAGCCATTACTCGAGTGTGACACTGAACTCACACCCTATACGACAGTAGTCATTACTCGAGTATGAAACTGCACACACATCCTGCACAACAGTAGCCATTGCTTGAGTGTGAAACTGAACTCACATTCTGCACGACAATAGTCATTACTCGAGTATGAAACTGAATTCACATTCTTCATGACAGTAGTCATTACTTGAGTGTGAAACTGAACTCACAGTCTGCATGACAGTACTCAACTGTGATCTGAACTCACACCCTGAATGACAGTAGCCATTACTCGAGTGTGAAACTGTACACACATCCTGCACGGCAGCAGTCATTATTCAACTGTGAAACTGAGCTCACATCACTTGAAACTGAATATATATTCTCACTCCTGTGTGGCAGTAGTCATTATTGCTAGGTAATGCACCAGGCCACCTGTTAAATATCATAAGTTAGAGCCAGCTGGGGGAGACGTACAAGAGTATTAACCTGTTACAATGGACAGATTGGTTAATACAATGGATTGGTTAATAACTATGGGTTAAGGGAATGGATTTTATTTTAGGATAATTGTATTGACCTGATTTATACTTAATACACATTTCTGTAACACGTGTTAACTGAACGACTCTGCCCTATCTTGCTCCTTTTTTCTCATTTCGATAAAATACGGTGTTAACAGTTTAATACAGGAATTCATGCATATTTACTAAGCTTTAGGGGCATGATATTTATCCTCAGCAATCGGCATTTTGCTGACCACCACTGGCGTTAAACCTGGAAATTCAATGCCGGGCCATGTCTGGGCACAAACATTGAATTTCCGGGTTTTCGTAGCTGACTAACGAGAGTCAGTTAAGTGTGATATTCAGCACTTAATTGGCTAAGGGTTACCGCATAAAGATAGAACTGACTTTTACACGGTCCTATTTATGCGGTTAACCTGGCCGGTTAAATGCTGAATATCGGCACTTAACCAGTCAACAGTGGCGTAGCTATGTGGGGCCACGGGGGCCTGGGCCCCCGTAGATATGGCCCTGGACCCCCCTGCCGATGACCTTCTCGACCCCCCTCCCGCTGCCAACCCGCCGTCGCCTACCTTTGCTGGCGGGGGGACCCCAACCCCCGCCAGCCGAAGTCCTCTTCTTCTGGCGCAAGGCTTCGTTCTGTTTCTGAGTCTGATGTCCTGCACGTTGTACATGCAGGACGTCAGACTCACAGAAACAGAACGAAGCCTTGCAGATCAGCCAGCATTTGTATAGCGCTACCAGACGCATGCAGCGCTGAACACCTGATACAAAGAGACAGTCCCTGCTCAAAAGAGCTTACAATCTAAATAATACAGACAGACAAGACAGTTACGGGTGAGGGAAGTAATGGGAGCTAAAAAGCAGCAGTGAAAAGATGGGTTTTCAGCATAGATTTGCAGCTCCTTGTGACCTTGGGCAAGTCACTTAACTCCCCATTGCCCCAGGTACCAAAACTTAGATTGTGAGCCCTCTAGGGACAGAGAAAGTACCTGCATATAATGTGTGCAGTGCTGCTTATGTCTAGTAGCACTATAGAAATGATTAGTAGTAGTCAGGGCTGATAGGAAGCTTTTGTTCTGAGAAAAGACTAACTTCATATATTTTTTTTAATGTGCATTTTCAGTGCTTAGTGCTGGGATAAAGTTTCTGTGCCTGGTACTATGGCATGGTGTAGTGGTAGAGAAAGAAACTTTTGAACGATCTTGACTGGATGTATAAAATAACTGAGCTTATAATTTATTCTGAAGAAGGCCCCCTTGATATTTTGCTCAGGTGTAGCAAACAGCTATCCATCCTGCAGTGAGCGGGGCTGAACCTCAGTTTACCTGAAGCTGGATTTCCAGTAAAACAAAAAGGCTGCTTTAGCTATGCAGCCGGCTCCATCCCCCCACAAAAGCACCATGAGCTCTGAATTAAGCAGTAACCCCTGGAAACTGGTTGTTGCCAGTGGTTAATGAACTGTTGCCAGAGATGGTTAATGCGCTGTGAAATCAGCCATTAATTTTAGGAACAGACGTTTCAGGGGGATTGTCGCAATTATAAAATGATTATGATCCGGCAAGTCTAACAATAACAACACCAACCACAAAAAGAGGTGTATACATTATTAAAAAAAAAAAAAAGTCTACACCACAGTTTTCAAAGCTACCTTCTAGCCATGGCGTATAGAATTCTAGCCAAATAGTTGCTATTAGCTCAGTTCTTAACACAGCTAGTTAATTGTTTATTGCATCAGATTAATTATTGTAAGAGTTACGAACCAGATCCTAATCTATCACATTAGCTAGTCAACTGATCCAAGGGATGAGTTCAGTTTGAGTTTATGCAGCGCACAGGGGGATGGAGATTAGGGCATGTTGTTTCATGGGTTATGTTAATTAAGTCATGCTGCAACAAATCAGAGGAAAATAGCCCAGGAAGTTTTCATTTGCATTTTATGCAGAGTTTTATGACTTATTTTTAATAGACATGATCCAAAAATGTTACATTAATTGTCCAAATCCTCCCTTCCCCCCCCTTCATACGCATCCATAAAAGCCAGGCAATTTTTCCAAATTTCTTAAACCGAACAACAGCAACATAGCGGGAGATTTTCGCAAAAGCTTTTACATCCAAAAAACAAAGTCCTGCTCATAACGTCCAAACAAATGACCCTCTTACACCCATAATCAAACAAGAGAAACAGCTGGATTTCCGTTTTTGCACTGAAAACATCCAAAGCGAGCAGCCATTTTCCAAAATGAAACGTCCAACTTTTGAACAACAAAAAAACAGGGACATGAAAGTCTGGCGTCAGTTTCAAAAACATGGCCACACAAACATCACTGCAGAACAGGGGAGTGGCCTAGTGGTTAGCGCAGCGGACTGTAAACCAAGGGATGCAGGTTCAAACCCCACTATGACTCTTTTCTTTTGTAAATGTCATCCCTCCAGGACCTGAAAAATATCTCCTGTACCTAGGGCTACATATGGCTCCAGAAAAAGGAGGTCAGTTTGAGCCAGTCTGGGTTTTACTTCCATTGTGTTCAATGGAAGCAAAACCCGGACTGGATCAATGTGTCCTCCTTTTTCTGGAGCCTTATGGTAAACCTAACTGTACCTAAATTTACACCACTTCAATAGCTGTCAGGCTTGCAGATGTCTTATATACAGTAGGAATGTTTGTGTTGCTGGAAGGCTCAGAATTATATACCGTATTTTTCGGACTATAAGACGCACTTTTTTCCCCCAAAATTTGGGAGGAAAATGGGGGGTGCGTCTTATAGTCCGAAGGTAGACTTCTTCCTACTCACACGATCTTCCCTGGTGGTCTAGTGACGTCGGGGCAGGAAAGACCCTCCTCTTTCCTGCCCAGCGCGCTGCTCTCCATCCTCCTGTATGCAGCCTGACGGTCTCGGCGAGATTCAAAATGGCCGCCGAGACTTCAATTCTCGGCGGCCATTTTGAATCTCGCCGAGACCGTCAGGCAGCAATGCATACAGGAGGATGGAGAGCAGCGCGCTGGGCAGGAAAGAGGGGGCTCTTTCCTGCCCCGACGTCACTAGACCACCAGGGAAGATCGCGTGAGTAGGAAGAAGTGGTGACAGGGCCGGGGGGAGGGCGATCCCGAACTCGGAGGGAGGGATTCGGACAAGACGCACCGGAGCACCTAGGTTTTAGAGTTGGGAAAAAGGAAAAAAATTTTTTTCCTATTTCCCTCCTCTAAAACCTAGGTGCGTCTTATGGTCTGGTGTGTCTTATAGTCCGAAAAATACGGTAGATATAGATAGATAGATATATATAAAGAGTTGACATGGGACTTAAACCTGGGTCCCTTGGTTCACGGTCCACTATATTAACCGCTAGGTTACTCCTCTGACCTGCTACCTGCTTTGTTCAGAATGGTCATAATACCTGCAGCTGACATAGGCCAAGATGCACTGAAGACTCGTTAAAGCCCTTTCCTTAACGATTCCCTTAGCTATTCTCAACGTCTTTTAGTCCACCAATTCCATTCCTAGCTTTTCTTCTTTTCCCAATATATCTTAAAGAGGTCTTGTCACCTATTTTTACATCTTTAGCTAGGGGCAAAGCTACGGGTGGGCCTGGGTGGGCCTAGGCCCATCCAATTTCTGCTCAGGCCCGCCCAAGCGCACACACTGCAGCAGCCTTTTTTCACATGTTTTCTACTGGGGGGGCTACCACCCGGGGCAGGGCGGTTCGCCGTTGCACCCCCCCCCGGGTGCAGCACGATGACACCCCCCCCGACCAGCTCCCGTACCCTACCTTTAAAAAGAATATCGGGAGGCGAGGCGCAGCGCCTCGCGCCTGCCCTGCATGTAAAAGAAATGTGGACCGTCGGGGTCTTCCCTTGCTCTGTCTGTCCCGCCCTTGTGGAAATAGGAAGTTGCGTCAGCGGAGGGTGGGACAGATAGAGCGAGGGAAGACCCGACGGTCCACATTTCTTTTACGTGCAGGGCAGGCGCGAAGCGCTGCGCCTCGCCTCCCGATATTCTTTTTAAAGGTAGGGTGCGGGAGCTGGTCGGGGGGCGGGTGTCATCGTTCTGCACCCGGAGGGGGGGGGGGGTGCAACGGCGAACCGCCCCGCCCCGGGTGGCAGCCCCCCCTGCTACGCCACTGCCTGGATACCCTGACTGTTGCGAGTTGAATATTACCCGGTACATATTTTCTCTGTTTTATTTATTCCCACTATCAAAACCTTAAAATGACAATTCTATAAGCTGGTATCTAAATTTCAGTGTCAATAGTGCACCCGATTGATAGAATATTAGAGTTTATGTGTATGATTGGCGCCAGTAATTCGTAGTTACGTGTATAGGAGCTAGGCAGTATTCTATAAACAGTGCTGCCCGTCTCATCTTCCGCCAGGGTCGCTTTACTCATACTACCCCTCTCCTCAAGATCCTTCACTGGCTCCCTATCCGTTTTCGCATCCTGTTCAAACTTCTTCTACTAACCTATAAATGTACTCACTCTGCTGCTCCCCAGTATCTCTCCACACTCGTCCTTCCCTACACCCCTTCCCGTGCACTCCGCTCCATGGATAAATCCTTCTTATCTGTTCCCTTCTCCACTACTGCCAACTCCAGACTTCGCGCCTTCTGTCTCGCTGCACCCTATGCCTGGAACAAACTTCCTGAGCCCCTACGTCTTGCCCCATCCTTGGCCACCTTTAAATCTAGACTGAAAGCCCACCTCTTTAACACTGCTTTTGACTCGTAACCACTCGCCTCCACCTACCCTCCTCTCCTCCTTCCTGTACACATTAATTGATTTGATTTGCTTACTTTATTTTTTGTCTATTAGATTGTAAGCTCTTTGAGCAGGGACTGTCTTTCTTCTATGTTTGTGCAGCGCTGCGTATGCCTTGTAGCGCTATAGAAGTGATAAGTAGTAGTAGTAGTAGTCTCTTGTAACCAGAGCTAATATTGTGATGTCATAATGCCTCAGTCCACCAATAAGAGCCAACCTCATCAGTGATGTCACAATGGCTTGATTGTCCTATACTTGGCTCACTTTTATTACATAGCTCTTTGAGCAGGGACTGTCTTTCTTCTATGTTTGTGCAGCGCTGCGTACGCCTTGTAGCGCTATAGAAATGCTAAATAGTAGTAGTAGTAGTAGTAGTGCAACTAAATCACTTTGGATGTCCTTTTACCAAACAGCGTCAAAAAAGTGGCCTTAGCACGCTCTTACGTGGGTCATTCCCAAGCATTAAGGCCATTTTTACTGCTGGGGTAAAATGAGCCCCTACCGTAACTTATTTTGTAGGTGGTAGGGACCCAGCGCTAAACCTGCACCAATTGGTTAGCGTGCAGCAATGTAGCTGCGTTAACCAATAAGCCCCCTTTCTGCCTCTTAGACACGCCCCCCCCTGCATAAAAAATAAAATAAAATATTTTTTAGAATGCGGCTAGTGCACGCACAGGACACCTCAGCACATCCCGCAGTACACCATGTTTTGCGTTGGTAAGCAGGCATTTAGTGCTTACTGTGGCACTGCAAAACGGCCCCTTTGTACACAACTACGAGGGGGCTTACACATGGGTGGAACATAGATGTGTCATGGGTGTGTCTCCAAGCGATGCATGCGTTTACATAAGTATTGCCATACTGGGAAAGACCAAAGGTCCATCGAGCCCAGCATCCTGTTTCCAACAGTGGCCAATCCAGGTCACAGATACCCGGCAAGATCCCCAAAATGTACAAAACATTTTATACTGCTTATCCCAGAAATAGTGGATTTTCCCCAAGTCCATTTAATAACGGTCTGTGGACTTTTCCTTTAGGAAGCCGTCCAAACCTTTTTAAAACTCTGCTAAGCTAACCGCCTTTACCACATTCTCTGGCAAAGAATTCCAGACTTGAATTACACGTTGAGTGAAGAAACATTTTCTCTGATTTGTTTTAAATGTACTACATTGTGGCTTCATCGCATGCCCCCTAGTCCTAGTATTTTTGGAAAGCGTGAACAGACGCTTCACATCTACCTGTTCAACTCCACTCATTATTTTATAGACCTCTATCATATCTCCCGTCAGCCGCTTTTTCTCCAAGCTGAAGAGCCCGAGCCGCTTTAGCCTTTTCTCATAGGGAAGTCGTCCCAACCTCTTTATCATTTTTGTCGCCCTTCTCTGCTCCTTTTCTAATTCCACTATATCTTTTTTGAGATGCGGCGACCTATGCATGCCCACTCTCACCAGCCATTTACCTATCGTAAATAGGTGCAATTTTGGTACTTCAATGTAGCTTAGGACTAGTACAGCGCTGTGTACGTCTAGTAGTGCTATAGAAATGATAATTAGTAGTATTCTATAATAGCATAGGCATACCCATAAGCCATTATAGAATTCTGTGCTAAGGGCTAGATTCTATGGTGCCTGAAAATTCTGCACGGAAAAAAGTACGCCTAGACGTATTCTCTAAAGTAAGACTATATTTTATAGAATAGGATTAAATTTCCGTGCAGTATATAAAATATGCCGAGCGCATCTCCACATAACCAAATTTAGTCGCAGCCATTTATGCCATGTTTTATTTGGTGTAAATCCCGACACCTAAATTAGTCGCAGAGCGGGTGTGTTCTATAACAGCACGCAAAGATTTTAGAAATGCCCATCCCCCACCCATGTCCATGCCCCCTTTTCAAATATGCGACTTAGAATTTACACGTACCACTTTACAGAATACGCTTAGTGAGTTCTGCGCGTGAATCTTAATGCCAATTGGCACTGATAATTGCTTGTTAATAGCCAATTGACAGTGCTGATTTGCTAGTTAACCAATTAAGTTATGCACATTGTTATAGAATATGCTTCGATTTCTACGTGGAAATTAAGGTGTGATATATAGAATCTGGCAGTAAGTACACCTCGTTTTGATGCCTAAACCAAGGCACCAATTTATAGAAGATCTCTTAATCTGTACTCTGCCTTGAATTTTTTCATGAAACTTGGCAGATTATAAATTGCTGAATAACATAAAATTGTGACCTAAGCCCTTCATAAATGGGTTGGTAAAACTAAATTAAAAAAAAAAACAATCTGGACAAAATGTAAAGTACTGAGTGGTCTGATTTGGATTTCATTGGATTATTTACAAAATCAGACTACGTGTGTGACATGATGGATCTCCCAACTCAAAACTCAACCTTAACTGCAAGGGATTATCTCATTCTACACTTCCCTAATTACAAAAATATCAAATCCAAATCCACTCTAACTTGAGATTTCTCTCATTTAGGGGTCCTTTTACCAAGCTATGAGAAAGAGGGCCCTGTGGTGGCGGCAGGAGCCCTTTTTACCGCAGCGGGTAAATAGACCCCAGGCACACATGGCAATGTGGCAGGGGCGTAGCCAGACTTCGGCGGGAGGGGGGTCCAGAGCCCAGGTGAGGTGGCACATTTTAGCCCCTACGGCCGCCGATCCTCTCGACTCCCCCTCCCGCCACCAACCCTCCCCTGCTGCCACCGTCGTCACCTACCTTTGCCGGCAAGGGACCCCAATCCCCGCCAGCCGAGGTCCTCTTGCTTCCCGCGCAAGGCTTCGTTCTGTTTCTGACATCAGACTCACTGAAACAGAATGAAGCCTTGCGCGGGAAGCAAGAGGACTTCGGCTGGCGGGGGTTGGGGTCCCCCACCAGCAAAGGTAGCCCACGGCGATGGCGGGGGAGGGTTGCGGCGGGAGGGGGGTCGAGAGGGTCATTGGCAGGGGGGTCTAGGACCAAATCTACGGGGGCCCAGGCCCCCATGGCCCCACGTAGCTACGCCCCTGCCATGTGGTAAGAGAATTCTTACCGCATGGCCATGAGATGGGGAGCCCTTACTGCCACCCACTGAGGTGGCGATAAGGGTACCCGTGCTAACCTGGTGGTAACCGGCAGAGCGCAGCGATGCCTGATTACCGCCGGGTTATCGCCACGCAAGCCCTTTCCAGGGGTTTTCTTTTTCCCCCAGAAGTGGTGTGCACTCGGGGCAGGACTATTGGGCTGGCAGTAGTCCCGAAAGAGCGAGCAGTAAGCCTGCGGTGGGTTTCCCGCCGCTGTGTAAAAGGACCCCTTTGGCACTAAATGGTGGAATTCTATCCCAAGGGAAATTAGACAACTCAATAACTACCTGACCTTTCGCAAATTCATGAAGGCGTCTTCTTTTCAATAAATTCCTTCACCAGATGTGGAAATCGGTTATAGCCAAGATCTTTCTCCTCTCTCTTACAGTTTTCATAATGTATTACATATTAACTTGTACTGTTTATTACTTATGTAAGCCACATAGAGCTGAATAATTGCATTCGGATAATGTAGGATCAGTGGCATTCCTAGGGGCGCTGACACCCGGGGTGGATCGCCGATGCACCCTGCCCCCCCCCGGGTGCAGCGCCTCCCCCAGAACAGCGCGACCCCCCCCCCCCGGCAAAATAACCCCCCCAGGTGCACGCCGCTGGGTGAGGGGGTGCCGCACGCCTGTCGGCTCTTCGTTTCCATGCCCCCTCTGCCCCGGAACAGGAAGTAACCTGTTCCGGGGCAGAGGGAGCATGAAAACGAAGAGCCGACAGGCGCGGCACCCCCCCAGCGGCGTGCACCTGGGGCGGACCGCCCCCCCCCCCTTGGTACGCCACTGTGTAGGATACAAGTATCAAATAAATCAGTTGTGGGGGACTGAGTTAGGCTATGATTTTATTTTAGTTACATTTGTACCCCGCGCTTTCCCACTCATGGCAGGCTCAATGCAGCTTACATGGGGCAATGGAGGGTTAAGTGACTTGCCCAAAGTCACAAGGAGCTGCCTGTGCCTGAAGTGGGAATCGAACTCAGTTCCTCAGGACCAAAGTCCACCACCCTAACCACTAGGCCACTCCTCCACTGTTGCTACTATTTGAGATTCTACATGGAATGTTGCTATTCCAACATTCCATGTAGAAGTCGGCCCTTGCAGATCACCAATGTGGCCGCGCAGGCTTCTGCTTCTGTGAGTATGACGCAGGACGTCAGACTCACAGAAACAGAAGCCTGCACAGCCTTCTACATGGAATGTTGCTAGTGGAATAGCAACATTCCATGGAGAATCTCCAATAGTATCTATTTTATTTTTGTTACATTTGTACCCTGCGCTTTCCCATTCATGGCAGGCTCAATGCGGCTTACATGGGGCAATGCAGGGTTAAGTGACTTGCCCAGAGTCACAAGTTGTTGCTGCCTGTGCCTGAAGTGGGAATCAAACTCAGTTCCTCAGTTCCCCAGGACCAAAGTCCACCACCCTAACCACTAGGCCACTCCTCCCTAACCACTAGGCCACTCCTCTGGGGATGAGCAGCCAAAGAAAAGAAGAGATTAGATTGTTCGATGTTTCTTTAATTTCATTGTGTGGTTAGAAGAGCATAGCTTAATGCCTTGTGACTCCCTTTTTTAGATGCCCTGCAAGAATAAAAGTCACTTGTTTTCCCCTTAACGCTTAAAAAAAAAATCTAGAATAATTTTAGGTCTCTCTAGGGAAGTACCCTGCCCTGGCTTCATTTGCACAGTCTATACACAAACAACAGTGGCTTAGGGTGGGGTCTCCCACTGTTCTTAAATAGAAAGAGTCTTTTGTGGACATTTAAAATTTGTCTAGGGATCTCAAAGAGCAGGCGTCTTCCATGGCAGCAGCAGTGGCAGACAGGAATCACTTCAGCTGCAAGATCCCAGCTGAGAACCAAGCAGTCAGATGCTGTCATCAGAGAAGAGAAAGCAGAGGATCTGATGGCCAGCCACAAAACCTGCCCTGGCTATTTTTTTTGCCTCCTGCTGAGGTTGTTTATTTATTTGTGACATTTATATCCCACATTATCCCAAATAAGTTTGAGTTTAATGTGACTTACAACAAACAGTATAGGATACATAACAAAGAATAATGCATATGAAAGTAATTTGTTGTAAGAATCCAATTTTACAATACAGTCTCATAAACGCACTGGGATAGCTATGGATGTTTTAACATTTAGAAAATCTATTATGGATGAGAAATTGTACATGAAGCAAAGAGAAGGTTAATGGTAAATTATGTTACTGCAGATAGTACTCCATATCCGACTTTGCCTATGCTTTCACAGAGAGAGTAGTGGATGCTTGGAATGCCCTCCCGCGGGAGGTGGTGGAGATGAAAATGGTAACGGAATTCAAGCATGCATGGGATACACATAAAGGAATCCTGTTCAGAAGGAATGGATCCTCAGGAGCTTAGCCGAGATTGGGTGACAAGAGCCGGTAGTGGGAGGCGGGGATAGTGCTGGGCAGACTTATATGGTCTGTGCCAGAGCCGGTGGTGGGAGGCGGGACTGGTGGTTGGGAGTCAGGGATAGTGCTGGGCAGACTTATACGGTCTATGCCAGAGCCGGTGGTGGGAGGCGGGGCTGGTGGTTGGGAGGCGGGGATAGTGCTGGGCAGACTTATACGGTCTGTGCCAGAGCCGGTGGTGGGAGGTGGGGCTGGTGGTTGGGAGGCGGGGATAGTGCTGGGCAGACTTATACGGTCTGTGCCAGAGCTGGTGGTGGGAGGCGGGGCTGGTGGTTGGGGGCTGGGGATAGTGCTGGGCAGACTTATACGGTCTGTGCCCTGAAAAAGACAGGTACAAATCAAGGTAAGGTATACGCAAAATGTGGCATATATGAGTTATCTTGTTGGGCAGACTGGATGGACCGGGCAGGTCTTTTTCTGCCGTCATCTACTATGTTACACGCTTCTTCACTAATCCTTCCTGAATTCCAGTGGTAGAGTATTTTTTTAAATGTTTTTTTTATACAGCAGTTAAAAAATATATATATTTCAAGAAATCTTGAAGAAGCAAGTCAGAAGTTAATGAATGAAGAAACAAAGAAAATAAAAAGAAAATTTCATTCATTCTTTCCCCTTGATTACATTCCTTAATGTAAAATCACTGAGTGGTACAAATCAATAAAAACAAATAAAATACAACAAAGTCTGAAAACAAAATCTCCTAATCTAATCCAGCACTTATAAACCACTAATTTCTCTATGTTCAAAGCGTGTACAAATATACATAATAGTACATTCAAAATGCAAATTAAAAATAATCCTTCTATATACAATTAAAAAAAATAGAAGAAAACAAAACCAAGTTACAAGCCATTAAAATATTCTTTCTATAAACAGACAAAAGGAAAAAAGAGCTATGAATATCTAAATATCTTAATTCATTTTAGAAATCTAATAATCATCAAATAAAATAGTTTTAACTGTTTCTGAACAGAATCATATTGAGTTTGAGATCTTAAATTTGTTGGTAAAGAATTCCCAACTTTTACATCCTGGTAGGAATATGATCATTCATGATTTCTTTTTAGATTTTACATCTTGAATATAGGTGGATACAAGAGGTAGTTGTTATTCTTTAGTTTAGATGTCAGCCTAGAAGAAGGGAAAGGGAAATGGGACTTGATATACTGCCTTTCTGAGGTTTCTGCAACTACATTCAAAGTGGTTTATATATATTCAGGTACTTATTTTGTACCAGGGGCAGTGGAGGGTTAAGTGACTTGTCCTGAGCCTGTACGTCAAGCGCCATCTCTGGCCGTCTTGAAATCTAAGCTAAAAGCCCAACTTTTTGATGCTGCTTTTAACTCCTAACCCTTATTCACTTTGTTCAGAACCCTTATTTTATCATCCTCACCTTAATATTCCCTTATCTCTTGTTTGTCCTGTTTGTCCTAATTAGATTATAAGCTCTGTTGAGCAGGGACTGTCTCTTCGTGTTCAAGTTTACAGCGCTGCATACATCTAGTAGCGCTTTAGAAATGATAAGTAGTAGTAGTAGTAGTAAAATATTTGTTAATTCAACGTGTAATTAACCTCTGGAATTCGTTGTCAGAGAATGTAGTAAAAGCAGTTAGCTTAGTGGGGTTTAAAAAAGGCTTGGAAGGCTTCCTAAAGTAAAAGTCCATAGACCATTATTAAAATGGAATTGGGGAAAATCCAGTGCTTATTTCTAGAATAAGCAGCATAAAATATATTCTACTGTTTTGGAATCTTGCCAGGTACTTGTGACTTGGATTGGCCACTGTTGGAAACAGGATGCTGGGCTTGATGGACCTTCCTGTCCCACTATGGCAATACTTATGTATTTATGGCCTTGTTTACTAATCCGCACTATAGGCACACAAACATTTTAGCGCGTGCTAAAATTTAGCATGCACTAACGCTAAAGATACCTATAGGAATATAATGGGTGTCTCTATGATGAGCGTACGCTACAAAGTTGGTGCGCCTACAGCACGGCTTAGTAAACAGGGCCCTAAACATGCTCCAGAGACCAATACTGTCACGATCAGTGTTCTCATAAGAAATGTAAATAGCATTGGTGAGAGAAGTGAACCTTGTGGGACGCCATACACCGGCATCCAAGCCTCTGATTTTGTTCCCTGCTTTTATTACAGAATAACTGCAATTACTTAAGAAACCTTCAGACCATGAGTAGACAATATCTATCTTATTCCAATTTCAGCCAGCTTTGGAAGTAAAACTGGACAAATTCTCACTGCATCATGATTCACAATTTGGGTTTAGAAGCAGGCCATAGTATGGAATCTTGTTTCTTGTATTGCTAGTTGAAATAAGGGCATCTTTCAGTTTTGGTGTTCAGTCTTCATTGTTGCAGTTTGATATTTCAGGGGCGTTTGACAAAGTGGATCATTCGGTTTTACTGGCAAAGCTGGCTGAGATTAGAATAACAGATACTGTCTACTCATGGTTTAAAGGCTTCTTAAGTAATCAAAGTTATTCCATAATAAAGCAGTGAACAAAATCTCCTATTGCTCATTCCGCTCAGAACATAAACTCTGTTTGGTTTACCAGCGTTAACATAAATACACAGGAAGATGGCTCCCTAATCCTAACCACAAGTTTCTCCCACCCTCCCCCTCCTGTCTGTACCTCCACCACTGCCACTTCCTAGGACTTGCAGCAGCAAAAAAGAAAAGAAAAAAACTAAATGATACATGGGTCTGATGCCTGTTTGTGCACTGCTGCTATCTCGGACAGTCCCACTCCTTTTTGATATAAATGGAGGCAATACCCCTACACCTCTTTTCCTGACTTTTATGTTTCTGTATCTGCAGCAGTGGAGGAAGCAAGGGAGGGGGTGGGTGGGAATGAGAAAACAAATGATGCTGGACCAGGGAAGGGGAACTGAGTTGCTGGATTAGGGAGAGGGAAAAAGAAAGAGAATATGGTGCCTTGAGATGGACATGGAGTTGGGTGAGAGAGTGGATATTCTAGCTCAGGGTAGGCAGAGAAATACTGTGGACATAAAGGGAGGATGCTGGGGCAGGGAGGCGACAGGAGATGCTGGACATGGGAGAGTAAGAAGACGGAGGTGAGATGCTTGACGAAAGGAAGAATAAGAAAGTAGAGGGATGATACTGGATACAGGGGGAGGGGGAGTAGAGAGTCAAGAGGTGCAATGGTAGACAGAGGGGGAGGGAAGAGATGCTGGATAAAAGTGGAGAAAGAGAGAGAGAGAGAGAGAGAGAGAGGATGCTAGATGGAAAACGTGAGAGAGAGAGAGAGGATGTGCTGGATGAAAGGAGAAGAGAGGATAGCTAGTGAAAGATTGGAAAATGTGAAGAAAGGGAATGGGAGGGATGGGATGAGGGAAAGAGATTGAAGGCTGTAGGTAGATGCAGTAACAAGAGGAAACTTGAGAACTGGATAGTAAGAATGAATGAAATCTGTGTGAAAAGAAAGGCGGAAAAATAAATCGAAGAAAGCTGAAAGGAAAAGATCAATAAATAAATATAGTGAAGGAGGAGAAGGCAGAAGGAGAGAGAGAAAAAAAATGACAAAAGGACAAGAAACTCTGGAAAAAGAGGTAAGACAATGGAAAGCAGAAACCAGAGAATAGGATTGACCAGAGAATAACAGTAGAAAAAAAAAGAATTTTATTTTTAATTTAGGATAAAGTGGTGTGGTAGTCATGTTAGACCATTTTAAAGGTTAATAAATAAATTGTAAACCAAAGATGGAAAATAAGGTGATACCTTTCTATTGGACTAACAATACATTTTTGATTGACTTTCAGAGGCGAAAACCTCCTTCCTCAAGTCAGGGCAGTATACCATAACAGCAGTTATGTGTGAGAACTGAGCATGTGCAGTGTCAGCATCATTGGCTGGGTGTCCTACCACTGTAGTCTAATGGCCTGGAGATTCAGCGAGCTGAAGATGTCTTCAGTAATGGGGCTTGGGGATCCCTGCCAACTAAGGTATTAAATTGTTTAGTGGGTGGGTGAGAGAAGTTGGGGGGAGGATGATAGAGCTGAGAGAGGAAAAATGTTATACCCATACATTTCATCGGTTGGCCCACCTACTTCACCCATTGACCTTTCCAAGCATTAACTTCTCGTTATGCTACTGAAATATAAGAAGTTCATCTGAAAACAGAGAGGTGTGGTAGCCGTGTTAGTCCACTCTTAAGGTTATCAATAGAAATCAAACAAAATAAAACATGGAAAAGAAAATAAGATGATACCTTTTTTATTGGACATAACTTAATACATTTCTTGATTAGCAACCTTCGAAAGCTAATCAAGAAATGTATTAAGCAGTGGTGTGCTGGAGCAGGCTCTCATGGGCTCGCGAGAGCCATTTGTTAAGTTTTTAAGAATTTTGGGAGCCGGTTGTTAAAGTAGGCCTCCCCATGGCTACTTTAACAACTGACTCCCAAAATGTGGGCTTGGGCCCCCTCCTGAATCCTCTTTTACTTTGCTGGCAGTGATGCTGGCCCCACCAGTCAAGTAAGTAGACTGCTGCTGCTCCCTGCTCCTTGTTTCTGATTCTGAGCATCAGGCTGGGACTTTTCATGCAAGCGCAAGAAGGTTCCATGCTCAGAGCCAGAAACAAGCAGCAGAGAATGGTGGCAGTCCATTTATTGGCTGGTGGGGCTCGGCAAAGGTATGCCTAGCCTGCCCGCACAAGGGAGGGGAGAAAGAGGCATGTATTCCCTCCCCAAAAAAGAATTTCAGGGCCGGCTATGCCCGGAGAGAGAGCCCGTTGTTAAAAATTTACCAGCACACCCCTGGTATTAAGTTATGTCCAATAAAAAAGGTATCATCTTATTTTCTTTTCCATGTTTTATTTTGTTTGATTTCTATTGATAATCTGAAAACAGCAAAGTTCGGCCGTATTGCTTGAGAACTGAGTGATGTTTATGTATTGCCGTTTTCTATGTTTCTGTATCTGCTCATCCTGTTATAGCAAAATCTCTTTACCTGCCAATATGTCTGTTAAAAGCCAGTCTCGTTTGCCTTGTAAGGAATCATTATACTTTGAAGGGAATGGTCTTCATGGAATGTTCAATATAGAAGAGAAAATTCATCATAGCTAAAATCGTTTATAGCAGCATCTGTAGTGCAATATTACAATCTGTTTTCTTAACATTACTGTCTCTACTGCTTTCGTTATTATTTTGCCTCAAATGTGAACTACATCTCAATATGGATGGAGAAATGTTCTGTTTGTCAAAGAGATTGTCTTATCTTTAGCTTGGCAGAAATCCAGTGCTCATATAAATGTGTCACCTTTTATACTGACTGGTAGAAGATATCAGGGTAGGCTTCAAAGAGAGACACCGCCCTAAGTTACATGTGACTAGTAATTTCTTTTATAATCTTATTAGATATATATAATTCTCAATGGTAGTAAATTCTTTAACGGTTCTTTGATAAAGTGAATACTGTCAGATGTGATGATATTTTTTCATGGAAACCATTTAGCATCTGTGTTTTTCCGTAAGAAACCAACCTCTTTTTCTCTATGGTATCTGGTTTGACTGTAATTTGTGAGACTTATTCAATTACAAAGGAACACAGAAACATAGAAAATGACAAAAGGGTAAAGCCCATATGGCCTGTACAGTCTTTACACTTTTAGGCTGGCCCTTTAGAGTCCCTTCCGCTCCCATCTCTCACAGAACCTCTGTAATGTGAGTGCTCCATGCTTTCTTGAATTCAGATATGTCCTCATTTTCCACCACTTCTGATGGAAAGCCATTCCACACATCCACCATCACTTTCATAAAGAAATATTTGGAAATACTTTAAAAACAAATAGGAGGAAATATATTTTCACTCAACGAATAGTTAAGCTCTGGAACTGTTTTCTGGAGGTGGTAACAGCGGTTAGCATATCTGGGTTTAAAAAAGGTTTGAACAAATTCCTGGAGGAAAAGTCCATAGTCTGCTATTGAGACAGACATGGGAAGCAACTGCTTGCCCTGGGATTTGTAGTATGGAATGTTGCTACTCTCAGATTCTGAATGGAATCTTGCTACTCTTTAGGATTGGGGCTCTACATGAAATGTTGCTGCTCTTTGAGATTCTGCATGGAATCTTGTCACTCTTTAAGATTCCAGAATCTTGCTGTTCTTTGGCTTTCTACATGGAATGTTGCCACGATTTGGGTTTCTGTCAGGTACTTGTGACCTGGCTTGGCCACTGTTTGGCTACTCTTATGTTCTTATGTATTTCTTTAGATTATTACTGAGTCTGTCTCCTTGCTGCAGTGCTTCCTTGTAATTGAAAGAGGACTGCATCCTGTGCATTTATACCATGGAGATATTTAACTTTCTCTATCATATCTCTCCTCTCTCACCTTTCTTTCGAAGTACATATATTTAGATCTTTAAGGGGCCGTTTTACAAAGGTGCACTGAAAAATGGCCTGCGGTAGTGTAGACGCATGTATTGGGTGCACGCAGAATCATTTTTCAGCGCACCTGTAAAAAAATGCCTTTTTAAAATTTTTGCCGAAAAAGGACGTGTGGCAAAATGAAAATTGCCGCGCATCCATTTTGGGTCTGAGACCATACCGCCAGCCATTGACCTAGCGGTAAGGTCTCACGCTGTAACTGGGTGGTAATGGTCTATGCTTGTAAAATGCCGATTACCGCCTGATTACCGTCCTCATGCCAGAAAATAATAATATTTTCCGGTGTGCGTAGCAGGCGCATGTCAAATATGAAATTACTGCAAGGGCCACGTGGTAGCTGGGCAGTAATTCAAAATTGATGTGCATTGGGCATGAGTAGGCGCCTAAGTGGCTTAGTAAAAGGGCCCCTTAGTCTTCCCCCATATGTATGTATTTATTTATTTTAGTACATTTATACCCCACATTTTTCCACAAAAGCGGGCACAATGTGGCTTACAAAATTACAAAAGTCACATATCAATAAGGGTAATAACTGTATGGAACGGGTTCAATCAAGAGGAAGAAAGTGTGGACTGAGTGATGTAGTTGGGATATGCCTTCTCAAACAAAAATGTTTTTAAGGATTTCTTGAAAATTTGATGGTCGGCAATCTCTTTTAAGGACCTTGGTAGACTGTTCCAAGACTTTGGGCTGACATAGGCGAAGGATGAGGAAAGGAGCTATTTATATCGAACAGATTTATAGCTTGGATAGCGTAAGTTGAGATATGATCGAGCAGTCAAGGAAGCATTTCTGGGTGGCAGATCTATCAAATCTTCCATGTATGATCATAAAAACTGCTGATTGTCATGTATATTTGTTTTGGAGGTGCAGCCTCCACAATTGTGCAATACTCCAAAGAAGGTCTCACCAGGGACTTATACAGAGCAACAATCATCTCCTTTTTCCTGTTGGTCATTCCTCTCCCTATGCACCCAAGCATCCTTCTGGCTTTTAGTGTCACATTTTCTACCTGTTCGGCCACCTTAAGATCATCAGATATAATCATTCCAAGGTCCTACTCTTCTTTTGTGCATGAAATTTTGCCATCTACACTGTACTGCTCCCTTGGGTTTTTTGCAGTCTAAATGCATGACCCTGCATTTTTAGCATTATTTCTTAGCTGCCAAATTTTTCAAGATTCAGTTCATTGTCCTTTATTGCCTCCCACTCGACCAGTTTCTAACCCATACCAAGCATGATCAGTTTATTTAGAAGTTCTTTATGCAGAACTGGGTCAAAAGACTTGATGAAATCAGAGTACACCATATGCAGTGCTCTCATTGGATCCAACTCTCTGGTCACCCAGTCAAACAAATTGATGTTTGTCTGACAAGACGTAGTAAAAACATATTCCTTGGATCCTGAAATCCACTGAATTCTAGAAACTGCACTATGTTTTGTTATAAAAGAGTTTCCATTAATTTACTAACCGGAGGGCAGCTACTAAAATGGTCAGCGGTCTTCATCATAAAGTGTATGGTGACAGATTTAAAGATCTCAATGTGTATACTCTGGAAGAAAGGCAAGAGCAGGGAGATATGATAAACCTTTAAATACCTATCAGGCTTATTTTCGAAAGTGATCGCCGGCCATCTTCCGACATAAATCGGGAGATGGCCGGCGATCTCGCAAAAACGGCAAAATCGGTATAATCAAAAGCTGCGTTTTTGACACCATCGCCGCTTTCCCGTCGCCGCGCCGGCAAAAGTTCAAGGGGGCGTGTCGGTGGCGAAGCGAAGGCGGGACATGGGCGAGGATGGGCGTGGCTACCAGATGGCCAGCTTTTGCAAATAATGGGAAAAAAAAAAGCGGCGTTCATCAGTATTTTGCCGGGTTTACTTGGTCCTTTAATTTTCATGACCAAGCCTCAAAAAGGTGCCCCAATTAACCAGATGACCACTGGAGGGAATGGGGGATGACCTCCCCATACTCCTCCAGTGGTCACCAACCCCCTCCCATACTAAAAAAATAAAAAATAAAACACTTTTTTGCCAGCCTGTATGCCAGCCTCAAATGTCATACCCAGCTCCCTGACAGCAGAATGCAAGTCCCTGGAGCAGTTTTTAATGGGTGCAGTGCACTTCAGGCAGGCAGACCCAGGTCCATCCCCCCCCTACCTGTTACATTTGTGGTGCTAAGTGTTGAGCCCTCCAAAACCCCCCAAAACCCACTGTACCTACATGTAGGTGCCCCCCTTCACCCATAAGGGCTATGGTAATGGTGTAGAGTTGTGGGGAGTGAATTTGAGGGGGACTCAGCACCCAAGGTAAGGGAGCTATGCACCTGGGAGCTATCTGTGTATTTTTGTAACATTTTTAGAAGTGCCCCCTAGGGTGCCCGGTTGGTGTCCTTGCATGTCAGGGGGACCAGTGCACTACAAATGCTGGCTTCTCCCACGACCAAATGACTTGGATTTCGCCGGGTTTGAGATGGCCGGCAGTTTTTTCCATTATCGCTGAAAAACAAAACCGACGATCTCAAACCCGGCAAACTCTGGCATTTAGCCGGGCTAAACCGTATTATCAAAAAAAAGATGGCCGGCCATCTTTTTTGAAAATACGGTTCCGGCCAGCTGTTGCGCCGCCGCCAAAATAGATTGCCGGCGACCTATTTCGCCGGCGACGTTTGATTATGCCCCTCCACGTGGCCACAGGAGGTGAGTCTATTTCAATTGAAAGGAAGCTCTGGAATGAGGGGGCATAGGATGAAGGTGAAAGGGGACAGACTCAAAAGTAACCTGAGAGAATACTTTTTCATGGAAAGGGTGGTGAATTCATGGAACGGCCTCCTGATGTACGAAGTGGAGAAGAAGACTGGGAAAGCTGGGGACAAGAGCATAGGATCTCTAAGGGAGAGAAAGGGGTAGTAGATGGCATGGATGGGCAGACTGGATAGGCCATTTGGTCTGTATCTGTCTTCATTTTCTCGATGTTTGTATGTAACCATGGAGGTCAGACCAACTGGCCTACAGTTGCCACCCTTTTCCTTATTTTCACTTTGGTGGAGAGGAACCATTTTCATCTGCCTCCAGTCCTTTGGGATCATTCCCGACTTTAAAAAAGCTTTGAATACGTCAGATAGTGGAGCTTCCACAAGTTTCCTCAGTTCCTTCAGTGCCCTCAAATATATCTCACCTACTTTTAGTTTAGTTAGTTCTTCAATGTCTTGTCCTCTTATTTGGCTATTTTTTTTTACTTCCACTTTACCAGGTTCTCTTAGCTTCTCCAGATATTATTGTCTTTCTTTCTGTGAGCTCTTGTACCTAATGAAGACGACAATTCCTGACCTTTTCAGCGGTTGCTTTTGAAAACCATAGCAGGCACTTATTTTCTCTTACTTTTATAACCAAAGGGCTTATAGCAGTGGCGTACCAAGGGGGGGGGGGGGGGGGGGGCGGTCCGCCCTGGGTGCACGCCGCTGGGGGGGTGCCGTACGCCGGTCAGCGTGCTTCCTCTGCCCCGGAACAGGAAGTAACCTGTTCCGGGGCAGAGGGAGCATGGAAACCAACGACGCTGACCGGCGCGCGGCACCCCCCCAGCAGCGTGCACCCAGGGGGGAGTTCTTTCGCCGGGGTGGGGGGGTGTCCCTTTGCCAGGGGGGGGTCATGCTGCACGGGGGGGGCGCTGCACCCGGGGGGCGGGGCGCATCGGTGATCCATCCCGGTGTCGGCGCCCCTCGGAATGCCACTGGCTTATAGCCCTTAAAATATTTTCTTTCAGTGTTGCCCCCCTGCTTTTCTACTTTCTCCAGATGTCCCTGCCCTCCTAATGGTTCCTTGAGGTATTCTCCCATCTTGACGAAGTTAGTTTTCCTAAAATTTAAGATGAGTCCTATGCATCCATGGCCTAGTACTGAACTGCTCCGTTCACAAATCTGATGTTACCAGATGATCACCCACTACAAAATCAAACACTCTCCCCATTCGTAAACCTCAGGACCTGTATTAGGGGTTTGTAGCCCAAACATTTTTTGTTTAGTTTCCCGCGTTATTTATGGGAATTTTCAATTTGTGATTTTGTTTTGTTTTTCAGGGTAGGGGTAGTTTCATAAAGATTGTGCACTCTGTGAAATGCGCACACTTTTTCTGGAGATTTTGTACTATTTTTCAATACTACTACTACTACCTGACATTTCTATAGCGCTACTAGGGTTACGCAGCGCTGCAGTGGCGTTCCTAGGGGGGCGGACACCCGGGGCGGCACCCCGCCCCCCGGGTGCAGCGCTCCCCCCCCGATGCAGCGCGGACCCCCCCGCGAAAGAGCCCCCCCCAGGTGCATGCCGCTGGGGGGGGGGGTGCCACGGCGCGCGCCTGCTGCGAGCTTACTAACTTTGCTCGTTCGCTGCAGCTCCCTCTGCCCCGGAACAGGAAGTAACCTGTTCCAGGGCAGAGGGAGCTGCAGTGAACGAGAGAAGTTAGCGAACTCTCGCAGCAGGTGCACGCTGCGGCACTCCCCCAGCGGCATGCACCCGGGGCGGACCGCCCCCACCGCCCCCCCTTGGTACGCCCTGCAGCGCTGTACAATTTAACAAAAGGGGCAGTCCCTGCTCTAAGGAGCTTACAATCTAAAGGACGAAATGACAAGTTGGGGTAGTCTAGATTTCTTGAATAGTGGTTAGGTGCCAAAGGCGACACTGAAGAGATGGGCTTTTAGCAGGGATTTGAAGATGGGCAGGGAAGGGACCTGGCGTATGGGCTCAGGGAGATTATTCCAAGCATGGGGTGAGGCGAGGCAGAAAGGGCGGAGCCTGGAGTTGGCTGTGGTGGAGAAGGGTACTGAAAGGAGGGATTTGTCTTGAGAGTGGAGGTTACGGGTAGGAACGTACGGGGAGATGAGGGTAGAGAGGTAGGGAGGGGCTGCAGAACGAGTGCATTTGTAGGTTAAGAGGAGAAGCTTGAACTGTATGCGGTACCTGATCGGAAGCTAGTGAAGTGATTTGAGGAGAGGGAAGATGTGAATATATCGATGCATGCATGTAGTTTTTCCAATAGTGCACACTTCATGAAAGAGTGAGTATTCTTCACAAAGGCTGTGAGCATTCTTTACAGTGTGCAACTTTCTGAAGAGAGCGTGTTCCTCGGAAAGTGCAAAGTGCCAAGAATGTCTGTACCATTTCTTCCATGCTTGCTGTAAACCATCTCTTCCATAACCGCTGTTCTGGACTGCAGTTATCAATCACTCATCCTTAAGTTTTGATTCATCTCCTTAACCATTCATGTGTCTGGTTTTGATCAATGAATGGAGTAACACCTTGTATTTCCCACTATATTTATGTACTCATCACTTATTTTTCCTCATTTATTGATCTAATTCATGAAAAAACAATTTTTTCTTCCTTCACAAATTCTTCTTTTGCTTCCTTCTCTTTTGCTACTGATGGATTCTCACTCATTCCATCTACTTGTCAGGATGCTTGTTCAAGTTTTAATGATGTAGATGGAGTCTAGTCATTTACTTTCATACTTTTAACACCTTTTGTACATTTGGATCTGTGACACAGTTAAATATACACAAGAGGCCTATGATAGTAGCTCAATAGGTGTAATTTATTTCTATGAGGCTTATTCCTTTTTTGGCTTGGGACATGCACAGTCTTGGCATACACGGACTCTTATAATTTACCTTATGGGCACGGAGGAGTTTTCTTGTTCATTCATCCAGTTTTTTAAAGGTCTGTAAGTGGCCAGTCTACAACTCCAAAACTGTATGAGTGCACAGTAACTGCTGGCTGATTAATGGCTTGTATCTTATCCTGTGATATTAAGGCACTCTCCAATATCAATTTTAATCTCCTATAATATTCTTTACTTGATCTTTTCTCTGGTCTGTGATAAAGATTTTTGTTGAATTCTGTATCAGTGAGCTGCATTGCATGATATTGTGTCACAGCATCTCATTAATTCAGAATTCTAATAAATGTTTATGTCTATAGAACAACTTTTTGCAAGTACCAACATTTGTGAAAAATGCACAGATTGCCAAAATATTGCCATTTTACATGTTTTGAGACATTTTGTGCATTTGAAGTAACATCACACTTTAAAATACAGCCCTGTTTATGACTCAGAAAAAATTAGCCAGAGTTTTCTTCATGCTCAGAAATTCATGACAGAAAAAAAAAACCTTAGCTTCCTAACACATGTTTTTTCCAATATCTACAACTTTGACATTATTACTCACCTTTATGTCAGGGGGAAGGAGCTCAACCTACTTTTACGCTGCTAGATAAACCTTTTATGCAAATGCCGCCTAAAAATAATAAGCTGGCTGTATGGTGCAATTTGGACTACTTGATACATTTTGGATTAACTTTCGAAGGTAACCCTTCTTCTTCATATCGGAAATAAGCAAATGTTAAAATATATCAAAATATATAAGTGAAACACAAAAGCATTCCAATGACAGTCTCACAGGAAGAGGGTAGGGTAGGCTAGGTAAGAAACAGGGAGAGCTGGGTGAATTTATTGATTTATTTATTTATTGCACTTGTATCCCACATTTTCCCACCTATTTGCAGGCTCAATGTGGTTTACAGAGAACCTGTTATGGTGTCACCATACAGGGTACATGATACAACTGGAGTTACAATGAGATCAAGGGATGACAAAAAGAATTATTCAAGTGATTGTAGAAAGAAGACATTCAGAGTAAGGGCGGAGTGGAGGAGTGTTATAGTTGGGTTATGGGTTCTCGTGGTAGGCCTTGTTGAATAGATAGGTTTTGAGAGACAGAGAGAGATGTATGGCTAATAAGAGGTTGACAAAGCAGTAGAATTTTACAGTTTATAATGGGATAGAAAACCCATATCTTTGTAAAATCCTGTTTGGTGGGTGTCAAAATATTTCATCATTTTGATTTCGAAGGTCTTACATTCTTGGATTGTCTTAAAATTTCCTTATAGTATTCTCACCATAAGATCATTGATCTGATTTTGTAAAGTGTTGACTCACAGAGGTGACATCCTGGTTGGCATAGGAATATTTAATATTGTGTCTATGTAAACTGAGCCTCGTCTTTAGCATCTGGCATGCTTCTCCAATATAGCACCCTTCTTCACCATTTTTTGCATTGAATGATATATACCACATTTGAGGATGAGCATCTGAAGGATCCCCTTATGCTGAATGCTTTTCTCGTGTGAGTGGCTCTGGGATCCAGAAGTTCTGTGCAGTAGAGAGTTGATAATTGCATATAACCTAGAATGGTCATATAAGTTACTACTGTTGGTTATAGATACTAGCTTGAAGGTACAAGGGATCCCAGAGGATCTGTGGAAGTTTGTCATCTTTGCCATGATATTGGCCAAGAAAGCAAATTTACAGCATTAGGCACACTTGCACGCTCTGCCATCCAAACGCTGGCAAACTCTGATGTTGCAAATGGTGAAAAGGGGGATAAAAGGATATATTTGATTTTGGGGAATTGCATTAACCTACACTGTATAAGATTTAAGGACATGTGCTCAGAACATAAGGACCAGATTTTTACTATTAATGTTTATTTACAATGCAGGTAATACAATGTTAGAAGGCAGTTTTTAGGAATTTTATACTAGGGAAATATACCACAAGATAAATATTGTTAGAAAGTCTGAATTATTAATTAGATTGGCTTAATAGTAACTCACTTTCAGCCTTATTTTCGAAAGTGATGGGCGCCCATATTTCGACCCAAGTCGGGAGATGGGCGCCCATCTTGCAGAGGCGCCCAAATCGGTATAATCGAAAGCCAATTTTGGGCGTTTTCAACTGCACTCCATCGCGGGAACGAACAAAGTTGATGGGGGCATGTCGGAGGCGTGGTGAAGGCGGGACTAGGGCGTGTTTATCGGCCGAGGAGAGATGGGCGCCTTTGGCTGATAATCGAAAAAAAGGTGTTTTTACCGCAAATTTGGGTCACTTTTTTTGGACCCTTTTTTTCACGAACAAGTCCCCAAAAAGTGCCCCAACTGCCCAGATGACCACTGGAGGGAATCGGGGATGACCTCCCCGGATTCCCCCAGTGGTCACTAACCCCCTCCTACCCTCAAAAAATAACTTGGAAAATACGGTCTGTCCCGCCCCTTCATGTACCCGTTCTCGGACATAGACGCCCATGGAGATGGGTGTTCACGTTCCATTATGCCCCTCTTTGAGGCTCAGATTAATTTTTTCTGTTGCGGGCTGGAGTGGTGAAGGAAGTCTTTTGGCTGGAGTGGTGAAGGAGCTCTTTACTCTGCAGTTGGATGGTCTTTGATTGAGGTTCAGATGAATTCTTTCTGCTTCTGGTTGGAATGGTGAAGGAGGGCTTTGCTGGAAAAGAAGTCTTTTTGGTAGATTTGTTGAGAATGGAACCTGGCTTGTCCCAGTGAAGGTCCAGAGAAGTGCAGATCATCCAGCAGGCAGGGTCCAGGGAGAAGAGAGGAGAGGGGGTGGACTTTGTTCCAGGTTTTATAATTTCTTGTTGGGCAAATAGGCTGAAGTCAGGTGGGGTGTATTGATCCAATGAAAATTCAGGGATAGCTGAAAACTAATTCTATCTAGTTTTTTGAGATGGAGCTTGGTGGCTGGTCACATATTTAAATTATATCATAAGGATTTCTGGCTGGCAATCTACTGTGGTATACACCCATACTTGACAGGATTAAAAGCGTCATTGTCTGAGAGTAGCTGGGCTTTCTTTTGTCAGATTAGGTGGTCTGGGATTTTCAGGTATCTGGGCTGTCTTTTGTTTACTCTAGTGATTGTTGTCTACAGGTATATGCAGACTCTTTTCTTTGGATTGACTTTTTACTATCCTCCTAGCTATTTCTATTGTTACAAGCTATCAGTGGTCTTCAGGGGGATGGGGCCAGTTTTTGATACAGCTCAAGTTGTGTTAGCAAAATATGTTTTCCAGGAAAATCAATAATTCTGAAAATTCCTCATATGCTACAATGGGAACTTTGTTGACTCCATCCTGTTGGGCAAGAGGCTACTCAGGGATATTACACCTTATAGAAGAAGTGTATAAATTTGGCCTCAGGGACCCCCAACACTGGACATAAGCAAAGGGTGAGGGAGGGATTGGGAGAGGAGGGGGGGGGGGGGGAGAGTAATCATTGCACAGAAGGGATCTCTTGAAGTTAACTGCACTTAATTCTTGCTGCTTTTAACTCCTAACCCTTATTCACTTGTTCAGAACCCTTATTTTATCATCCTCACTTTAATATTCCCTTATCTCTTGTTTGTCCTGTTTGTCTGTCCTAATTAGATTATAAGCTCTGTCGAGTAGGGACTGTCTCTTAATGTTCAGTGTACAGCGCTGCATACATCTAGTAGCGCTTTAGAAATGATAAGTAGTAGTAGTAGTAGTCGTCGTCTTTGGGATTCCAGAATCTTGCTTCTCTTTGGGATTCCGGAATCTTACAACTCTTTGGGATTCCGCATAGAATCTTGCTACTCTTTGTCCGTATCCCTTATTTGTCCTGTTTGTCTGTCTTAATTAGATTGTAAGCTCTGTCGAGCAGGGACTGTCTCTTCATGTTCAAGTGTACAGCGCTGCGTACGTCTAGTAGCGCTAAAGATAAGTAGTAGTAGTGTTTGGGATTCCGGAATCTTGCTACTCTTTATCCTTATCTCTTGTTTGTCCTGTTTGTCTGTACTGATTAGATTGTATGCTCTGTCAAGCAGGGACTGTCTCTTCATGTTCAAGTGTACAGCGCTGGGTACGTCTAGTAGCGCTTTAGAAATGATAAGTAGTAGTAGTGTTATTAGCGGACAAGAATTTATCTTTGCACTGTTTTATGACATCTGTTTTATTATATTTGTTCTCTGTTGGAATTTGCTGGAATTTGTCATTTATTGGTTGTAATTATGCATTGACTACTTCACGTGTTTATATTCTTCCTGTTGCTAATAAAGAAAGTTTACAAAAACATAAAGAACACCCTGTTTGTTTTTCTGAACAGTGATAGTTTTATAGCATCGTTTGATAGCAGCTGCAGGTTGATCATTGTAGCTTCTTTGATGGCTGTCTTATGAACAGGTCAAAAATTTTTATTTCAAGAAGAAACTCCTTCATATCAGTCTATAATTGCTGGACCCCAAACTTCCCTGCCCTCCCCCACCAACTCTCTGAACATTTGTTTTCCCTTCCTCCCCCCCCACCTCTTGTCAGTTGTACTGGGCTGCTGAGGTTTGATGCTGTATGTGCTTACAGCCCTCCTGTAGAATGATCTGGTTTGGAAACACTTGAAATTCTGTAACACATCTCCATTTTCCCCCAGGGATCGGTGCTTTGATGGATCGCATTCAAACACATTCGGCGTCTCAATGAGAGTGTGTGAAAGGACAAGGAAATCATTTTATTCCATCCATATCCATTTCCTGCCATGCTCCCTATTTTACAGCTAGTGGGACTCAAGCTTCCCAAGGTCAGGAGAGGTGGAAGTAAACCATTACCAAAGTTCCAGAACTTTCTCCACTGAAGATGACTCGATTTATTTTTCTTTTTGAGTGGCAGTCGCGTCGCAATCTTTTCCTTCCCAATCTGCTGCTTGCATTTACTGAATAGGCTACATGAATCTGGGTTCAGTTTATTAATTCACTATAATAAGAAAGAAAACATGTGATGATGAAAATGTGTTAAATGTCAAACTTTTCTTGACTCATAAATATTACTTTACCACAGTATTCCCCCCCTCCCCCACTGTGGATGTTTTAAATGATTATTTTTCTCTTTTTCAGAAGCTTCAGGAAATAAAGACCTTAAACAAAAGAAGCACTATTTTTTTTTAAGTTATATCAGAATTTTTGCACCTTTTAAACTTTATTTTTATTTATATTTCACTAGTTTCATCAAATACACAATCATGCAGTTTTTAAGTATACATATTTCACAAGAAAATGCCACTACTTTTTTTTAAAACTCATTCTTGATAAAAATGTAAATCTGTTCAGATAGGTATGGTGGATAAGGAGATGTGAATCCAGGAGGACTGTTTTTAAGGATCAGCCTTTATTAAGAAAAGTATGTGCTGTCTTTAGCATATCCTTGATTCATTAGCATGCTTTAAAAATATTTACCCCCTGTTTACTAAGCCATTCTAGTGGCAGCCATGTGGCAATGCTGACGCAGCCCATTCAAAACTCTGCTGCACGTCTTATCTTCCACCTGGACCGATATACTAATATCACCCCTCTGCTCAAGTCACTTCACTGGCTTCCGATCAGGTACCGCATACAGTTCAAGCTTCTCCTACTAACCTAAAAAAGCACTCGACCTGCAGCCCCTCCCTACCTCTCTACCCTCATCTCCCCGTACGTTCCTACCCGTAACCTCCGCTCTCAAGACAAACCCCTCCTCTCAGTTCCCTTCTCCACCACCGCCAACCCCAGGCTCCGCCCTTTCTGCCTCGCCTCACCCCATGCTTGGAATAAACTCCCTGAGCCCATTCGCCAGGCCCCCTCCCTGCCCATCTTCAAATCCTTGCTCAAAGCCCACCTCTTCAATGTCGCCTTCGGCACCTAACCACCATACCTCTATTCAGGAAATCTAGACTGCCCCAACTTGACATTTCGTCCTTTAGATTGTAAGCTCCTTTGAGCAGGAACTGTCCTTCTTTGTTAAACTGTACAGAACTGCGTAACCTTAGTAGCGCTCTAGAAATGTTAAGTAGTAGTAGTAGGAGATGTGAATCTAGGAGGACTGTTTTAAGGATCAGCCTTTATTAACTGTGGAATGCATTACCACTTAATCTGAAAACTATTCATGATTTAACCAACTTTCGAAAATCACTAAAGACTTTTCTTTTTAACAAGCCTTACCATAACAATTAACAATAGGAATTCCAATGCATCACTACTTACTTGATAATCTGACTGTTTTCTGATTTACTACTACTACTTGACATTTCTAAAGCACTACTAGGGTTACGCAGCGCTGTACAATTTAACATAGAAGGACAGTCCCTGCTCAAAGGAGCTTACAATCTAATAGATAAGAGTGAGACAAATATAGGACAATCAAGCCATTGTGACATCACTGTTGAGGTTGGCTCTTAGGCATTGGTGGAATGAGGCATTATGACATCACAATCTCAGCTCTGGTTAAATCACTGCTATATGTAATACTACTACTACTACTTGACATATCTAAAGCGCTACTAGGGTTAGGCAGCGCTGTACAATTTAACATAGAAGGACAGTCCCTGCTCAAAGGAGCTTACAATCTAAAGGACAAATGTACAGTCAGTCAAATAGGGGCAGTCTAGATTTCCTGAAAGGTATAAAGGTTAGGTGCTGAAAGCAACATTGAAGAGGTGGGCTTTGAGCAAGGATTTGAAGATGGGTAGGGAGGGGGCTTGGCGTAAGGGCTCAGGAAGTTTATTCCAAGCATAGGGTGAGGCGAGGCAGAATGAGCGGAGCCTGGAGTTGGCGGTGGTGGAGAAGGGTACTGAGAGGAGGGATTTGTCCTGTGAGCGGAGGTTACGGGCGGGATTTATTGAATTGATCATATCCATTGTTACCCTTGTTTTTGTGTGTAACCAATTGTTTATCTACTCTTGAATGGCGCCTGCCATGATGTAATTATTGTAAGCCACACTGAGTCTGCAAATAGGTGGGAAAATGTGGGATACAAATGCAACAAATAAATAAATAAATTAAGAAAAGTATGTGCAGTCTTTAACACATCGTTGATTCATTAGCATGCCTTAAAAATATTTACCCCCTGTTTACTAACCCATTCTAGCGGCAGCCATGTGGCAATGCTGACGCAGCCCATTCAAATAGGAAGGGCTGTATCAGCACAGCATTAGCGCACTGCAGTCACTAGCGTGGCTCAGTAAATGGGGGGGGGGGGGGGGGGTAGTGATTGTTAAATCAATTTAGTACAGTATCCTAAAAATTGGAACTAGTGGTTACTGAGGATGGACAGACTGGATGGGCCATTTGGCCCTTATCTGCCATCGTGTTTCTATGTTTCTAAAATGTGTTAAAATGAATTAATGTACGTTAAAAAGTTCTAAGATGAGTTTTTTTTTTTCTATTGAAATTAAGCAGAGGGGCACTCTCTAGGTACACATCTCACCATTACCCCCTTATATTGCATGGCGAGCCATTCAAACCCCACAAAAAAACCCACTGTATCCAAATATACACTGCTACAATAGCTCTTATGGCTACAGATGTCATCTATATGTGGGTGCAGTAGGTTTGGGGGGGGGGGGGGCTGACACTTTCCACCACAATTGTAATAGTTAGAGTGGATTATGGGCCTGGGTCACCTTCTGTACAGTGCACTGCACTGATCACTAGGCTATTCCAGGAACCTGCTTGCTGCTCATCTGAAGCTGTCATAGAGGCAGGTATATACTATTTCATTTAAATCTTTGCGGGGTGGGATGGGGTCAGTGACCACTGAAGGAGTAATGGGGGTGTCATTTCTTTATTCCTGCAGTAGTCACCCGGTCATTTAGGGCACTTTTTGTGGCTTATTCATTAATAAAACTCGTCTAGGCCAAAATGTCCCAACTGGATGTTTTTGTTTTGTTCATTACGGCAGAAAAATGTCCCAGTGCTAGGAATGCCCAGATCCCACCCTTAACACGCCCCCGATATACCCTCTTGTGATTTCAACACATTTCTGAAAATTGGTTTTGAAAATATCATTTTGGATGTTTTGGACATTTATCTCTTTAGAAAATGAGCCCCGTGAGGCAACTATCCCTCTTTATAAACCATACTAGAAATAGGCATCTAACTTGACCTTCACACATAAATGGCCTGTTATAATTTGAACCTCCACCTGGATAATTTTTTTTTATTACATTTGTACCCCACACTTTCCCACTCAAGGCAGGCTCTATGCGGCTTATATATTGTATACAGGTACTTATTTGTACTTGGGGCAATGGAGGGTTAAGTGACTTGCCCAGAGTCACAAGGAGCTGTTTGTGCCTGAAGTGGGAATTGAACTCAGTTCCTCACGACCAAAGTCCACCACCCTAACCACTAGGCCACTCCTCCACTGTTGCTACTATTTGAGATTCCATGTAGAAGTCGGCCCTTGCAGATCACCAATGTGGATGAGCAGGCTTCTGCTTCTGTGAGTCTGATGTCCTGCACGTATGTGCAGGACGTCAGACTCACAGAAACAGAAGCCTGCGCAGCCTTCTACATGGAATGTTGCTAGTGGAATAGCAACATTCCATGTAGAATCTCCAATAGTATCTATTTTATTTTTGTTACATTTGTACCCCGTGCTTTCCCACTCATGGCAGGCTCAATGCGGCTTACATAGGGTTAAGTGACTCGCCCAGAGTCACAAGGAGCTGCCTGTGCCTGAAGTGGGAATGAAACTCAGTTCCTCAGTTTCCCAGGACCCAAGTCCACCACCCTAACCACTAGGCCACTCCTCCCATATGTTATCTGTTTACGTAGGACTACATAATAATTGGCCTAAATTAAATGAACAACTTGTTTATTCAAATTTAGGACCACATAGTCGGGAATGTGACATGGCTAAAACTGTCTGTTCAAAAGCGTTTCAAGTCCTAGTGAGACCTGTACAAGGAAGCCTAATTATATGGTAGCAGTTTGTACCATGGTGAGTCAGGGCTATTTAACTGCTTTCCATAAGCAGCTCAACTCTGCTAAATTTAATAACTTATCTTCTACTCTCAATCAGAGCAAGAATCAATAGTAGTTAATATTTCTTGGCTATAAAGCTATAAAATTAAGTAATGTAGTTACTGTGTATACTTGGATTTTATAAATGCTTCGAACATCTTCCCATAAAGAAGGGCTCATAAATAAACTGATCAGTCTGTGGATGGTCCCAAGCTGGGCTGACTGGGTAAGAAACTTATTGAGTGGTAGGCAGTAGCAGATAGATGTAAATGGAGTCCATTCTGAGGAATGAGACGTGGTCAGCAGAGTTCCTAAAAAAAATATATATATGTACTGTGGTTGGCTCTGTTCAATTGTTTTCTGAGTAAGATTGCAGAAAGGTTACTACTACTACTACTACTTGACATTTCTAAAGCGCTACTAGGGTTACGCAGCGCTGTACAGTTTAACATAGAATGACAGTCCCTGCTCAAAGGAGCTTACAATCTAAAGGACAAATGTACAGTCAGTCAAATAGGGGCAGTCTACATTTCCTGAAAGGTATAAAGGTTAGGTGCCGAAAGCAACATTGGTGGGCTTTGAGCAAGGATTTGAAGATGGGTAGGAAGAGGGCTTGACATAAGGGCTCAGGAAGTTGATTCCAAGCATAGGGTGAGGCGAGGCAGAATGAGCAGAGCCTGGAGTTGGCGGTGGTGGAGAAGGGTACTGAGAGGAGGGATTTGTCCTGTGAGCGGAGGTTACGGGCGGGAACGTAAGGGGAAATGAGGGTAGAGAGGTAATGAGAGGCTGCAGACTGAGTGCATTTGTAGGTAAGAAGGAGAAGCTTGAACTGTATGCAGTATCTGATCGGAAGCCAGTGAAGTGACCTGAGAAGAGGGGTGATATGAGTATATCGGTTCTGGCGGAATATGAGACGTGCAGCAGAGTTCTGAACAGTTTGAAGGGGGGATAGATGGCTAAGTGGGAGGCCAGTAAGGAGTAGGTTGCAGTAGTCAAGGCAAGAGGTAATGAGAGCGTGGACGAGAGTACGGGTGGTGTGCTCAGAGAGGAAAGGGCGAATTTTGCTGATGTTAAAGAGAAAGAAGCGACAGGACTTGGCTATCTGCTGGATATGCGCAGAGAAGGAGAGGGAGGAGTCGAAGATGACTCCGAGGTTGCGGGCAGATGAAACGGGGAGGATGAGGGTGCCATCAACTGAGATAGAGAGTGGAGGAAGAGGAGAAGTGGGTTTTGGTGGAAAGACGATAAGCTCGGTCTTGGACATGTTCAGTTTCAGGTGGCGGTTGGACATCCATGCAGCAATGTCAGATAGGCAGGCCGATACCTTGGCCTGGGCTCCGCGGTGATGTCTGATGTGGAGAGATATAGCTGGGTGTCATCAGCATAAAGATGATACTGGAAACCATGAGATGAGATCAGTGAGCCCAGGGAAGAGGTGTAGATTGAAAAAAGAAGGGGTTACATTATGTTTAGGCTTGTATCCTGCCACCACCTTTCAGTTCTAAGCAGGTCACAGACGCCAAAAAAAAAAAAGACCTGATTATAATAATCAATCACAATTAGAAACTGACTATAATACATATTTTTAAAATAATTAAGGGCCCCTTTTCCTAAGCCATGTAAGCGTCTACATGCACCCAAAGTGCGCCAAACTGAACTTACCGCCCAACTACCATATGGCTCTTGTGGTAATTTCATTTTTGACGTGCGTCTGCTACATGCGTCTGAAAAATATTTTTTTTCTGCCACGTGTAGCGGATGCACGCCAAGTGGCATCTGATGCGTGTAGGTCATTACCGCCCAAATTCTTTACCACTAGGTCTATGGCTGGTGGTAAGGTCAGAGACCCAAAATGGGCGTGCGACAATTTTGATTTTGCCGCACATCCATTTTAGGGGAAAAAGGCCTTTTTTACAGGCACGCTGAAAAATGGATCGGCGCGCGCCCAAAACCCACACCTACACTACTGTAGGCCACTTTTTACCACAGCTTAGTAAAAGGACCCCAAAGTTTTTATGTTTTTCCTGAACAAAAGATATGTCTTTCCATAATCGAGGTGCTTGAACTGCTAAAGATTTATCAAAAAGTGCTAATCTTTTCTTATTGAAAGAAACGTGAAGAAGTTATCAGTATCACACCTCCTAACTCTATAAGATGACGCAAAGCTATGATGAGCCAGCATATAACCAGGAATCTGTCCTTGTAATATTTTAAAAAGAAAACAAGCCAACTTGAAAGAAACTCTTGCCACAATGGGCAACCAATGAAGCCTAATATAGAAAGAAGAAACTCTATCAAACTCAGATAAACCAAAAATGAATCTTATTGCTGTATTTTGTATAGTTTGAAGCTTCTTCAATGACCCCTTTGAGCAACCAAGATAAATCAGAATACAATAATCAAGATGTGACAGTAACAATGAATGTACTAGCCACTCATACTGGTTGAGTTCAAAACATTTCCGAATAGTGCGAAGCTTCTTCATTAAGAAGAAACATTTTTTTAAACTACAGCGTTAACTTGGGGTTCCATTGAGAGAACAACCAATTTGAACTCCTAAAATCATAATTATTAGAGAGAGTAAAAAAAATCAACCTTATTGATGGTAATCATCTTTGGGATTTGTTCTGGTCTAGAGTTGAAACTCTGTAATAGGGTGGGCACGCAAACCTGAGGAAATAGACCAAAGGAGAAGTGATCTAAAAGAACTCAAGGAGTGAATGGTACTTGGCAACTAAGATTGATGAAATGAAATGCAGAACCGTGTATTTGGAGTATTGAATTGAGGGGGGGGGGGGGGGGGTCAATACTATGATACTGATGTGAGCCAAGAAGGGACAAGACCTTAGGGTGAACGTTCAGTATTTGTTGATCTCAGGAAAACAAAACAGTGCTCCAAGCAGCCAGAGCCGGATGCATAAGGGAAGGCAGAACCAGCAGAGAAATGGAGGCGATAATGCTTTCATACAGACTGGAGTGTTATGAAAAGAAAGAAATCAAGTAGACTAGATAGGTCTTGTGGTCCTTATTTGAATTCAGGTTTCAGGTTCCTGTTTGCTGCCTTTCATTCCTATTTATCTTATGGCTTTTAAAATGCAAATAATTAAGTAATCAATAGACTCTGCATACCCAGGACAGATTCATTTCAAGTGCATGCATGTGTCAGAAGTGTGCTGACAGACTGCTGATATGTTGAATTGAATGGCCACTTTAAATACTGTTTATTTATTTTGCTTTAATTTGCTCTTTTTATATGGTGCCTTTGAAGGAAGGCAGAAGGAAAGCTAAGTAGAAGCAGCAAGGGAAGGGTGAGAAAAGGAAAGCAAATACATGCCATTCATCCAATTTTAGTCTCTTTGTGTTCCTTACAGTACTAAAGAAGTAGCAAAGAACAGTAAAGTAATGGTTATGATCATAATACAGTTCATTCACACACCAAAGTAGGGGTGACAACATCAAAGCCATGGTATGGGGCTTATTTAACAAAACAAAAAGTCTGAAGGTGACAGAAGGACATTCTTCTCTCAAAAACATCCCAAGTTGTTGAAAATCAGTTAAGAAGGAATAACTTAAGGTTTTTGAATTTTCCTTTTTCTTCATTTGTTACAGCTATTGAACTTTTTAAAAAAATATTTCCTGGAGATTCTGGATATTTCGATAGAAAGCCACCCTTTGGTGACTCGAACACAATATCTTAAAAAAATTACTTGTCCAACTAATGGAACACCAGAACCTCCGCAGGAACTGAATTTAACTGATTTTCTTGAAAGATCTGAAATTTCAGATCGAGCTACATTGCTTGTTACTTTTGCACTGGAGTCGGATAAAAATCTGGTATTGCGTACTTATTTCCGAAAAATGAATGCCATCTTTATGGGAGCTAAAATTCAGATTTTCCCAGATCTAGCTCGAGAGACTCAAGCCAGGAGGAAGGAATTGGTGGTTTTTAAACCAAAACTTCTTTCACTTGGGGGAACTTTTGTTATTAAATTTCCTTGTAAATGCATGATCTCTTTGCATGGAGTCTATTACCTTTTTTCCTGTCCTAAAAGATTACAAGAATTTATTACTGCTAGAGAGAATGTGAGGGTTGCCCCTGAAATGGTTTCTTCCAGTTAATGTGCTGTCTAGGCTGCATGATCCTAAAATCCTTCTGGTCAGTTTGAATTATGATATAATTCTGCATATGTATTAGATGTTTGGATTTATTTCCTATTCTTGGATCTTTTTATTGTGGACAAAATATATTTGTACTTTTTCTTTATTTTTGCTGTAGCTTATTGAGTTAAGCAAAATATTGTGAATTTCTAAACATTTTGATGTAATATCATCTCTATGTAAGTAATTGAAAATTAATAAAAGATTGAAATAAAAACATCCCAAGTTGCAATTTTCAACACCCCGATTTTAGACGTTTTGCTCCACAATTTGTGCAAATTTCAAGGGGGCGTGTTGGGGGGGTGTTTTGGGTGGGACTTGGGCGGTACCAAAAGATAGACGTTTTTCTGCAATAATGGAGTCCACTGTAGTGTCCGCTGCTCTGCAGGGATGTCTGTGTGGCCAGTCTACTAAGAACGCTGGTCCTCCATATAAGTCACTTGCTTGTTTTTGTGCGTTTTTCCTTTGGTTGGGTTTTTTTTCTCCCGAAAATGGTCCTAAAAGATAGATGCATTGTACACAAAAATGTCTAGCAAATAGCCATTTTCAAAACAAAAAGTTGGAGGTTTTTCTGGTTTGAAAATGGCCATGTTTGCTACTGGATTTTTGGACGTTTTTTGCAAAAAAATCCCGAATCGGATTTAGACATCATACCGAAAATGTCCCTCCACATATACTAAATTATGATAAATTTCATTTGACATACACAAAAATGGGCCTGCTTTATTAAAGCTTTTCTCTCATTCTGCGTCTCATGGGAAAATTTTATATAAATTAGGCTCGTGGTTTACAGAGGCTGATGAAAGCAGGAACGGAAGGGCAAGGTATCCTTAGTAAAATCCTTCAGGACTCAGGTACCTTGGCTAGCTTATTCCTGTCTTCAGATTTAATTTATAGACTGCATAGCAGGTAAAAAACAAACTGATCTAAGCAGTTAACAATAATATATACAGTCAAGACAAACGCACAATAAAGATGTAACATTGGAATCTACCTAAAAAAAGTACTCCACTATTTATAAAAGGACACAAATGCTACCTATAGATAATGTCACTGCTGTAGTCCACACTACAGGAACCGAAATAGAAGAAGCAGAAGTCCAATTTGCATGCAGCCTTCCACCCCACACTGGAGGGACTATAATCAAACCCATCCTAGATGATCACAAGGAGGGTTGGGACTACAGAGAACCAGTATCAGTCTTTAAAAAAACAAGGACCATTATTTCGTACCTTAAAGAATAACTAAACAAACAAGCCCACAGAAAAACAGGTCTTTGCAATCACAACAAAGAGACACAGCGAAGATGACAAAATCACATACAGCAAGATGATGAGGTGCTGATAAAAATCTTTAATACAAACAAGGCTTGACTTGAATCGACTGCTGTTGGTACGAACGACTTTCGTTGTTTGTGAGAGCATTATTTAAGATTGCCACTGTAGATTATCATTTAGTTGATATTACGCTCTGAAGGATCCTTTTACAAAGCAGCGCTAGGGCTAACACGTGGGTAGCATGTGCCAAATCGGCACCACCGCCAAGGTAGTGTGTGTGCTCGGCGGTAATTACGAAGTTGACGTGCACTGGTTCCTGTGGTAGAAACTATAATTCTATTTTCTACCATGTGGGGCATTCCCAGCAGTAATTGGCAGTGAGCTCACATTGGTGCGCACGGCATGATTACCGCACAAGTAATGCGTAAGCCCTAACCGCTAGGTCGATGGCTAGTGGTAAGGGCTCAGGCAGTATATAGCCACGTGCTACCTTTAATTTTAGCTCACGGTCATTTACTGCCCCCATTGTAAACTGCCTTTTTTCCCAGTCACGGTATAAAAATGGCCGAGCGCATGCAAAAAACACACGCCCATTCTACCGCAGGCCACTTTTTACCACAGCGTAGTAAAGGGACCCCTGAGTGTGATATTTGCCACTGTTTGGAAATGCAATAGTGAGAGATATAATCACTTTTACATTTGACTCCTGATGCAGGCCTAGTGGCCGAAACACAGCCCGTCTTGAGTCATACCTTGTTTGTATTAAAGATTTTTATCAGCACCTCATCATCTTGCTGTATGTGATTTTGTTAACTTTGCTGTGTTTTTTAAAGAATAAATAACAGACATTAAACTGTATCTGAACTCTTACATGCAACCAGTGCATTGAAAACAGCATTAGTGTGATCCGGTTCACGTGTCACAGTTGTGCAGTAGCATTTACACTAACTGCGAAGAACATACGAATAGCCATACTGGGGCAGACCGATGGTTCATCTAGCCTAGTATCCTGTTTCCAACAGTGGCCAATCCAAGGTCACAAGTACCTGGAAGAAACCCAAATAGTAGCAACATTCCATGCTACCAATCCCAGGGCAAGCAGTAGCTTCCCGATGTCTGTCTCAATCGCAGACTATGGACTTTTCCTCCAGGAACCTGTCCAACCCTTTTTTAAAACCCAGATATGCTAAGTGCTTTTGCCACATCCTTTGGCAACAAGTTCCAGAGCTTAACTATTCTTTGAGTAAAAAATATTTCGTCCTATTCGTTTTAAAAGTATTTCCACGTAACTTCATCGAGTATCCCCAAGTTTTTTTTGTACTTTTTGAAAGAATAAACAATTGATTCACATTTACCTATTCTACACCACTCAGGATATTGTAGATCCTGTATATGCATTTTCCTTTGGTCGGGTTTTTTTTCTCTCCCGAAAATGGTCCTAAAAGATAGATGCACTGAACACAAAAACGTCTAGCAAATAGCCATTTTCAAAACAAACACAGAGTATGACAGTTGCCTAAGTCAGACTATGGAAACAATTGATGCACCAGGTACAAAGTAGCCCATGAAAATTTTCTTGATGCTTATTATTTCTCCCTGAATAATAATAATAAAAAAAGTAAACAAGACAGTAGCCCATAGTGTAGCTTCCAAGCACGATGAAGACAAAATGGAAACCTGTAGAAACGCTTTATGTTAAGTTTTTTACTTATTTATCACAAAACGTCTATGGAGCTCTGTGCATTTTCAGTTCACGTTGCAGCCTGCAAGGGGTAGTATCGACATTCATGCAGCCCTCGGTGCATAAAGGTTGCCCTCTCCTGGGACAGAAGAAGCCTCTCCATATCTGATTCTCCATAGCCTCCTAAATGTGAAGTGTAACGGTCGTTTGGATACAAAACAAAACACATTTAAAAAGACTCAAAAAGGAAACCCATCTCCCAAATAGTTTGCAATAATGTTTCACACATTAATGGAGTTCATAATTGCAAGGACGGGACTTGGCATCTGTGTGTCTCTAACTATATCTGACCTATATCTCATAGTCATTATGAGCTCTATGTGACTCATGCATTGGCCTGGGAATTGGCCATATTTAATGAACACTAAAATTAGAATTTTACTGAAATCTATATAAATGGCTCGACAGCATATTACAGTTGCCCCTAGGGAGCCAGGGGCAGCTCAGATTTAGCCACAGGCATTCATGAAAAGAAATGAATTGCCACACACTAGGTATTTCTTTGAGCAGGAAATGTGGCTTTTGCTTAAACAGTTGCACCTCCTCCATGTTGCTTTTGCAAAGAACCCCCCCCCCCCCCGCCCCTCTTTCCCTCTTTCTGGGTGAGTACACTGGCATTCATATGTAAGGATTGCTTATAATGGCCTAATAAAAAACAGTCTCGAAATATTTGAGTGCTTGGTATATATTCTGTGGTTTCATCCCAGAAAACAAAATCTAAGCTCACTACCACGTTACTCTCTGTAGAGACAGACTGTCTTTGAATGGCGACCGTGGTTTGGGAATTAGTTCCAATGCAACATACAGAGTAATTGAGAGGCACAATTCATTTTGAGTTTTAATTTGTTTAATTTACTTTAACATATTTATTCTGCTGAACTGCAAAGCTCATTACGGACATATTCTAGCTTATTTTCGAAAGGGAAGGACGCCCATCTTCCGACACAAATCGGGAGATGGGCGTCCTCCTCCAAGGTCGCCCAAATCGGCATAATCAAAAGCCAATTTTTTGCGTCCTCAACTGCTTTCCGTCGTGGGGACGACCAAAGTTCACGGGGGCGTGTCGGCAGTGTACCGAAGGCGGGACGGGGGCGTGGTTAAGAGATGGGCGTCCTCGACCGATAATGGAAAAAAGAAGGGTATCCCACACAAGCATTTGGTTGACTTTACTTGGTCCCTTTTTTTCACGACCAAGCCTCGAAAAGGTGCCCGAACTGACCAGATGACCACCTGAGGGAATTGGGGATCACCTCCCCTTACTCCCCCAGTGGTCACCAACCCCCTCCCACCCAAAAAAAACAAAATTAAAAAACATTATTTTTCCAGCCTCTATGCCAGCCTCAGATGTCATACTCAGCTCCATGACAGCAGAATGCAGGTCCCTGGAGCAGTTTTTAGTAGGTGCAGTGCACTTCAGGCAGGTGGACCCAGGCCCATCCCCCCCACTTGTTACACTTGTGGTGGTAAATGTGAGCCCTCCAAAACGCACCCGAAACCCACTGTACCCACATGTAGATGCCCCCCTTCAATCCCTAAGGGCTATGGTAGTGTTGTACAGTTGTGGGGAGTGGGTTTTGGGAGGGGGGTTGGGGGGCTCAGCACCGAAGGTAAGGGAACTGTGCACCTGGGATCAATTTGTGAAGTCCACTGCAGTGCCCCCTAGGGTGCCCGGTTGGTGTCCTGGCATGTGAGGAGGACCAGTGCACTATGAATGCTGGCTCCTTCCACGATAAAAGGGCTTGCATTTGGTCGTTTCTGAGATGGGCGCCCTTAGTTTCCATTATTGCCAAAAATCAGAAACAACCAAGTCTAAGGATAACCATCTCTAGAGAGGACCTAAATGTCAAGATTTGGGCGTCCCCGACTGTATTATCGAAACGAAAGATGGACGTCCATCTTGTTTCGATAATACGGGTTTCCCCACCCCTTCGCCGGAACGTCCTTAGAGATAGACGCCTTTAGAGATGGTCGTCCCCGTTCAATTATGCCCCTCATTATCATTCCCATAACAATATAATTTACTATTTTACCCTTTCAGTATATTTCCCAAGCAATGTCACAAGTTTTACACACATAACTTAGCACATCGAGACTTAATCCTGTATATTAAAGACTCCATAAATAACCAAGTTTTCAATTTATTTTCAGATGCTAAGATAGGAACCTTCCCTACATATATTCAAACACACACAGTTTCAGTAGTGCACATTGCAAAGTTCTGTCATGGGCTCTCAAAATTTGTACTCTGAGGCAGCAGGAATCCACAATTTAGGTAAATTGGAAGTGCGCAATACCCCTTCTGGGTAACAAACCTGCCCTTGAGAGGAAAGACGCCATGGACACATTTCGTGTATATGACCTTGAAAGCAACACTAATAATTTAAACACACTTCAGGCTGAAATTGACAACCAATACAAAAATGACCCTATGTGATCTAGACACTTTCAAGATAACCTTGGCTGCCATATTTTGAAGCAATTGGAGACTGCCAATTAGACTTTTCAGGAGGCCATGGTAGATGATAACACAATAGTCTGTGAGACAAAATGACCACTTTACTTGCCGCACGGCCATTTCTTGTAGGAAGGAGAGACTTTCCTTTTACCTGCGGTGGTAAAAGGAGGCCTCGGCACACGTGAAAAACACACGCTGACGCCAGTGCAAGCCGCCTTTTGCTGCAGCTTGGCAAAAGGGGCCCCCCAATGACTTGACACGAGTCATGTTTCGGCAGCAAGGGCCTTAGTTGCACTGTGGAATTGGCTTGCCTCAGGATCTGTCATTTGGAAATGGAAACAAATCCTTGCTTGCCACTACATCATTGTAAATCAGACATTTTTCGCTAAGCGCAGTCACGTTCTCACTGGAACAGAGTAAACAAACCAGTGAGAACGTGATTGCATTTGGGAAAAAGTTCTTTATGTTGCATAAGGAGTGATATTATTCGTGGTTATATTTGGCGAGCCAGTGCGTTTAGTGACATCCTACGGAAAACTCCTGAGGCAGGCCCTTGCGGCCGAAACACGATTCGCATCAAGTCATTGGATGCTTTAATCAACTTCTGCTATTTTGAACATCATCTAGCTTCCATCTTTTTTGTCACCTTTGCTGCGTTTGGCGCATCTTTGTGATTGCGAGGGTTCCTGCTCTTCGGTTCCCTTTGTTGCTGTAACTACAGGTGCATACATTTTTAGACATGCTGATACTGGGTTACACTAGTATCCTATAATAGAATTTAGGTTTATAGTTACCATTATAGAATAGGCTTTCACTGTGCACTTCTGGAGTACCTAAATGGAGGTGCCCGTTTGTAGAATTCCACCCCCCCCCACCCCCTGCCCGTATGTCTGATTTTCATTGATGTAGTCGAAAGCAAGGATTTGTTTCCATTTCCAAATGACAGAGCCCAAGACAAGCCTTTTCCACAGTGTAACTAAGGACATTCTATCAGTTTTTTTTCCATCTTGTGCCTATGTTGCTTCAAAGGCTGCAAGTGGAGTGGAGGAGTAGCCTAATGGTTAGTTCAGCAGACTTTGGGCTTGGGGAACTGGGTTTGATTCCCACTACAGCGCCTTGTGACTCTGGGCAAGCACTGAACCATCCATTTCCCCAGGTACAAATACATACCTGTATCAACTATGTAAACTGCTTTGAATGTAGTTGTAAAAACCACAGAAAAGTGTTATATGAAGTCCAGTTTCCCTTTCCCAATGCATGGCAAAGCTGACCTCATACGTATTTGAGAATCCAGATGGGAAGAAAAGCTCTTAATTGATCAATAATAGCCAGCCAACTTGCATATTAAAAACACTTTTAATTTAACTGGTCCTTATTTAAAGTCTTGCTGTATCGTTCTTTTAGTACCTGAATGTAACTCATCTTATGCTACGTTTAACTTAGCAGGGTTTAAAAAAATTTGGGATGGCTTCCTAAAGGAAAAGTCCATAGACCATTAGTAAATTGGACTTGGGGAAAATCCACTATTTCTGGGATAAGCAGTATAAAATGTTTTGCACTTTTTTGTTGGAAACAGGATGCTGGGCTTGATGGACCTTTGGTCTGTCCCAGTATGGCAACGCTTATGTACTTTTGAAAATGTACGCTGTGCATCTGGTCTTTATTTCTTTACTTATGGCTGGTCATATCAAGTTCTACTGGGTACAGAGTTCCCTGGAAAAAGACAGCCCTTTTTATTTCTGTAAAGCCTCGTGCGACATTTACATAATCAGTAAGGTAACCCTGTCACCCCCCCAAACACGGAGTCTTTAAGAGAACAGTTTTATGCAGATTAGTTATTGATGGGATAAAGATTAATTGCCCCCAAGCCTTTGTTAATATGCAATTGTTGTAACATACTATGCATTTGTAATCATTCTGGTTTAATCATTCAAACGTGGTATCTCCTTAATTGTATATATTAACTGAAGACTAAATATTAGGGCTTTACCAGTGAAAGCAGGTAACTGTTTAAGTAATTTAAGGCAATTGTCTAACCTGTAATTATGGCTTGAATGTAAATTATAAATATTATGAAAGTGACAATTCAGGGAACTGTTTTTATTGTCCTATGAATTGCAGGGTATTTTATTGATGGCCATCTATCTGCAGACATGTCAGTCAAATGAAATTGATTAGAAGACGTAAATAGTTAGCAATAAAAGCCAGATGCAGAGCAGGGTTTATGTAGCAGTGAAATGGGGGAGGGGGGAGGGAATTGGAGAGGAATATAAGACCATGCATATTTTTAGTTTTTACTTAAAATAACTTCCATGGTGTAAGGCGAAACTCTGTTCTTCTGAGTATTAATGTCTGCTAGCGATGACCTTGTCAGGCTGTCAGCATACTTTGGTTTTTAGATGACATCTTGTGAAATCCCTTTCTGTGGTTTTTAGCTGTGTAGAAAGCAGGTTTCAGCTGCTCTGTTTCAGAACCGGTGGACCCAAAGTCACTGACTTGTGCAGGCAGGGCCGGTCTTAGCAAGTGCGGGGTCCTATGCAGACCAATTTGGTGGGGCCCCATCCTAGCCCTGCCCTATCCTAGCCCCCCCCCCCACCCCAGCTCCACCCCATTGATAATATTATTCAATTTTTAGAAAAACTTTTATTTATGGAATTTCAAATAAAGACAAATGAAGCTAAACTTGTACAGAAAAACTGATTGAAATAATAAGCACAATGCTATCATGACCCCCCCCCCCCCCCAAAATTATTCAGTTCAAGTCCACTACAATTAGTAGTTCCAATTCTCATAACCCGGGGGGGGGGGGGGGGGGTCAGAGGTGCGGACATACAATCTCTCCACTGCAAAACACTATACACAAACTTGTGCAAAAACACACTCATAACCTTACCAAACCATAACAGCACTAATTCCAAGGACAGGACGAGCACAACCTTATGCGTGGAAAGGCAGAACTGTAATTACACCAGGCTCTAAAACACCAATACACTACCTCGTAAAAAAAACAAGACAAAAAGGGCTGCAAATGCTACACGCTAGCAGGATACTGCACCTTGATCACACATGAAAAACACGACACAACAGATATGAAGGCAAAATACTGAACTGGAAAGTTACCTCAAGAAGTCAGACTCAGCATGCAGCAATACCAGAAAAATTGAAACTTACATGCAAAATATCACAGATGCACATTTCCAAAAGCTGACATATTCCAATTAATAAATTCTGAATAAAATACTTTTTTGTACCTTTGTTGTCTGATCATTTGGTTATTCTATTCGCTTTGGTCCCAGTGTCTTCTGTTTTATGCAGTGTCTTCTTTCCATTTGATATTTTTTCTCTCACCATGTCCACCACATCCTTATGTGTCCTGTCTACCATCTGTAGCCCTGTCCCTATCCTTTCTCGAGTTTCAGCATCTGCCTTCAGTGTTCCAATGCAGCCCTTAAATTCAGCAATTTCCCCTCCATGCATATCCAGCATTTCTCCTCACTCCCCTCCTTCCATGTGCATCTACTTTCCTCCCCTTCCCTACATCCATGTCCAGCATTTCTCCTCTATCCCTTCCCCTCCATCCATGTGCATCTCCTTCCTTAGTCTTTCCTTCCCTCCATTCGTGCCCAACATTTCTCCTCTCTCCCCTGCCCTCCATGTCCAGCAATTCCCCTCTCTCCCTGAGCCCTGCCCTGCTCCTCTGTCCCCTGCCCCCTCCATTCATCCCTATAAAGCAATTCCCCTCACTCCCTGAGCCCTGCCCTCCCATGCTCCTCTGTCCCCTGCCCCCTCCATTCATCCCTATAAAGCAATTCCCCTCTCTCCCTGAGCCCTGCCCTCCCATCCATGCTCCTCTGTCCCTGCACCCTCCATTCATCCCTATCCAGCAATTCCCCTCTCTCCCTGAGCCCTGCCCTCCCATGCTCCTCTGTCCCCTCCATTCATCCCTATGCAGCAATTCCCCTCTCTCCCTGAGCCCTGCCCTCCCATCCATGCTCCTCTGTCCCCTGCCCCCTCCATTCATCCCTATCCAGCAATTCCCCTATCTCCCTGAGCCCTGCCCTCCCATGCTCCTCTGTCCCCTGCCCCCTCCATTCATCCCTATCCAGCAATTCCCCTCTCTCCCTGAGCCCTGCCCTCCCATGCTCCTCTGTCCCCTGCCCCCTCCATTCATCCCTATCCAGCAATTCCCCTATCTCCCTGAGCCCTGCCCTCCCATGCTCCTCTGTCCCCTGCCCCCTCCATTCATCCCTATCCAGCAGTCCCCCTCTCTCCCTGAGCCCTGCCATCCATGTCCAGGTCCTCTCTCCCTTGCCCTCCCGCTCCCATGTTCAACTGCCTGCCCGCCCTGGCGCCCTCTTCTCCCCCCCCAACCAACAAGCATGCTTTTTCTTTTAAATTTACCCGCCTCCGTCGCCGACTCGCTGGAATCTGACTGGACAGCACAGCAGGCATCGTCGCTGAAAGCGCTCCTCCCCCTCCCAAGTGCACCCGACGTCTCTAGCAGAATGGAGAAGCTTCCTGATTCGTTCATTCTCAGTGTCGCGCCCTCGAGGGCAAATTTAAAAGAAAAAGCATGCTTGTTGGTTGGGGGGAAGAGGGCGCCAGGGCGGGCAGAATAGCGTGTCGTCGGATCGCTGTCGGCCCTGGGAAGAGGCTGACTGAGGTGCCGCGCAGGGCCCCCCTAAGCGCGGGGCCCTATGCGGCCGCCTCGGTCACCTCGGCCTAAGACCGGCCCTGTGTGCAGGGAAATATGATGTTGTGTTGCATATATACAGGGCTGGTATTAGGGGGCTGCAAACGGGGCAGTTGTCCCATTTTTTTTTGTTACATTTGTACCCTGCACTTTCCCACTCATGGCTGGCTCAATGCAGCTTACATGGGGCAATGGAGGGTTAAATGACTTGCCCAGAGTCACAAGGAGCTGCCTGTGCCTGAAGTGGGAATCAAACTCAGTTCCTCAGGACCAAAGTCCACCACCCTAACCACTAGGCCACTCCTCCACTGTTGCTACTATTTGAGATTCTACATGGAATGTTGCTATTCCACTAGCAACATTCCATGTAGAAGTCGGCCCTTGCAGATCACCAATGTGGCCGCGCAGGCTTCACAGAAACAGAAGCCTGCACAGCCTTCTACATGGAATGTTGCTAGTGGAATAGCAACATTCCATGTAGAATCTCCAATAGTATCTATTTTATTTTTGTTACATTTGTACCTTGCGCTTTCCCACTCATGGCAGGCTCAATGTGGCTTACATGGAGCAATGGAGGCTTTAGTGACTTGCCCAGAATCACAAGGAGCTGCCTGTGCCTGAAGTGGGAATCGAACTCAGTTCCTCAGTTCCCCAGGACCAAAGTCCACCACCCTAACCACTAGGTCACTCCTCCACTCCATAACATAGGGGGCCCTAAACTTGCTTATAGTTGAAGAAAGTACAACTTGCTGGCGGACTCTGGAGCCCCCTTCCAGATTTCTGCCCCAGGCCCCAGCATGCCTAATACCAGTTCTGGCTCTCTTCAGTTTTGATGTGCTGGGTTTGAAGCACATGAGCAACACTTGACTTGCCCAATATCAAGTATTCCTTGATATTATACATTAGAGTGCATTAAGTTTAATCCAAAGAGTCATGTGAGGAGCAGTGTTTTTTTTTTCACTTGCTTTACATGGTAACATAGTAGATGACGGCAGAAAAAGACCTGCACGGTCCATCCAGTCTGCCCAAGAAGATAAATTCATATGTGCTACTTTTTTTATTTGTACTGTCCTCTTCAGTGCACAGACCGTATAAGTCTGGCCAGCCCTATCCCTGCCTCCCAACCACCAACCCCGCCTCCCAACCACCAGCTCTGGCACAGACCGTATAAGTCTGCCCAGCACTATCCCTGCCATCCACTACCGGCTCTGGCACAGACCGTATAAGTCTGCCCAGCACTAGCCCTGCCTCCCAACCACCAGCTCTGCCACCCATTCTAGGCTAAGCTCCTGAGGATCCCTTTCTTCTGCACAGGATTCCTTTATGTTTATCCCACGCATGTTTGAATTCCGTTACCGTTTTCATCTCCACCACCTCCCGCGGGAGGGCATTCCAAGCATCCACCACCCTCTCCGTGAAAAAATACTTCCTGACATTCTTCTTGAGTCTGCCCCCCTTCAATCTCATTTCATGCCCTCTCGTTCTACCGCCTTCCCATCTCCGGAAAAGGTTCGTTTGCGGATTAATACCTTTCAAATATTTGAACGTCTGTATCATATCACCCCTGTTCCTCCTTTCCTCCAGGGTATACATGTTCAGGTCCGCAAGTCTCTCCTCATACGTCTTGTAACGCAAATCCCATACCATCCTCGTAGCTTTTCTTTGCTTTAAAAATCTTTGCTTTAAAAAATCATTTCACATCTAGTGGTAATTTTCTTTAAAAAAAAGCTATTGGGTTGGGGCCAGCGAGGGAGGGGAGGAATGCTCCACTTTCCACTAGCTGCAGTGGGGAAAAGGAAGCAAATTAGGAACTGTTCTGAGCAGGTGACAAAAAAGTTCCAGCTTGGCAACCTAGAACTGACAGAAACCCGCCACCATTTATCTTTCGAAACATTGTGAAAAGGCTACAGATACGCCAGTCCTACAGCTGTGTTTATAGGGGGATGAAGTGGCACCACAGCCTCCTCTCTGCCCATTTCCTTTACTTGGATTTTCAGGCTTTTCTGTTTCAAAGACATCTTTTTCTGAGTTATTCAGATCACAGATGCCACTTCATCAAAGAGGGAAAAAGGACAGAACAACATTCTTGCTCTGAAATTATGACTTTCCCGATGGCACACAAAGCACTACTGAGATGAACTAGCTACATACCCAGTACTGTTGATAATTATATGCTGATGGTCGGGCACAGACATATTTAAGCTCCTTTCTGCACTCATCCCTTCCGACTGTTTTTTTCTGAGCTATTTGTTCTAGCTCACAGCCCCCTCCCTCAATCTTCATAAAATCCATTTGTTTAGAGAGGCATATTTCATTCAATTTTTATTACATTTGTACCCCGCACTTTCCCACTCATGGCAGGCTCAATACGGCTTACATATTATATACAGGTACTTATTTGTACCCGGGGCAATGGAGGGTTAAGTGACTTGCCCAGAGACACAAGGAGCTGCCTGTGCCTGAAGTGGGAATCGGACTCAGTTCCTCAGGACCAAAGTCCACCACCCTAACCACTAGGCCACTCCTCCACTGTTGCTACTATTTGAGATTCTACATGGAATGTTGCTATTCCACTAGCAACATTCCATGTAGAAGTCGGCCCTTGCAGATCACCAATGTGGCCGCGCAGGCTTCTGCTTCTGTGAGTCTGACGTCCTGCACGTACATGCAGGACGTCAGACTCACAGAAACAGAAGCCTGCGCAGCCTTCTACATGGAATGTTGCTAGTGGAATAGTAACATTCCATGTAGAATCTCCAATAGTAGCAACATTCCATGTAGAAGTCGGTCCTTGCAGATCACCAATGTGGCCGCACAGGCTTCTGCTTCTGTGAGTCTGACGTCCTGCACGTACGTGCAGGACGTCAGACTCACAGAAACAGAAGCCTGCACAGCCTTCTACATGGAATGTTGCTAGTGGAATAGCAACATTCCATGTAGAACCTCCAATAGTAGCAACATTCCATGCAGAATCTCCAATAGTAGCAACATTCCATTGTAGAATCTCCAATAGTAGCAACATTCCATGTTGTTGTTACATTTGTACCCCGTGCTTTCCCACTCATGGCAGGCTCAATGCGGCTTACATGGGGCAATGGAGGGTTAAGTGACTTGCCCAGAGTCACAAGGAGCTGCCTGTGCCGGGAATCGAACTCAGTTCCTCAGTTCCCCAGGACCAAAGTCCACCACCCTAACCACTAGGCCACTCTTCCACATAGTTATGAGATCTATTACGCAAGTTTTTTAAAGTATGAGGTTCAATATGCTGTAAAGTAATGTGGTAATTTGTTTATTATTTTATGTAGTTTTATATTGCATTATTATTTACATAGTTACTTGATTAGGTTTGCTATGTTGTAAGCTGCTAAGAACGGCAGATTGTGCGGCCTATAAACGTGTAAATAAATAAAATATATGCAGGCATAGGCAATATAGGCAACTGCCTTCAGTACCAAATTTGGTACCTTCTCTGCGCATATCCAGCAGATAGCCAAGACCTGTCGCTTCTTCCTCTTTAACATCAGCAAAATTCGCCCTTTCCTCTCTGAACACACCACCCGAACTCTCGTCCACGCTCTCATTACCTCTCGCCTGGACTACTGCAACTTACTCCTCACCGGCCTCCCACTTAGCCATCTATCCCCCCTTCAATCTGTTCAGAACTCTGCTGCACGTCTCATATTCCGCCAGAACCGATATACTCATATCACCCCTCTCCTCAGGTCACTTCACTGGCTTCCGATCAGATACCGCATTCAATTCAAGCTTCTCCTTCTTACCTACAAATGCACTCAGTCTGCTGCCCCTCACTACCTCTCTACCCTCATCTCCCCTTACGTTCCCGCCCGTAACCTCCGTTCACAGGATAAATCCCTCCTCTCAGTACCCTTCTCCACCACCGCCAACTCCAGGCTCCGCTCATTCTGCCTTGCCTCACCCTATGCTTGGAACAACCTTCCTGAACCCTTACGCCAAGCCCCCTCCCTGCCCGTCTTCAAGTCTTTGCTTAAAGCCCACCTCTTCAATGCTGCGTTCGGCACCTAACCCTTACCGTTCAGTGAATCCAGAATGCCCCAATTTGATTGCCCCTATCGGACCGACCGTTCACTTGTCTATTAGATTGTAAGCTCTTTGAGCAGGGACTGTCTCTCTTTGTTAAATTGTACAGCGCTGCGTAACCCTAGTAGCGCTCTAGAAATGTTAAGTAGTAGTAGTAGTAGTGTCAGAGCAGCACTGCTGCAGCTATGCCTCACTTCACGCCTGAGGCTCTGGGGCTCCCGTTCACCTTAACAGCATTGGATCCTGAGCAGAAACAGCAACTGTAAACCAGAATTTAGTGCAGAGCCTGCAAGCCCTCCTGCACTAACAGATCTTGCAGTGCCCCATCCTCTCCACTTGCGCTGATTGATTATGTTTATCACAATTTTTGATGTACCCGCCCTTTAAAGAAGCATCAGAGTGGTCCACAACAATAACCATTTTGCCGTAGTAATAGAACACCTGTGTGAGCAAAGTAGGCAGTGTTGTAGGGCCTTGGAGTGGAGGAGTGGCTTCGTGGTTAGTGCAGTGGGTTTTGATCCTGGTAACCTGGGTTCACTTCCCACTGCAGCTCATTGTGAGCTTTCTAGGGACAGAGAAAGAACCTGCATATAGTGTGTACAGCACTGTGTACATATTTATTTGTTGCATTTGTATCCCACATTTTCCCACCAATTTGCAGGCTCAGTGTGCCGTAATGCCGTAATGGCGATCGCCATTTCCGGATAGAGAAATACAAGTGACATTTCTTTTGACTCGTAACCACTTGTAACCACTCGCCTCCACCTACCCTCCTCTCCTCCTTCCTGTACACATTAATTGATTTGATTTGCTTACTTTATTTTTTGTCTATTAGATTGTAAGCTCTTTGAGCAGGGACTGTCTTTCTTCTATGTTTGTGCAGCGCTGCGTACGCCTTGTAGCGCTATAGAAATGCTAAATAGTAGTAGTAGTAGTATTGCATTAAGGTGCACAAATGGTAAAGTAGAATTCACCGTGGTATTGCATAGAAGTTCCTAAATGATATGGAGGGGCATAATCGAACGAAAACGTCTATCTCCATGGGCGTTTATCTCCGAGAACGGGTCCGTGAAGGGGCGGACCGAACCGTATTTTCGAAAAAAAAAAAATAGACGTCCATGTTTTATTCGACAATTTGGGAGCTGGGTGTTTTTGTTTTTCAGCGACAATGGAAAATGAAAGCGCCCAGCTCAAAAACGAATAAATCCAAGGCATTTGTTCGTGGGAGGGGCCAGGATTCATAGTGCACTGGTCCCCCTCACATGCCAGGACACCAACCGGGCACCCTAGGTTGGTTGTAACTAAAATTGCTGTTATGGATGTGGTTAGTCATGCCAAACACCACTGCAGGTGTTCCGAGTCATGAGCCAGAACAGCAGTCTAGATTTTGAGGGCATCTTTGAAGTCAATGATTCATTTTGTTGACTACAGAGCTGTCAGAGAGCTTTGAGGCTGTTCCAGACTGGCTCCTCTCCAAACAGAGCTGGAACCACTTTAGGTGCCAGCCTTCCTCTCCCTTCCCTTATACACATGATTCTATGTTCTCACATGACCACTTTTACAAAAACAAAAAAAAAGGTAAAAGAGCTCCCAGGTGCATAGCACCCTTCCCTTGTGTGTTGAGCCCCCCAAATCCCCCTCAAAACCCACTGCCCACAAGTCTACACCATTACTATAGCCCTAAGGGGTGAAGGGGGGCACCTACATGTGGGTAAAGTGGGTTTGGGGGAGTTGGACGACTAAGCATTAAGCAGCACAATTGTAACAGGTAGGGGGGGGGATGGGCCTGGGTCCACCTGCCTGAAGTCCACTGCACCCCCTAACAACTGCTCCAGGGACCTGCATACTGCTGCCAGGGAGGTGGGTATGACATTTGAGGGTGAAAATAAAAAGTTGTGAAACATCATTTTTTGTGGTGGGAGGGGGTTAGTGACCACTGGGGGAGTCAGGGGAGGTCATCCCCGATTCCCTCTGGTGGTAATCTGGTCATTTAGGGCACTTTGTGGGGCCTTATTCGTGAAAAAACAGGGTCCAGGAAAAGTGCCCTAAATTCTAGCTACAAACGCATACTTTTTTCCCATTATCGGCGAAAGGCGCCCATCTCTGTTCGGGTGATAACCATGCCCCAGTCCCGCCTTCACCACGCCTCCGACACGCCCCCGTCAACTTTGTACGTTTCCGCGATGGAGTGCAGTTGAAAACGTCCAAGTTCGGCTTTTGATTATACCGCGTTATTCGTTTCTGTGAGATAAACGTCCATCTCCCGATTTAGGTCGGAACTTGGGCGTTTTTCTCGTTCGATTATAAGCAGGAAAGTGAATTATAGAATAAGTTAGACAATCAACTATAGAAAGATCATTTCTGGTACGTGAAATAAAGTGGTAGTGCGTATTGCGTAACTTTCATTAGAAGCATTTCGGTTTTGTCTGGTTCATGTAGAGTCTAGTTGTCAATACTTAGGATGGAATGACATCTGAAATGACTATTAGTAGTAGCACGGTTGAGCCAAATTCTGATTTAGCAGTTGCTGCTTCAGCTTGAGACCAGTAGAAGCAAAGGTGAGGGGGACAATAGGGAAGGATGTTGCGCTCTCTTGCCTGTAGCCATAGCCCCACCTAAAATTTGACTCTGAGTAGAGGAAAGTAGGGTTACCATATGGCTCCAGGAAAAAGGAGGACAGATTGAGCCAGTCTGGGTTTTACTTCCATTGTGTCCTCCTGTTTCTGGAGCCATATGGTAACCCTAGGATTAAACTTGGCCAGAGTCACAAGGAGCTGCAGTGGGAATCAAACTCAGTTCCCCAGGATCAAGAGCCACTGAACTATTATTACTATTATTATATGTATAGTGCTACCAGACGCGCGCAGCGCTAAACACCTGATACAAAGAGACAGTCCCTGCTCAAAAGAGCTTACAATCTAAATAATACAGACAGACAAGACAGTTACGGGTGAGGGAAGTAATGGGTGAGAAGGAAGGAAGGGACAAGGGGAGGGCAATTGAGTAGAGGCTAGGAGCTAAAAAGCAGCAGTGAAAAGGTGGGTTTTCAGCATAGATTTGAAAACAGGTAGAGATAGAGCTAGACGTATAGGTCCAGGAAGTCTATTCCAGGCATAAGGTGCTGCGAGAGCGAAGCCTGGAGTTAGCAGTGGAGGAGAAGGGGGATGACAAGAGAGATTTGTCCAGTGAGCGGAGTTCACGGGGAGGAATGTAGGGAGAGATGAGAGTGGAGAGGTAATGGGGGGCTGCAGAATGGATGCATTTAAAGGTCAGCTACTCCTCCACTCCATTTAAAGCTATATATGTATCTCTTACTTTGATGGGGTGAGGGATTGTTCCAGACAGTACACAATAATAGTGTGTGTGTGTGTGTGGGGGGGGGGGGGGGGGGGGAAGCACAAAATTAAGGGAGAAAGCAGATGCTCCAAGGCTCTCACTAAGGGGTCCTTTTACTAAGGCATGCTAACAGATTGTGGAATATAGGGGAAGATTCTATATATGCAGCCTGCAAAATCCTAATGAAATCATTTTTGCCTAAGCATATTCTATAAGATTTAGGCATGGTATATAGAATATGCTAAGTTGATATCCCAACGCCTAAAACTATGCGCACCAATGAAAACATGGTGTAACTTTCTGCACGTAGATTTATGCAGACTGGGTCATACTGTATTACAGCACATGTAAATTTGGGAACGCCCATGAAATGCCCATTTCCCCACCCATAACCACATCCCTTTTTGGATGTGCGCATTAGAATTTAGGCGCAGTGAGTTACAGCATACGTTTAACGAGTTATGTGCTTACATTCTAATTTTTGCCAGCTGGTGCTCATTATTGCTTAAGTACTGTTAACAATGCTGATTGGCTTGTTAAGCCAATTACGTTATGTGCATTGTTATGGAATATGCTTAGATTTAGGCATGGTGATGGGCATCTTATCATTTAGTTAGTGCTAATCGTTAGCGTGCGCTAAATCTGTTAGCGTGCATTAGAAAAAGGGCCCCTAACTGAACAAACTCCCAAAGTTCAGAAGCTCCCAAAGAAATCTCTGTCTACACCAAGGGGATACTTTTAATAAAAGGGTTTTTTAGGTGAATTCCTCAAAATTTCATATTTTCAAGGTAGCAAAAAACAAAAACAAACAAAAAAAGGAAAGGCAAAAATAGAAAGATAATTTAAACAAAGTCTTATGCTTTCTCTTAGGTACAGATCAGATCCCTTCGCCTGGTCTCCTTCTAGGATCCTCTCTTGGAGTCCTGGGTTTATTTATCATCTGCTTATTTTCTTCAGGGTCCAGGTTTGGTACCCCATATTCCTCAAGATCTCCCACAAGATATTTTCACAGAAACGCTTTCCAAAATTCACTGTTCTTTAATAAGAAAATCTCAGAATACTCCTCAAAATATCTCCTTTGGGAAGATACAAAATAGAGAAAGTTTACCTCAATAAGGAAAATTCTTTATCTTCCTCAAGAGGCATAATTACCTATAATATCTACAAAGAATACTTGATAAATTAGGAATCAGCTTCTCATACGTTTGCACCAAACTTGGGAAAACACTACCAAAAGACCTAAAATTCATAGACAACTACCTAATCTTTCAAAAACATCTGAAAGCCCATTTATTCAGAACATTTCTTCCTGCCAAACCAACCTGTTAAATATAAAACAAATGTAAACCTCACTGTTTTATATGAATGGTAACACTGTTCAATAAAAACTGTAACTAATTTACTCCTGTAAGTCGCATTGAACCTACCAATAGGTGAGAAAATGTGGGGTACAAATGCATAAATAAATGAAAGTGGATTGCCATTTCTCACCTGCTTCAATTACAAAAAAGGATGGTATTACAGTCTTTAATCAGTAAATGTGCTAATGATTCTATCACTCCCAAACAATGGACAATAATGATAGACGACTCCAGCTCACAATAGGTATAGGTCAAACCAAGCTAATGTTACTCTTATGCCGAGCTTCTTTCCATTTCTAGTTCCAGTTCCTGCCAGATGGAATTCATACCTATTCTTCTCCTCATTTCTCCTGCTCAACAACTCTTGCCTACTTCTCCCAAATGAATCTCACTGATCTTGTCCTCAGCTTGAAGCCGACTCTTATGCTTATTTTCCATAGTTAAACTTTTCGTAGGTTATGGTAATGTCCTTAGCATCTCTGCTTGGCTTCTGAATGAATGCTGTCACCACGTTGATCACTTTTGCTTCAGCCATGACCTTCCTGAGACCTCATAAGTACACCACATGCTATTCTTAAAGGTAGCACGTAAGTGCTATGGTGTGTAAATGCGAGGGGGCATATATGTGGGTGGAGCTTGGTTGGGCCATGGGCATGGCCTACACTTATAACTTATAGAATACTATAGATTATACTCACTGCATGGTGCATTTAGGTGCCCCAATTTACGCCAGCCATAGCCCTGACGTAAGTGGTCATACCCAAATGTAGGTGGGTCAATGGCTACTTTGGCTAGTATTCTCTAATAGAATCCTGGTGCCAAGATGCTGTCATACAATGAGTGCTCAGTGCATGACATTGAGGCTCCTTACTTGAGGCACCAAGTTACTGGGTTGACCCATTAATCTATAAGTTCTGTAGCTTTAGGGAGAGGCTGGTTCAGTCCTGGTTGTACTCTCATTGACTTGTAGTTTATATTTCTTAAGAAACAGGAAGCTCAAGTCCCTGCAAGGTTGAATAAGGAGGACTCGGTCAACCTCTTCCTATAGTAATGGAACTATGCAACAACTGCTCACAAAGCACAGCTACAGCAAAGACATAAGCCTCTTTGGTAACCACAGAATTCAGAAGAGAGCACAATATCTTACCTCATACTCGCACATCTTTGCCTCATTGGTGCCTTTCCTGCCTTCTGATGCTGTGAAGTTTGAATTTTGTGAATATTTGACTTTGCTTCCAAGGTCAAGGGGCCCTTTTGAAGATAGGGTAAAATATGGGCTTAGCACGACCTAATGTGAGATATTCCTGCATGCTAAGCCCAGATTTTCTGCATCAGTCTTTAAGGCTTCTTAAACATTTATTTTTTGTAGGTCCTGTGCTAAATGCTCCGCATTATGCTAACATGCCAGCTGGATAATGCTTCCACGTCCATTCCCTGCCCATGATTGGCCCTCTAGAATAAATATTTTAAAAATGCACGATTAACGTGTGCAAAGGGACAAGTTACTGCAAAATGCCTTAATGTATTTTGCAATAACATTTTCTTGCATGCTAACCAAGTATTAGGGCTTAGCGCTCTTTAATAGAAGGGTCCCCAGATCCTCAGGTGGATTAATCTTATGCTCTCTCTCTCTCTCTGTTGATCTATATGTATCTGTGAGTTTCCTCTGTTCTGTTTTTTTCATGAACTCGACCTGTTAGCAGAGATGTAGTATTTCAGGCGGCATTGACTAATCATCTGTCTTTCACCTAGACAACTTGAAGTGGTTGATTCACGAAGAGGTATTGGTGGAAACAGTTTTAATTTTAAATTAAATGTGCTATAAAACTGCTGTGAACTGACATGCTTAATCATTAACTCACAACCCATCACTACCAATCAGAAGCACAGAAAGAGCTGAAGTATGTTTAAAATGATATAATACTTGCTCAATAAAATCTCTGAATTTCAACTAGATTAATGGCAAGAAATAAATTGTTCAAGTCTACTTTCCCCTCTTGGTTATATTTTATGAAATAAAAATTACTTCCCAGATGCACTGGTCCTTTTTAACATTCCAAAGGTTTCTATTAAAATAACACACAAATATATAAAACCACCGCTCAATTGATTCCTACTAGAAGTGGGCAGTCACTTCCACATTTTATTTAAAAAAAATTAGATTGAAGATCTTTTGAATAAATCATGACATGAAGATTTTACAGAAAATAAATCCAGCATTCACATCATGGGGCCTTTTTTTTTTTTTTTTTACTAAAGTGTGTTATGCATTGGTAATGCAGCTAATACCTGGAAACAGGCTACCATGTGGCCATGTTAAGAATAAGAATAGCTGTATTGGGTCAGACCAGTGGTCCATCTAGCCCAGTATCCTTCTTCCAACAGTAGCCAATCTAGGTCACAAGTGCCTGACAGAAACCCAATTAGTAGCAACATTCCATGCTACCAATCCCAGGACAGCAGTGGCTTTCCCCCATGCCTATCTCAATAAAAGATTATTGACTTTTCCTCCAGGAGCTTGTCCAAACCTTTTTTAAGCCGTTACCACATCCTCCGGAAACTAGTTCCAGAGCTTAACTATTCTTTCACTGATCCTCCCATTTGTTTTAAAAGTATTTCCATGTAATTTCGTTGAGTGTCCCGTGGTCTTTGTACTTTTTGAAAGAGTGAAAAATTGATTCACTTTTATCCGTTCTACACAGGATTTTGTAGACCTCAATCATATCCCCCCTCAGGCCTCTCTTTTCCAAGCTGAAGATCCCTAACCTTAGTGGGGATATGATTGAGGTCTACAAAATCCTGAATGGTGTAGAATGGGTAAAAGTGAATCGATTTTTCACTCTTTCCAAAAGTACAAAGACCACAGGACACTCAATGAAATTACATGGAAATACTTCTAAAACAAATAGGAAAGGTGCGAGTGTGGAGGAGCGGGGGTGCAACAGTAGCCCAGGTGGGGGGGAGGGGGGAATGCGTGCTCGCACTGCAGTCCACTCCTGCCCCGGGCCTGGCTGTGTCTCTCGGCAGCCCTGGGCATTATGACATCACAATCTCAGCTCTGGTTACCAGAGACTGAAATTCATGAAACTAAGGGGGAAAAGTTATTAATCTGGGCTATTGTTAAGATGGGTTATTTTTGCACAGGTCCCATTTTATGCAATGAGATGTTGTTCCTAATAACTTGGATTAACAGTAAAATAACCCATCTTAACAATAGCCCATGTTGATAACTTTCCCCCTAAATGCTAGATACTGAGTTATGCTTACATTCTATAATGGAACCTAGGATGGAATAGGCACCCGTAATGTGCCTTTGGGAAACCAAATGGAGGTGCCTAGTTATAAAGGGGCAGTTCTTCAACTGGACATCTATAATTAAGCGGTCAGAGGGCCTATTCTATAATTGACAGTAGGAGTGGGTGGATCAAAGCAGGAGGTTTAGGAGAATCAGAAGAACTGATCAGGGTGGCTAAGAATGGGTTGGTGGGAGGATCGATTCTGCTGCACGACTAATATTCTGCCAGTGTCGTTATGCTCATATTAGCTCTCTCCTCAAGTCACTTCACTGGCTTCCTATCCGTTTCCGTATACAGTTCAAACTCCTTTTATTGACCTATAAGTGCATTCACTCTGCAGCTCCTCTGTACCTCTCCACTCTCATCTCTCCCTACATTCCTCCCCGGGAACTCCATTCACTGGGTAAATCTCTCTTATCTGCACTCTTCTCCTCCATCGCTAACTCCAGACTCCGTTCCTTTTATCTTGCTGCACCATATGCCTGGAATAGACTTCCTGAGCCGGTACGTCAAGCTCCATCTCTGGCCGCCTTCAAATCTAAGCTAAAAGTAGCCTAGTGGTTAGGGTGGTGGACTTTGGTCCTGAGGAACTGAGTTTGATTCCCGGCACAGGCAGCTCCTTGTGACTCTGGGCAAGTCTACCGCATTGAGCCTGCCATGAGTGGGGAAAGTGCGGGGTACAAAATGTAACAAAAATAAATAACCCTTATTCACTTGTTCAGGGCAATTTGGAAAGTGAAGATGTGTCTGTGTACTTTCCTTTTGAGAACTGGTGCAAAGCCCTTGGATAAAAAGTAATTGTGGACTTAGGGGTCCTTCTACTAAGCCCTGTAAGAGCCTACGTGTGCCCAGTGTGCATCAATTCCATTACCGTCTGGCTACCTTGTGGCCCGGGCGGTAATTTCATTTTTGATGCGCGTTTGATACGTTAGAAAATATTTTTAATTTCTGGCATGCGGGTGGTAATCGGCATTTAGATGCACGTTGACCATTCCACCCAGTTAACACGCGAGACCTTATCATTAAGTCAATGGCTGACGGTAAGGCACAGACCCAAAATGGATGTGTGCCAATTTTCATTTTGCCACATGTCCATTTTTGCCCCCCCCCCCCCAAAAGGCATTTTTTTACAGGTGCGCTGAAAAAGGATCCTGTACGCAGCCAAAACACACGCCTATACTGCCGCAGGTCATTTTTCAGCGCACCTTAGTAAAAGGAGCCCTTTGTGCCAATGTCAGCAGTTTGAAAATTGTTCTCAAAATTACAGCTTCTTTATTCTTACGTGACCTAATTCTACACATCTGTGCAAGGATGGAAATTAAGTTGGTCAACTCCATGAGCTCTGTTTAAAAATCTCTCGTTCTATGTCCATTGCTAAGCTTTATCAAATTGCCTGCCCCGACGATTATTATACCTTTGATCATGTCTCACAATCTCCTTATGCTCATTCCTCAATCTCTTCCTCTCCATCCTTCCTACTCCTTACCCCTCCCAATCTCTTCTCCTTTGGCTCATCCTATCTTTGTTTACCTCTCCACGCTCAATTTACATATCCTCAAAACCCCACTACTACTATGTTTACTACAACTTGTAACATTCTCCTTCAAGACTTTGTAATTCTATTTACTATGTAAGCCGCACTGAACCTGCTACGTGTGGGAAAGCGCGGGGTACAAATGTAATTAATAATAATAATACGACCATCTACCATTCAGAAAAATGTTGAAGACCCATCTCTTCAAGAAAGCTTACTCTAATGACCCAACTTAACTTTTTAAGCCCACCCACATGATTCCTGCCCCGAAGATTATTATACCTTTGACCATGTCTCACAATCTCCTTATGCACATTCCTCAATCTCTTCCTCTCCATCCTTCCTACTCATTACCCCTCCCAATCTCTTCTCCTTTTGCTCATCCTACCTTTCTTTACCTCTCCATGTTCAATTTACATATCCTCAAAACCACACTACTACTACGTTTACTACAACTTGTAACATTCTCCTTCAAGACTTTGCAATTCTATTTACTATGTAGGCCGCATTGAACCTGCAATGTGTGGGAAAGCACGGGGTACAAATGTAATTAATAATAATAATAATAATTGCATTTTTTTCTCAGTCTCTAAAATTAGGTGGGCCAGAACAAATTCATAGGGACAATGGCAGAGCTTAGCAAAAACTGCTGCATCACTTTTGAACACAAGTTTACCGACCGGTGAATAATTTATTTTATTAGAAGTTGCATGGATGTTTTGTGGAATTTAAGAAAGGAAACGCAGAGGAGGAAGCAGGGATTTGCTTCTTGATCTGTGAGTGCCTCAACAAGATGGGAGACTGGAAACAAGGCTTATGTGAAACAGAGAAAAGTGGAACAAATTTAATTATAATGTCTATCACAAGCAATGCAACTTAACCAATCTGTATTATCTTTTAGCTTTGACTGGCCAGAGCATATAAATGCTGTCAAAGGGATTTTGTCTCCTTAGATTCAGCTACGTCCTGCCATCAAAGTAACTGTCAGCAAGAGGGCTTTAATATTGTTCAGTGTTGAGCACTGGCGTTGTGATGGGTAGAGTCTATCAAGACTGTGGATACGGAAAGTTTTGACAGCTTGAACAATGAATTGTTCTATATTCTGACATTGTGTACTTATTGATTCAGTCTTCAATATGGGTAAAAATATGTTTTATTGTACTGATCCAATTGAGAAAAAGCTTTGTGGAATAATTTGGAGTGTACATGACTATACTGTGTCCACTGGTAGGAGTAAAGATCACTGACTCCATGAAGTGTCTCCATTTCCCCACGGTTGTGTCTGGGATTCTTGATCTTTCTTGTGAGATACTGGTTCTTCTCTGCTGCATGCATGCCTTTGTTCTACTCGGGGAAAGATCCAACACAAGAAGTCTGGATTAGATGAATCCAAATTCAGAACATCATTTGCTCTACAAGAATGATTGCCTATTCCAGCTATCTGTAAGATTAGGGAGAGAGGCAAATGAGGGTGACAAAAGGAGATGTTGATGCCATTTCTTTTCTACGTCACTTCCAGCTGGAAATCATGTTTTTTGATGTTTCACTGCTCTGAGGATGTGTCCAGACATCACTCCATTGGATTCTTTTCTAGAGTCTTTGGCCTGCTAGCTTGAAGATCATCAACTGAAGTTGAACCCAAAGAAGTCGAGGCCATTTGGCTGTACCAGGGATCCACAGAGCCCACCATGACACCAATTGTTTGTAATATTGCATTACCCCGTGATGATGCACTCACAGTCTTGAGGGTTATTTTGGATTCTCATTTTTGGAAAATATATTTCAACTTTTGCCCTTTCTTCATCCATAAAATCCGCCCCTTTCTTTCCGAGCACTCTACCAAAACCCTCATCCACACCCTTGTCACCTCTCGTTTAGACTACTGCAATCTGCTTCTTGCTGGCCTCCCACTTAGTCACCTCTCCCCTCTCCAGTCGGTTCAAAACTCTGCTGCCCGTCTCGTCTTCCGCCAGGGTCGCTTTACTCATACTACCCCTGTCCTCAAGACCCTTCACTGGCTCCCTATCCGTTTTCGCATCCTGTTCAAACTTCTTCTACTAACCTATAAATGCACTCACTCTGCTGCTCCCCAGTATCTCTCCACACTCGTCCTTCCCGTGCACTCCGCTCCATGGATAAATCCTTCTTATCTCTTCCCTTCTCCACTACTGCCAACTCCAGACTTCGCGCCTTCTGTCTCGCTGCACCCTACGCCTGGAATAAACTTCCTGAGCCCCTACGTCTTGCCCCATCCTTGGCCACCTTTAAATCTAGACTGAAAGCCCACCTCTTTAACATTGCTTTTGACTCGTAACCACTTGTAACCACTCGCCTCCACCTACCCTCCTCTCTTCCTTCCCGTTCACATTAATTAATTTGATTTGCTTACTTTATTTATTTTTTGTCTATTAGATTGTAAGCTCTTTGAGCAGGGACTGTCTTTCTTCTATGTTTGTGCAGCGCTGCGTACGCCTTTTAGCGCTATAGAAATGCTAAATAGTAGTAGTAGTAGTAGTTCTTCTATTTGAGAAGATTCAAGCTCTCGAATTTTTGTTAAGTAATGATCTACAGATCATAATATGTTCCCTTGAAATGAATCGAATGGATTATCTTAATTCCCTCATTTCTGGTATCAGGTCACTTTCATTATATTTATTAGTCATTACACTTACGGAGAGTAATTCTATAAGGAGGTACCAAATTTAGGTCCTAGGGAAATACATATTTAGTGCCTACTGTTCTTTTAGACTAATAGTCTAACCTGCTTATTTTCAAAAGAGAAGACTGGCCATCTTCCGACACAAATCGGGAGATGGCCGGCCATCTCTCAAGTCCGGCCAAATCGGCATAATCGAAAGCCGATTTTGGCTGGCCTCAACTGTAGTGCGTCGCGGCACCGGCCAAAATTCAAGGGGGCGTGTTGGCAGTGTACTGAAGGCGGGACGGGGGTGTGGTTAAGAGATGGCCACCTTCGCCCGATAATGGAAAAAAGAAGGCCGTCCTTGACGAGCATTTGGCCGGTTTTACTTGTTAAAACAATTAATCTACATGCGTGGTTATAAAATATGCCTAGATTTACACACAAACACTGTGAGTAACTTTAGGCACGCTATATAGAGTTCAGGGGTATGTATGCCTACTGTGCAGATGTCGATATTTACACCAGCCGTAAATTTGGTGTAAATGCTCATACTTAGATTGCAAAAGAATATACATAGATCATAGCATTTTATAATCCATACCATGAGTCTGCTCCCCCTCATGCTCCTTTCCAATTCTGCCCATGTGAATGCCTACCCTCAAAGTACGCAGCATCGAATCATGGTACGCACTTACAGAATGTTTATCTAAATCGTTAACAGATAAAAGTAAAGGATAATAATATTTGTACAAGCTGATCATATATTAGAATCCTTTCTTCTATAAACAGCATGTTATAATCTTTTTTAGATCTGGAGGAAAAGCCTCACGTGTCGTGAAGTGACTCCGAACTTCGCAGTTGTACTGTCGTACACTTTACGGAGTACTCACTCGCATCATCGGCATAAAAACCTCCAGTGTGTCATGATTATTGTTCATTCTATGCTGAATCTAAATCCCCCATAATCAAAGTTATGTGAAATGTTTTTACATCAGTTGGTAACTGAACATACGATATTTTAGAAGAGAGGAGGCTTTTTTTTGGCATCGCCATTTCATAATCAGTTGGCAACTGAATATATGTTATTCTAGAAGAGAGGAGACCAAAGAAGTCTTCGTTTAAGTAAAATTTCACCAGTGTATGTTCATACACTAGATCATCCGAGATTGTTCAAGACCCCTGAAGCAGGCCTTAGGGCTGAAACACGGCCGTGTCGGGTCGTTTTTTAATACAATAAAGTGTTTTTTGGTATTCTCACTTGGTTTTTCCTCACTTTTTTTGTTTCATGTTCAAACTCTCAACACTTAACTTTGCAGTCATACAGTCTAGTTGCTATCCACTGCCAACTGTGGCCAGAGTTTCGGGTCCTGCTTCAGGGTTCGTGGTTACTGTGACTGCCTAAAGAAAAGAAATTGGAAATTTAGATTCAGCATAGAATGAATAATATGACACACTGGAGGTTTTTATGCCAATGATGCGAGTGAGTACTCTGTAAAGTGTACCACAGTACAACTGCGAAGTTCGGAGTCACTTCACGACATGTGAGGCTTTTCATCCAGATCCAATAAAGATTATAACATGCTGTTTATAGAAGAAAGGATTCTAGTATATGACGCACTTACAGAATACCAGATAGCCATTTATGTGTGTGCGTGTCCACATATGTGAGTAAATGACAAGAACGTCAGAATTTAAACACTAATCAGGAAAAGGAGGAGTGAAGTTATCAAAGCATACAATACAAAACAAAAAACTTCACCAGAATTGTATTCAGCCTTGAAAATCTAGCAAGACTTGCAGTTAGTTATTAACAGAAAAGCATTCATAAAAAAGGGGGGAGGAAAAAGCCTCAGATCGTGCGGGACATTTTAAACAAGATCATGATCTTACAATGAATCTGCTGCATCCATCACCAACAAAAAACTCATCCCTATTTAGATTCATATTATCAAACAAATTGTATACACTTTTTTTTAGAAAGAAAAACATTTTTTGTAAAATTGTTTTACACTTTTAGAGTCAAACAAAGCTACTTAGCTCAAACGCAGCATAACCATCACCATGACGCTGGCTAAGGTCTCATAATACGAGTTATACAACCAAATGTATAAAACTTAAATTTTAAAAATCAAAACAAATTGAAAGATTTCAAACTTGGCAAAAACACTGCAATTTGCCCTTTTATGGTTGGCTGATTCCTAGCCTGAGATTACCACTAGGGTCATCGTCACCATCATTTTTGAACCCAGAACCAAGAGACCATTCCTGTCACATCCCACTAGACTCTGGGTTAGTCCCAGGGTTGGCAGTGGGTCCAGCAGTGGGGAGGAGTAGGGGTAGGGAGACATGGCCATTCCTTCAATGCGGGTAGGGGGCTTAGAAGGGAGATAACTGAAGCATTGGTGGATCGGAGCAAGAAGGGGGTAACTGGAGTAGTGAGGCGGGAGGGATTGGAAATAGGAGGTGAATCAGATAGGGGAGAATCAGATCCTGGGGGATTGGAGGGGGGTCCTAGTGGGGTGATTGGAGAGGATAAGTGTCTTATGCAGGTCTTGGCTGAATATTGTCTGGGACCTGCATATGTGCTAGCAGCCAGTGTATGCCTGGATAGGCCTGGATATTTAATGCTAGTTGAATCTCAACTCTTTAACTAAGAGTATGATTGAGTCAGGGGCGTAGCCAGACACTCAATTTTGGGTGGGCCTGGGCCCAAGATAGGTGGGCAGAAGAACTCCACCCTATCCCACAGTGATTTGGCCTCTCCATCTCTTGCCTGCACGCCATATGGTCTCTCAAAATCCCCCCTCCCCTGCTTAGCTTTTAAATAGCAGATTTTCACCGGAGCGAGCAGAAACTAATACACATTGCTCATGTTGGCCCCATAGCCTTCCCTCTGATGCAACTTCCTATTTCTGCATAGGTGGGAATATATCAGAGGGAAGGCTGTGGGGCCAGTGCACAATATGTATCAGTCGCTGCTCGATGCAGGCAAAGATCTGCTATTTACAAGGTATGCAGGAGGGGCAGTTATTGGGAGTTTTCAGCTGGTGTGGCTTGGGGATCCCCTGCCTGCCAAATCATAGGTGTGCTGCTATTGGGTGGGCCTGAGCCCAAAAAGGGTGGGCCTGGGCCCACCCGAGCCCACCCTTGGCTACGCCACTGGATTGAGTTACCACAAAGATAATTTCAGGAGCAGATGGAGAGATTTAAACTGGAGCAGGTCATAAAAGAGCAGTACCAGCTGTGACCAGGTGGCTACAGTATCTCCTTAGTTAGAAGTAATACTCTGTTTTCTAACATTTTTTTTTAATCAGCTTTACCCCTAATATGGGCCTATAAAATATAAGTTGGCCTTTTTAATTCGCTGCTGTCTAAGATTATATGTAAATGAGTCTTCTAAGCAGCAACAGCCTTATATAGTGTATATAGTTCTATGTGCAATCAGAGAGGCGCTTACATCAAGCTCCTTTAAACAGAAAGTAACATGTTTCGAAAGTCCAACAATAGAATGCAACTCTGTCTCTTAAAACAGATTTTGACCAATACGTATTCTGGCTCACAAAGGTTTATTCAGGTTTCTGCTGCTTTTTGCTCACAGGGAAGGAAAAGGTGCAACATTTGGTCCTGTGGAAAATTCTTCTTAATTTTGTCATCCCCCCCCCCCCCCCCCCCCCCCCCGGAGAAGCTGCCTAAATAGCTTCACCTGTCAGTCACTGCTTAGCCTAAAATTGTATGGAATGTCCCTTGAAATAAAATGGGAGATTCCAGCTGACAAATATGAGATTTTCCTCTTATTCTGTTTTCCCTCGCCTCTGCAAGTCAAATGAGTAAGTACAGCTAGTGCTGCTTTTAACTCTTAACCCTTACTCACTTGTTCAGCACCCATGTTTTATCATTCCTACTCTAGGAATTCCCTTATCCCTTATTTGTCCTGTTTGTGTGTCCTAATTAGATTGTAAGCTCTGTCAAGCAGAGACTGTCTCTTCATGCCCAGTGTACAGTGCTGCGTACATCTAGTAGTGCTATAGAAATGATAAGTAGTAGTAGTGTTTGGGATTCTGGAATCTTGCTACTCTTTGGGATTCTGCACAGAATGTTGCTACTCTTTGGGATTCCGGAATCTTGCTACTCTTTGTCCTTATCCCTTATGTGTGCTGTTTGTCTGTCCTAATTAGATTGTAAGCTCTGTCAAGCAGGGACTGTCTCTTCATGTCCACTGTACAGTGCTGCGTACGTCTAGTAGCGCTATAGAAATGATAAGTAGTAGTAGTGTTTGGGATTCTGCAATCTTGTTACTCTTTGGGATTGTGCATAGAATCTTGCTACTCTTTGGGATTCCGGAATCTTGCTACTCTTTGTCCTTATCCCTTATGTGTGCTGTTTGTCTGTTCTAATTAGATTGTAAGCTCTGTCGAGCAGGGGCTGTCTCTTCATGTCCAGTGTACAGTGCTGCATACATCTAGTAGTGCTATTGAAATGATAAGTTGTAGTAGTGTTTGGGATTCTGGAATCTTGCTACTCTTTGGGATTCTGCACAGAACCTTGTTACTCTTTGTCGTTATCCCTTATTTGTCCTGTTTGTCCCGATTAGATTGTAAGCTCTGTCGAGCAGGGGCTGTCTCTTCATGTCCAGTGTACAGCGCTGCGTACGTCTAGTAGCACTATAGAAATGATAAGTAGTAGTAATAGTCAAGGAGAAAGCATTAGGTACAAATAGGGAGGCTGACAGAGGTGAGGAATAATAGAGAATAAAAATGTAAAGGCTGGTGACAGCCTTTTTGTATCCTTGTAAAAATTCAGAGCTGCTGAACAGAGCTAGGGAAAGAGAGAGCAAGGAGGAGGATGCGGTTATTAAAGTAAAACATGAATGCTTATCAGAGAAAAGCAGAGGCAGCCTGAGCCCAAATCTCTACTATCAGGATATCTGTCATCGGGGAGCATGCCATTCAGCTGGTTGATGTTTCTGAGTGAGTGGTTGGGGAAAGGCAGAGACAGTGATAGAGTGGCTGCTGGCAGGCTCTGTCAGCCGAAGTACAGAGGTGAAATTTGTGCATCTGAAGTCAGATCCTGACAGCTGTGCTGACACAGAGACATGGGGGTTGGCGGTGGGGCATGCACCGATCAGAGTCCTGCTATCTCAAGGTGGCTGTGTCTTCTTAAAAGCAAAGAAATAAACACACACCTACATAAAAAACATTGCCCATTATATATGTCACGTCAATGTTGCTGTCATTAAATAGTTGGAAAGATATCAAACAGATACGGCTTTCACTGGGATGCCGGAATGCATGTGCAGTCAATTTAAGGCCTTGAATTGATTGATAAATCCTATATGACAAGAGAGGATGCAAAGAACCCCCCCCCCCCACCTAGTTTGGTACATAGACAGAGAAAATTAACTGGCAAAGTTGTCAAAGATAATTAACTCTCTGGCTTTGCATGTTTATTGAGTCTGACATGCTGAAATTATTTAGAAATGCCAAGTCAGAGCTCTGCAAGAATTTGGTGGTGATCAGATAAACAGTTTGTGAAGATGGTCGATGGTAAAAATAATGTAAGAACTTAACTAATATGTCTATCATTACACATTCTCTTTTGCGAGAAAGACTAGCACAGGGCAGCACTTTAACCTATGAGTTCCATGAATTGGAAGATACATTGCTATACTTTGCAGCTCCTTGACTGTTAACTTAGAAATCAAAGTGCCCTACTCCTGGGTGTTTACCAGTTTCATGTCCACTCTGGGCACAATTGAACAGGAGACGATAAGCAGCTCTGTTTTCCTATGTTTCAGAAGAAATATGCTACTTCATGTAAACATTAGCACCTTACCAGTTAGAATTCACTTATTTCTGCGTGTACACATGAATTGATCAGTCCATGTTGGGATGTTTTAAATTCCGCTAGCATTTTAGAAAAGGATCTGCTGATGTGTAGCCCAGTGGTTTCCAAACCTGGTCCTGGAGGCACCCCCAGCCAGTCAGGGTTTTAGTATATCCACAATGAATATTCATGAAAGAGGTCTACATGCAATGGGGACATTGCATGCAAATCACTCTCATGAATATTCATTGTGGGTATCCTGAAAATCTGACTGGCTGGGGTGCCTCCAAGACCAGGGTGCTCATGATCAAAAGTTAATGCGAGTGCGCAAGCCCATTATCGCCGTTTTTGCGCACGCTTTTAACAACGTGGGATGATCAATGTGGTTACCGCCGTAAACTGCAAGCGCGCCAGGCACTAGCGCATAGGACATTTAAATGTAGTCAATCTTATGTAAATGAGGTCATTTTCCATTCCTCCCGGATGATCCTCCGGTTTGGGAACCACTGGTGTAACCTTCTCTTTCAAATGCATGCAAGAATTAACGTGCATCAAATGCATACAGGAATGAACATGTATGTGCCCAGCTACAAGTAGTGGCTGTACCCATTTTGCAACTGTCAAGTGTCTACAATGCTAATAAAGGCAACTCGGCATCATACATATATAGAACCTGGTTCAAAATCGTATGTTTCTCTCACACACCTTATTCTGGTGAACCTGACTGTCTTGCTAGTCTCATTATTCCCTACACTCTATCATGCTCTTTGAGATCATTTGATTCCAATCAACTAGAATTACCAGCTCCCCGGAAAGCACATTACAAATCCACCAGAAACTCAGCCTGCCTTTTTCTTGCACCAAAACTATGGAATGCTCTTCCTCTAGCGATCGGTTGAAACCGGTGCTCAACAACGCATTATTTCGGTCTTGCCTTTGGTAGGCAGCATGTGAGCATAGAATGCCTCAGATTTGATCAATTACATAAGAGATATGAATGTTAGAACGAAGGATGTCTGATTATTACATTTTCATGTATTTGTAATATGGTCGCTCTACATATACCCTTGAATCGAATGTTATTACCTTTCCTGTTTAATATTGGCATTCTGTTCAGTCTCATTGGTTTTTATGATTGCAAACCGGTTTGATCTGTGTTTCAATTTAAGCAGCATAGCAAGATTGAAATAAACATAAACGTAGATATATGTATTCTGGTGCGATTTGTAGAAACCTTTAGGTCTATATCTCCCCGTGCTGTCACAGAACCTGATATCATTTGCCAGTGTCATTTGTGGGGGCGGATGGTTAAGGGGATGACCTCTCCTAATGTCTCCAGTAGAATGCTGCTCAAAATGAGCACCTTTAAATAACCTAGATGTTCCCAGGGGCAGCTGTAAATCCCAATGTTAGCCTAACCCTAATCCTCCCTAAAACCCACCCAGACCACACATGGATTCTGACTAGCATGGAAATTTGGACGCGCAAGTTATAAAATAGTGCCTGTTGTGTGCTTAACTTAGGGGTCCTTTTACTAAGGTGTGCTGGAAAATGGCCTGCGGTAGTGTAGGCGCATGGTTTGGGCATGCGCAGAATGATTTTTCAGCGCACCTGTAAAAAAAAAATGCCTTTTTAAAATTTTTGCCGAAAATGGACGTGCGGCAAAATGAAAATTGGCACGTGTCCATTTTGGGTCTGAGACCTTACCGCCAGCCATTGGCTTAGCAGTAAAGACTCATGCGGTAACCGGGCGGTAATGGTCTATGTTCACCCAAATGCTGATTATCGCCCGCGCGCCAGACAATAAAAATATTTTTGGACGCACAACAAAATGAAACTACCGCCCGGGTCATGCGGTAGCTGGGCAATAACTCAAAATCGACACGTGTTGAGCGCACATAGACGCTTACATGGCTTAGTAAAAGGGCCCCTTAATTGTTAAATTAGGCACTAATAGGCCTTTAAGTACCCCCAAAATAGCCATACTAACTATTAGTTACACGTGTAACTACCAGAGATGCCAATTTACCCATTTCCAGGCTGGAGATTTTGGGTCAGTCCTGGATTTCTGACTACACCATCCTGATGCATTATGGGACTTGCAGCACTAACTTCAAAGGGCAGAGTCAGGAACTATAATTCCCACACTGCTTTGGGATGCAAGTTCAAAACCAGGACCTGCCAAATAGCCTCCAGACTGGAACTAGGTAACTTGGCACGTCCGGGAACTACGCTTAGGTGCTATTCTATAAACTTAGTGACCCTGGGGCTCATTTTCGAAACAGAAAAAAAAAACCCAAAATGGCACAAAGCGGCAGACGGACATTTTTTCATAAAAACGTACAAATCACTATTTTCGAAACTCATTTTTTACGATGGGTTTCTATGTAGTTCATCTAACTCTCAAGGGGGGCAGGTTGAAGGTCTGTTTTGGGCAGGACTAGGGTGGACTTACAATTTGGATGTTTTTCTGCAATAATGGAACATTGTAAAAATGTCCAGGGCAAAAAAAAGGACTTTTTGGCTAGAGTAGACCAGTGGTTCCCAAACCTGGTCCTGGAGGCACCCCATCCAGTCAGGGTTTGAGGATACCCACAATGAATATTCAGGAAAGAGATTTGAATACACTGCCTTCACTACATGCAAATCTGATCTGATGAGTGATGATGGTAACATAGTAACACCATGGTAACATAGTAGATGACGGCAGGGAAAGATCTGCATGGTCCATCCAGTCTGCCCAACAAGATAAACTCATATGTGCTACTTTTTGCGTATACCTGACCTTGATTTGTATCTGCCATTTTCAGGGCACAGACCGTAGAAGTCTGCCCAGCACTAGCCCTGCCTCCCCCCACGGTTCTGCCATCCAATCTCCGCTAAGCTTCTGAGGATCCATTCCTTCCGGATTCCTTTCTGTTTATCCCACACATTTTGAATTCCATTACCGTTTTCATCTCCACCATCTCCCGCAGGAGGGCATTCCACATATCCACCACCCTCTCCATGAAAAAAATACTTCCTGACATTTTTCTTGAGTCTGCCCCCTTCAATCTCATTTCATGTCCTCTAGTTCTACCGCCTGCCCATCTACGGAAAAGGTTCGTTTGCGGATTAATACCTTTCAAATATTTGAACGTCTGTGTCATATCACCCCTGCTTCTCCTTTCCTCCAGGGTATACATGTTCAGGTCAGCAAGTCTCTCCTCATACATCTTGTAATGCAAATCCCATACCATTCTCGTAGCTTTTCTTTGCACTGCTTCAATTCTTTTTACATCCTTAGCAAGATACGGCCTCCAAGACTGAACACAATATTCCAGGTGGGGTCTCACCAACGACTTATACAGGGGCATCAACATCTCCTTTCATGTATTTCAGTGAATGAGTATGTGGAAACTGGTTAGTTGGCAAAGTGGAGGGTGTTGCTGGAGCATATGAAGGGACATCTCTCCAAGTGTAGTTCAGATATCTTTTGTTGAACGGTGATGAGTACATAAGTACATAAGTACATAAGTAGTGCCATACTGGGAAAGACCAAAGGTCCATCTAGCCCAGCATCCTGTCACCGACAGTGGCCAATCCAGGTCAAGGGCACCTGGCACGCTCCCCAAACGTAAAAACATTCCAGACAAGTTATACCTAAAAATGCGGAATTTTTCCAAGTCCATTTAATAGCGGTCTATGGACTTGTCCTTTAGGAATCTATCTAACCCCTTTTTAAACTCCGTCAAGCTAACCGCCCGTACCACGTTCTCCGGCAATGAATTCCAGAGTCTAATTACACGTTGGGTGAAGAAAAATTTTCTCCGATTCGTTTTAAATTTACCACACTGTAGCTTCAACTCATGCCCTCTAGTCCTAGTATTTTTAGATAGCGTGAACAGTCGCTTCACATCCACCCGATCCATTCCACTCATTATTTTATACACTTCTATCATATCTCCCCTCAGCCGTCTCTTCTCCAAGCTGAAAAGCCCTAGCCTTCTCAGCCTCTCTTCATAGGAAAGTCGTCCCATCCCCACTATCATTTTCGTCGCCCTTCGCTGTACCTTTTCCAATTCTACTATATCTTTTTTGAGATACGGAGACCAGTACTGAACACAATACTCCAGGTGCGGTCGCACCATGGAGCGATACAACGGCATTATAACATCCGCACACCTGGACTCCATACCCTTCCTAATAACACCCAACATTCTATTCGCTTTCCTAGCCGCAGCAGCACACTGAGCAGAAGGTTTCAGCGTATCATCGACGACGACACCCAGATCCCTTTCTTGATCCGTAACTCCTAACGCGGAACCTTGCAAGACGTAGCTATAATTCGGGTTCCTCTTACCCACATGCATCACTTTCTGTATTTTTGTGAATATCTCCTAAATATCAGCTTTAAAGACAATCCTTATTTGTTTTTCTTTCCCCTATTATTTTCTCTTTAGAGGCCAAAAGAATTGGATGAATTGAGTGCTTGGCGAATTGTTTTTATTTGTACTGATTAGGTATTGTTGTTCCCATCAGTACTATATAATTACATTTGCCTTTGAAATGTTTTTCACAGATTTTCTTACTTATGTGCTGAGCTCATGTTCAGCAAAACTGTTTGGGGTAGATATATGTTTAAAAACGGGTTTTAATGCGGTTTTGAGGCAATGTTTTCAAAAACTAAGATACTTTTTTACCTGGGGGGCTTTGCACCAGTTCTGGAAATGAAAGAGCATAATTACTTTTGCTTTCAAACTTGCTCAGAGTATAGCGTGGGCCCAGGCGCTCTCACTAGCTCCTTCTGGAGGTAGAATTTTGCCAGAAAAATAGGCACAAGGTTTGAAAATACAATACTTCTCTCCTATCTTAAACCCTAAAATGTGCACCCAAAAATACTTTTGGTTTTTTTTTTGCATTATGTCCATTTTTCTGTAATGTTCTTTTTTATTTTTAAGAAGTGTTTCATGTCAGGAATTCTTTTCATTGTTTGAGTTCTCTATTTTTATTTATTTTATTTGTAGCATTTGTATCTCACATTTTCCCACCAATTTGCAGGCTCAATGTGGCTTACATTTGCCGTAGTGGCGGTTGCCATTTCCGGTTAACAGAATTACAAATGGTAGTGCGTTAAGGTGCGGTCCAAGAAAGCACAAAGGCAGACGGTCTGCAAACTCCAAGATGGAAAATGAACAGAGCAGATCGTTAACAAGCAAAAAAAAGGAGTTTATTATTGGAAAACAAATTGCACAATATGTATACACACAAACAGCCCGACACAGGCCGTGTTTCGCCCAACAGGGCTGCTTCAGGGGCTATACGATAGTCCTTCGTTATCAAATGTAAGGACAAATACGAAAAGTCCTACCTATGGAATATAGAGAAGATCTCTTTAATCTGAAAAAAACAGCTGGATCAGAGATGCCAAAACATAAACTGCTGACTTGGAGTCAATACTTCAGTCACATACCTCCGAAATCGTGATTTGATAACGAAGGACTATCGTATAGCCCCTGAAGCAGCCCTGTTGGGCGAAACACGGCCTGTGTCGGTACATTAAGGTGCATACATACATGGTAAAGAATAATACATTATGGTATTGCATATAGGTTCCTGAGTGATAGATTGGATTGTAACCTGTGTTAGGTCATCAATTACAGAGAAATCATTCTTACATAGTGCATTATTATTATTAGGATTTCTTTACCGCCTTTTTGAAAGAATTCACTCAAGGTGGTGTACAGTAAGAATAGATCAGACATGAGCAGAAGGCAATTACAGAAGTAAAAATATTCAAATAATAATACAAATATGGCATGTTCTACTTAATGTATACTATTTTTATATAGTATGCACTGGTGTGTTCTGTCCTTACATAATGGGGGAGATTCTATATATGGCGCCTAAAAAAAATCGGAGCTGACTAAGCGTATTCTATAATCAGCACCTAGATTTAGGCGCCATATGCTTAGTTGATATATCAGTCAGTCACATAGCTTTGTCCTGGATTGGCCACTGTTGGAAACAGGATGCTGGGCTTGATGGATCTTTGGTCTGTCCCAGTATGGCAATACTTAATTACTACTTCTTATCATTTCTAAAGCGCTACTAGACGTACGCAGCGCTGTACACTTGAACATGAAGAGACAGTCCCTGCTCAACAGAGCTTACAATCTAATTAGGACAGACAAACAGGACAAATAAGGGATAAGGACAAAGAGTAGCAAGATTCTGGAATCCCAAAGAGTAGCAAGATTCCGCAATCCCAAAGAGTAGCAAAATTCTGTGCAGAATCCCGAAGAGTAGCAAGATTCCAGAATCCCAAACACTACTACTACTTATCATTTCTATAGTGCTACTAGATGTAAGCAGCGCTGTACACTTGAACATGAAGAGACAGTCCCTGCTCGACAGAGCTTACAATCTAATTAGGACAGACAAACAGGACAAATAAGGGATAAGGGAATATTAAAGTGAGGATGATAAAATAAGTACTTATGACCTGCACGTTGTTCTAATGGAGCCGAGTATTACATCTGAGGCTGACATAGAGGCTGGTAAGTAATGTTTTCAATCACATTTTTTTGGGGAGGTGGGAGGGGGGTCAGTGACCTTTAGGGGGAGTAAGGGGAGGTCATTACTGATTTCCTCTAGTGGGCATCTGGTCATTTGTGACACCTTTTTTGTGGCTTATGTGTTAATAAAACAGGTTTAAACCAAAACGTCCAACTTATAGCTCAGAAAAACATCCAAGTGTTAGGAACACCCAGATCTCACCTTTAACCCACATCTGACACGCCCCCTTAAGATTTGAATGCACTTCTGACGGACTTAATAGAAAAATGTCTAAAAATTGGTTTTGAAAATGAGGAAAACGTCCTGATGCAGATTTATGCCTCTTTTTGGACGCTTTTCTCTTTTGAAAATGAACCCCTTAGTGTGTGCTGTTCTTACAGAGTGCATTGCTGGTTTTCTTTGTGTGTGCCACTCTTATCTACGGTGAAACAAAACAGCGAAGTCGACTAAAAGAGTGGACGATGCTCCAGGTAAAAAAAACTTTATTGGTGAACACGACTCGACACAGCTGCATTTCGGCCTATGGGGCCTGCATCAGGAGTCTTGTGTGGTCTAAAATTCACTTGTTGTGTTTGTCATTCAGTGGGTGGTGTTGGAATGGAGCTGTAGCGTCTTGCAAGTCAAATTGAAGTAATGCTCTTAGAAGCTTTTTGAATCTCGAGAGTAAACCCGAACTTGGTGCATTGCCGTTTTACTAAGTGCGTGCTGCTCTTATCCAGTGGCGTACTGAGGGCGGGGCGGTGGGGGCTGTCCACCCTAGATGCACACTGCAGGAGGGTTGCAAGAAGCAGCCGCGCCGTTGTCGGCTCTGTGGTTCCCTGCTCCCTCTGCTGTTACTTCCTGTTCCGGGGCAGAGGGATGACGCTGCACTGGGAGGGGGTGTGTGCAGTGGCAATCCGCCCAGGGCGGCAGCCGACCAAGGAACGCCACTGCTCTTATCTACTGCACAGTATTTTACTTCACTTTGACACTTATACCTCACATAAACCTCAGAAGGTCAATGTGGCTTACATACAATATCAAGAAACAATAAAGTACAATGAAGAACAATCCTAACTTCACAGCAGCAAAAAAACCTCAATATCCAACCTATCAGTTAGCCAAACATTTTCTGAACAAAAAAGTTTTTGGCATTTTGCGAAAGATAATAACACTTCTTCGAGTCCTTATTTCTACCAGGAAAGCATGGCACCATTTCGTTGCTTGGTATGAAAAGCAAGATGAATTCGTAGACTTATAAACAATCTTCTTACAAGAAGTGTAATGCAACCTTTAAAAAGTCCCTTGCAGCAATAGAAGTATTACGTGCTGATGAATTAATCAGAACCTGCATATAAGTAAGTGACAAAACCATATAATAGATTAACATACACAGTTTATAAATAGAGCAGGCTTCGACTGGCAGCCAATGTAATCTTAACATAATTGGTGTAATTCACTGAAACTTAGATATACCATAAATCAACCGGGCTGCCTTATTTTGGGCTGATTGAAGTTTGTATAACACTTCAGTTTTGCATCCAACATAAACAATTTATAATAGTATGATAAAATCAGCATCTGAAGAAAAATAAGCTCAAATTCTTTGCGATTTCCACAAAGTTTCAAAGATCTTGGTAACTACAGTCTGAGCTTGAGAATCAGATGTAAGATAATTATCTATAGTCACTCGCAAGATTTTTAAAACTCTTTATCAACTTTATAAGTCATTGCATCAGTTATGAAACTATCAACAACGACTGGCTTAAAAGGGCTGCTAATTATTAAGAATTTGTTTTAACTGTATCGAGTTTTTAATTGAAAAGTGTTAGCCCATAATTCTAAAATATCCAGACCTCTTTTGATGTCCCCCAAAATATCACCACCAAAAGGAATAAAAATAGTGATATCATCCGCATAAATAAAAGATCGTAGATCAAGCTCATCTGATTTCCTCCCTATAAATAACATCACTATCCAGCTTATTTTCGAAAGAGATCGCCGGCCATCTTCCGACACAAACCGGGAGATGGCCGGCCATCTCATAAACCCGGCCAAATCGGTATAATCGAAAGCCGATTTTGGCCGCCTTTAACTGCTTTCTGTCGCAGGGCCGGTCAAAGTTAAAGGGGGCGTTTCGGCAGGGTACGGAAGGCGGGACGGGGGTGTGGTTACGAGATGGCCGGCTTCAGCCGATAATGGAAAAAAGAAGGCCGGCTCTGACGAGCACTTGGCCGGCTTCACATGGTCCATGTATTTTTAGGACCAAGCTTCAAAAAAGTGCCCCAACTGACCAGATGACCACCAGAGGGAAGCGGGGATCACCTCCCCTTACTCCTCCGGTGGTCACCAACCCCCTCCCACCCCAAAAAAACTTTTTTAACATTTTTGTGCCAGCTTCTATGCCAGCCTCAAATACAGCAGTATGCAGGTCCCTGGAGCAGTTTTAGTGGGTGCTGCAGTGGACTTCAGGCAGGCGGACCCAGGCCTATCCCCCCTACCTGTTACACTTGTGGTGGTAAATGTGAGCCCTCCAAAATCCACCTGAAACCCACTGTACTCACATGTTGGTGCCCCCCTTCACCCATAAGGGCTATGGTAGTGGTGTACAGTTCTGGGGAGTGGGTTTCAGGGTTTTTGGGGGGCTCAGCACACGTATAGATCTGGGAGCAATTTATGACGTTCACTGCAGTGCCCCCTAGGGTGCCCGGTTAGTGTCCTGGCAAGTGAGGGGGACACTGCACTATAAATGCTGGCTCCTCCCATGACCAAATGCCTTGGATTTGGCCGGGTTTGAGATAGCCGCCATTATTTTCCATTATCGGCAGGAAACCAATGGCGATGATCTCTAACTCCGGCCCAAATGTTGAGATTTGGCTAGCCCCAACCCTATTATCGAAATGAAAGATGGCCGGCCATCTTGTTTCGATAATACGGTCAGGAATGCCGCTTTCCAGGGCCGGCCTTGGAGATGGCCGCCCATATATATGGCCGGCCCCGTTCGATTATGCCCCTCTATATTAAGCAGTATTAGTGAAATTGGCGAACCCTGGGGAACACCCCAATCAGAAGAAAAGTGACCAGATAACGTTACCTGATATGACCAACTTCCAAGGAAGCCTTGAAACCACTTGAGAACATTCTCACCAATACCCGAGTCCAATAATTGTAACAACACCCCATGACCAACTGTATCAAATTGACATATTAAATTGAAGAATGATTACCTGCCTGTCAAAACTTCTTAAGTTCAGATATCAAAGTGGTGAGCACCGTTTCAGTACTATAACCATATCTAAAATCCTGATTGGAATTTTTTTTTTTTTTACTGCTGGCCAGAAGACCAACAGAGAATCACTCCAAGGGAGAACAATCATTAACGTCAATTTTATCCCAACAGGGCAACCTCCGCAGGCATCAATGGTAATGAAGATTCCAATCATCAATTTATCCAGTACAATCTTAACAACTTTAAACAGATATTTTAGAGAAGAAGTTAGACTCTGCAGACGCTATATTGATGATGTCTTTGTGCTGTGGAAAGGTAATCACAATAGACTTTTACAGTTTCTTACATGGATAAATTCTAGAGATTCTAATCTCAAAATTTAAAATGACTTAAGACACAAATGAAATTCCCTACTTATACATACTGATTAAGAAAACACCTTACTACTACTACTATTAAACATTTCTATAGCGCTACTAGACTTACGCAGCGCTGTACAAATTAACATGAAAAGACAGTCCCTGCTCAACAGAGCTTACAATCTAAATTGGACAGACAAACAGATAGCTAGGGGTGGGGAAATTGCAGTGGTAGGGGTGATAAGTGAGGGTGTTGAGTAAGAGAGTCATGGTTAGGAGTCGAAAGCAGTAGCAAAGAGGTCTTGTCACTACAGTTTACAAGAAACCCACTGGTAAAAAGACTTATCTTCATTTCACCAGTTATCACACTAGAAGCCGAAAGAGCCATTTATTGTCAGTTTCTAAGACTGCGGAGGCATTGTTCAGATTTATGGGATTTTGATATGCAGGCCACCACTATGGCCAAATGATTCTAGCCAAGAGGCTACCCTAAACCAGTGTTTCCCCCAAGTCCAGTCCTGGAGTACCCCCTTGCCAGTCAGGTTTTCAGGGTATCTACAATGAATATGCATGAACTTGATTTGCATACACTGCCTCCATTATATGCAAATCTCTTTCATGCATACTCATTGTAGATATCCTGAAAACCTGACTGGCAAGGACTGGACTTGGGGAAACACTGCCCTAAATGATGCATTACACAGTCTAAACAAAGCTAGAGCAGAGTGTTGTCAGTCTTTATTGAAAACCAAATTGCCGAAAGTCAAACTGGATATCATATGTACTCCAAAGTTTTCCCACCAAGCACATAATATACAATGCATTATTAAGAAACACTTGAGTACCAGATAATGATCCCATAGACTTTACACAAAACACAATTTTGGAGAAGCATGTTACAAGAAGAAATTACATATCAAACAGTCATTGATCTTTGGATTCCTTGAAAAAGCTGTTGTGAAACACAGTCCATGTTTTATTTATTTTACTTGGATTTTGTTCACACCTTTTTCAGTAGTAGCTCAAGGTGAGTTACATTCAGGTACACTGGATATTTCTCTCTCCCAGGAGGGCTCACAATCTAAGTTTGTACCTGACGCAATGGAGGGTTAAGTGACTTGCCCAAGATCACAAGGAACAGCAGTAGGATTTGAACTGGCCACCTCTGGATTGCAAGACCAATGCTCTAACCACTAGGCCACTCCTCACTCCATCATTTTGGGACCCTTGTAGGAAGCCCAGTTCTATATGCTGTGTCTTAATATTATGAATGATGTGAAGATTATGTTTAAATCATCTTTATTAAGCAGATGCCAACATTACAAGCAATCAAATTCAAAAGACCTGTACTAACAAGTGTGGAGATTATATATCAGTTCTATATAGAAATATCTCAAACACTGAATCTCAAAGTTTTTTTCACAATTCATCAGTGGCATCTCCCTTGCATTCTTCATAACACAACACTATGTGATAAATGTGGATCTTCAGAATTTAATTGACAGCATACATTAGAAACTTAGACTAACAATTGACTTGTTTGGTTGTAATGGTCCATTGGTATTTATGAACACATTTTATTTTCATTTATTTTATTCCTAACAATTGTGTTTGGTGTAAAGTCTGTGGGATCATTATCTGGTACTCACTTGGCTTTTCCCCAGGTTGTGCTCTATTGTTATGTCATCTCTTGTTTATTGTGAAACACTGGCACATTTTAGAAACGCACACTTGCTTTAAGGACAAGAAACCAGTGACTGCCTATTATCAGAATAATACCGTAGAGAAAAATTGGTGCCGTCGGCACTGTCAGATCAAATCATAGAAACAGGCACACTGGACATTCCAAGTGTGGTTTGTGCTCTACATGTAAACATTCATCGACTCCGATTCATTTCAGACATCGGTTACAGGTAAAGAGGGGCATTTTCGATACGATGTCTAAATCTGATTTTGGACGTTTTGCGGATCATGTCCAAAAATCCAGTAGTGAACCAGAAAAACATCCAACTTTTTGTTTCGAAAATGACCATTTGTTAGAAGTTTTTGTGCTCAGTTTGCCTAATTTTTTGTACCATTTTTGGAAAAAAAACAAACATCCAAGGGAAAAATGCACAAAAACAAGCCATTGGAATGTATGCGGGGTTAGCATTCTTAACACATTCTTGATACATAAGAACATAAGAACAGCTATATTGGGTCAGACCAATGGTCCATCTAACCTAGTATCCTGTTTCCAACAATGGCCAATCCAGGTGATGAGTACCTGGCAGAAGCCCAAATAGTAGCAACATTCCATGCTACAAATCCCAAGACAAGCAATGGCTCCTCCATGTCTGTCTCAATAGCAGACTCTAGACTTTTCCTCCAGGAACTTGTCCAAACCTTTTTTAAACCCAGATACTCTAACCACTGTTACTACATCCTCTGTCAATGAGTTCAAGAGCTTACCTATTCATTGAGTGAAAAAATATTTCCTCCTATTTGTTTTAAAAGTGTTTAATGCCAATAATTGGTTGGTACCAGTAAACAAATGCTCTGCTTCAATCCATTTTCCAACATCCATTTATCAATAACAGTTCACTGGGTTCAGAGTCACAGTATTTTTTATATATATATATATTTTCATAAATGGATCTCACAGATCAGCGCACCTTCCCCTAATAAGGCTAAATGAGCCTAGCATATGTCTGAAAGGGGCATAGCGCAATCTTCATCGATCCTTAAATATTTTTTTTCTCATATCTTTTTTTCTTTTTAAACAATTTCTATCTATTTTCAGTTATTACATCCAATATTTCCACTAAATATTAGCAATATATTGAAGTACTTAGCTTCTCTGATTTTCCAACGTCAGCAATTTAACTATACTTTATTTTCAAAAGCTGGAGACCAGCTTGATGGGCCCTTGGTCTTTTCCCAGTATGGCGGTGCTTATGTGCTTATATATAATCTCACATGACTTTTCAACAGTGGTGTAGCCAGATCCAGTATTTTGGATGGGCCCAGAACTTGGATGGATCCTTCCATGCTCCCCCCTCCCCATTTTCTTGGTGATATTTTTAAAAATGACAGGTTTTTTTCACCTATCCTGCATCCAACATCTCTCCCTCTCTCCTCCATGGCGTCCCGGCATCTGCTGTCCTGTCTCCGAACCCTGTCCCTCTCCAGTGTACCTTGCAGACGTTCCCGGTGCCTGCAGGGATTCATTTTTGCTGCTTTCGTTGGCCCCACGAGCTCTCATCTGTTGTGTCCCACCAGGCAGAAAACAGGTAATGTCAGTGAGGGCGGGACGCAGCAGATGGGAGCCTGTGGGGCCAGCGTAAGCAACAAAAATGAATACCTACGGGCGCCAGGGATGCCTGTAAGGTACACCGGGGTGGAACAGGGTTCAAAGACAGGAGGGCAGATGCCAGGACCTCGTGGAGTACAGAGGGGAGAGAGCAGTGTGGTGCCACCGCTGGGTGGGCCTGTGCCCACCCGTAGCTACGTTACTACTTTTCAACCATGTTACTGAGGGAGAATCATTGGAAGGGAACTTGCATCCTTGAAAATGTAAGCTGTTGAACGTACTATGGTAATTTTTTAAATAGAAAAACACAGTGTAGAATGGGAAGGTCGTACCGTCCACTGTGGAAGATGAATTGCAGTTTAAAAATGTTCAGGTGCACTGTAATTCTAATTAATAAAAGTCCTAGTTCTAGAATGTTTATCAAAGAGGGCTGTTTCGAAGCTCGGTAACGTGATATACTTTCCATTATATGTTATCACAATTCAAATGCCCTTGGGAATGAAAGACAAAAATAAATAATAATTAGACCCATCAGGCACAATGACATGCATCTGGCTGTCTCACCATGTCACTAACCTGAAAGATCGATTCCTAGCATCTCGGTAAAGATGAGTAAAATATAGAGTTGTCTTCTTAAAGCCAACATTTGTGATCGCCTTTTAAACAATTCAGTTAGAAATGACTTGGATTTTGACCACATATTGTCAGGATATGTTGTTATAATATTTTGAATATAAATCAGAAAACTGCAGAGAAAATGATTCACAAGGTAATATCTAGACTAGGCAGCTGCTTTCTAGAATTATCTACTAAATGCGGGCAGGCTCTCTTCCCTTTCCTTGGTGCTAAATCCCCCCAAAACCCTCAGATTGTTAAACACATTCTTCCTTTGTGTTTTTATGGGAATATATTTAGTACATGTCACAAAATGCCTAGCCACCTGCCCGGGGCTACCCCGTGGCCACTTAAGAGGGTCTATCCCCAGCACAGCTCAGGTCCGCCTGCACCTGTCGCTTGTGCTCTATGCTAGCACCCTCCTCCCACCGACTGGGTCACAGCTCTCGCTCTCGTATTCTATAAACGTATATAGGCATCTACTTTTTGATTTAGAATAGGCTCTGTTCAATAGATGCTCTTCTATAGAACTACCTTCTAAGGACACAACTAATATGAGCAGTGAGCCTATTCTATAAGGATACTTAAATGTGTAAGCGGGGAACATAGCTAACACCCAATTTTAGATGGGTCTGAGCCCAAAGTGGGTGAGCATGAGATCCCTGCCCCCAACTAGCATCTCCCCCCTCCTCTTCCCCAGGCAACTGGGTGTTTCTCAAATCTCCCCCATCACTCTAATTTATTATTTATTTATTTATTTAGATTTTGCTTACACCTTTTTCAGTAGTAGCTCAAGGTGAGTTATATTCAGGCACACTGGGTGTTCCTCTGTCCTGGAGGGCTCACAATCTAAGTTTGTACCTGAGGCACAGGAGGGTTAAGCGACTTGCCCAAGATCACAAGGAGCAGCGGTGGGATTTGAACCAGCCACCTCTGGATGTCAAGACTGGTGTTCTAACCACCAGGTCACTCCTCCACTCATCCTGCCATACCTTTTAAAACCTTCATCTCTTTGACGGCAGTGAGCAGTGATTCACATCCGCTGCATGTGCTAGCCTCAAGCCTTCCCTCTGACCTGGTCCCTGCCTATGTGGAAACAGGAAGTTGCATCAGAGGGAAGGCTTGGGAAAGGAAATGAAGGATTTAAAAGGTAAGGGGGGGGGGGTTGAGGGGTTGGACTTCAGAAACATCGGAAAGCCTGCGGGGGAGGTGAGGGAGAGATGCCAGGAATCTTCAGCGGAAGATTCAACTGTCGGTTGCAGTATTCTATAAATTTAAGATGCTTAAACTGTAGAATTTTTCCCAAGAGCAACTCATGAAGACAGAAGTCAAGAAACCCTTTCCAAAACCATGTCACTAAGCCCTGTTAATATTAACAGAGCTTCACTGTAACAATCTATAAATACAGCTGTGTCTACTGGATCTTGTCCAAGGGATTGTACATCATAGTTTGCTACATTTTTAATCATGCTAATGTTTGCATTTGCGTGGAGTTCGTATGTTCCATTAAGCCCATAATCCTTTGTCTGCAGTCATAGGCAAAATGCCCAGTCTTGGTTATGGCCTCCCTTGCAAACCACACAGATTTCATTGACTGGTAGCTGCTCTGTAGTGTAGCACATTCAAGTATTTGATAAGAGCTTTGCCAGCAGAGGTACAGAGGCAGAAATCTTGAAAGATGCTTGGAATAATAAAACAAATGTAAAAAAAAAAAAATTATAATCTGGGCCATTATTCACTAACTTTCCTCAGGGAAAAGAGAGGAAGAGGGTTTCCAGTGTAGTGACCGTGTCACAGATTGATGCTTCTCCATGACAAATTCAAAAAGCATTAATACACCTGGTGGAGAGAACAGAGCAACCTTTTAAATATAGTGTTGCTGACGGGAAGTATTGTGGAGTCAGTTTATACGTATTAGAAAGCAAATTAGAAGACTAGGAAAACTCATTTATATCGAGTGTCTTTGCAGACACTCCCTATTTCATATGAATTAAGATGACCACTTTCAAAGTATTATCTCAGATATCTTACTTGGGTTAATCCATGTGAGTAATAATTACCTTCTCTCCTCAGAATCTAAAACTGCGCATCCATCTTCACAGTACAAGTATTTTTAGTTGTAGTCAAAAAGGGTGTTCCTGGGGTTGGGGCAGGAGGGGAGGATGCTGGGGGAAGCAAATTACGCATGGTAAATTTAATTTTTAGATCTATGCATTTACTTTTCCCCACAGACCCATTGTACAGAAATATCAAGGTGCAATGTATACCAGTATTTTTGTCTCAACAGATCTTGCCTGGTCAGATTTTCAAAGGTAAACTTGTACCTGAGACCTCCAAATTACTTGACCTAATGAGAACACAAACTGTTCATCCCATGGTCACACTAGACGGCCCTTGTTCTTCCCATGGTCATTGCAAGGAAGACAAACATTTTGGAATCCGTTTATAAGGATCAACCAAGCAACATTTCTTCTGGCTCTGGAGTAACAAAATTACCCTATTGACGAGGAGAGGTGTCCTCAGGTCTCTGATTTCATTGAAGGTGTTGGAGCATACTAGGTGCTTCAGCAACCTATGAAGGAACATAACTTCCTAAAAAAATTCTTTCTAAGGTAGGATTACATACAGGATGGAAAGTAAAATAAATCAACATTGAATTCTCACAGCTCATGCTTCTAAATGGCCCAGCTCAAAATCTCTGAACCAAAAGTTTCTCTTAGACACTTCCACAACTGAGATACGCATTTGTTATGTTATGTTATCAGGGATTTATCTCTCACCAACTCTCTAAATTTAGATTCAAGGTGAGTTAAAGCCAGTATAAATAAGAAGCTGACAGCAGAACATCAGGAATTAGACAAATGCAGACCCCCCCCCCCCCCCCCCCCCCCACATAATCATTACATGCAGTAAGAAACTTAAGGCTCCCTGGATGTAGTAAATATTTAGTTGAAGGAAAAGCTAACGGTAACTAATTACATCAAGAGAGCCTTGGATTTCAGCACATTCGCCAACTGAAACCCACATCAGGGCATAAACCGTCCAAGAACTTAAACACTAAACAAAGTGTCTTAAAAATGACCCGAGACTTCACGGGCAACCAATGCAGTACTCCTAGTAAAGGACTTATATGACCCAGCCTAGTTTTCTGGAATATCAACTTAGCAGCTGAGTTCTGAATCATCTGAATTCTAGAAAGTTGCTTAGAAGAAAGACTCAAATATAATGAATTACCATAATCTAATAGCGATAACAGAATTGTTAACGGCACAATAATCTTAAAATGATCTTCCAAAAAAATAAAATCTTAGCATCTGTAATTGCTTTAGTTTAAAGTAAGCTTTTCTAATCAAAATATTAATTTGTTGTTCCATTGCCATAGATGAATCCAGTACCATTCACAAAGCTTTAGAAGTTGTATCTACGTTAAACCGAGATCCATCATCTCCCAGAATTGTCTGGGGGATTTTAGTTTAATCAAAAAGGCACACCCTAACGATCCAACTTAAATGCCTTAACCTGGCGGCATGACGAAACCAAAGCTAGAACTGGACATAATTTAACTCTTCCTCCTTACGATTCCCAATGTGTCGATCACACATTGACCTTTACTCTATCACAACCTCACTCTGTATTTGTTCAAACCGGTACTGGCGATCACCTCTACGGTACTATGTAAGCCACATTGAGCCTGCAAATACTGTAGGTGGGAAAATGTGGGATACAAATGTAACAAATAAATAATCCATAATATCACAGTCTTGTCAGCATTAAGTTTAAATTTAGCCCTGACAGACCATTCTTTTATCCTTTTTATACAACCATTCTACAGGATGCAGAAAGAAAATATCTTCTGCAAATCAATTGTACAATCAATCAATTGTATTAAATTGTATTACAATCAATTGTATTAAGCCAACTAAATTATTGCAATGCAGTTTATGCCGGCTGCAAAGAACAAATTATTAAGAAACTCCAAACTGCACAAAACACGGCAGCCAGACTCATATTTGGCAAAACGAAATATGAAAACGCCAGTCCCTTAAGAGAAAAATTACACTGGCTTCCACTAAGAGAGCGCATTACGTTCAAGGTTTGTACTCTGGTTCATAAGATCATACACGGTGAAGTTCCGGGTTATATGTCAGACCTTATAGACTTACCAAACAGGAACTCTACTAAATCATCACGCATGTTCCTGAACCTTCACTACCCCAACTGCAGTGAAATATAAATTAACATATGCATCCAGTTTCTCCTATATAGATACACAAACGTAACGAACTACCTAAATTGATAAAAACAACACACGACATAAATAATTTCCGTAAATTATTGAAAACCAACCTTTTCAACAAAGCATACTACAATAATCCATCCTAACTACAAGTTAATTCAAAATTTTACACCGAATCTTTACTAAACGTAATTCTGTACTTCCTGATTATCCACACTAATCAATGAGATTGAAGTTTAATATTCCTGATTGTCCAAGTTAATCTATTCACGATTGAAGTTAATCCAACACCTTTATTTCTGATAATGAATAATGCACTTTCTGTAACTGTATACCTAATCCTTTCTGTCTCCTTCACCTTAAATATGTATTTCTCTTCCGGAATTGGTGATCACCATTGTGGAAAATGTAAGCCACATTGAGCCTGCAAATAGGTGGGAAAATGTGGGATACAAATGCTACAAATAAAGAAATAAATAAATGATTTTGTAATCTCACCAGGTGCTGTTATGATCCACGCTAAGCTAATATTCTGTAAAGGGCATTCTGTGCAGAGCAACCTTTATAGAATACCAAGTTAGTGTGCATTTCACACCTAACTCTGGGCTTTTAGGCACTTAGGCCTGCCAAAAGCTGGTGTAAATGCTCGCACCCAGCTAACGGCAGTTAGGCTCGCAACTGCAGGTATTCTGTAACATGGTGCCTAATTTCAGGGAATGCCTTTGACCCAAAAGTGTGAAGAGAAAGAGTGGGAGGTTGACCACGGATACCAAAGGCTGGAGAGATGAACACTTTTAATCAAACATTTATTGATAAAAAGACTCGACACAAAATGTTGTGTTTCAGCCGCTAGGCCTGCATCAGGAGTCTACAAGAGACTATACAAACACACACACACGCAGCGCTGAACACCTGATACAAAGAGACAGTCCCTGCTCAAAAGAGCTTACAATCTAAACATAAAAAATATACTAATGTATTTAAATGATGTGATGATGTACTACTACTACTTCTACTACTTATCATTTCTATACGTTGGGAAGCTTGCCAGGTGCCCTTGGCCTGGATTGGCCGCTGTCGTGGACAGGATGCTGGGCTCGATGGACCCTTGGTCTTTTCCCAGTGTGGCATTACTTATGTACTTATGTCCTCTACTTGGCTCACTTTTATTACATAGAGCAGTGATTTAACCTATTGTGATGTCATAGTGGCTCATTCCACCAATAAGAGCCAACCTCATTAGTGATGTCACAATGGCTTGATTGTATAGAATGTTTGTACGTTTGGGAAGCTCGCCAGGTGCCCTTGGCCTGGATTGGCCGCTGTCGTGGACAGGATGCTGGGCTCGATGGACCCTTGGTCTTTTCCCAGTGTGGCATTACTTATGTACTTATGTCCTCTACTTGGCTCACTTTTATTACATAGAGCAGTGATTTAACCTATTGTGATGTCATAGTGGCTCATTCCACCAATAAGAGCCAACCTCATTAGTGATGTCACAATGGCTTGATTGTATAGAATGTTTGTACGTTTGGGAAGCTTGCCAGGTGCCCTTGGCCTGGATTGGCCGCTGTCGTGGACAGGATGCTGGGCTCGATGGACCCTTGGTCTTTTCCCAGTGTGGCATTACTTATGTACTTACAGCACATTGTTTTATGTATATTTTTGATTTCTCTACACATTAGCATATTTTAGTTGTACTTTTTGTGTTGTGTAAAGCTAATTGATGACATTGCCTTAGATTTGTGGGCTTATCTTTTTTATATACTGACAGTTAGTTTGAAAGATTATGTTGTCAGGAAACGGTATAAAGACATAAATATAAGAGAAACTATGTTCCTGGCCTTCAGAATTTTGTTTTGAGCCTCGGTGAATGCGGCTAAGCACTGATTTTCACTCAGGCTTAACCAATTATTGAATAGTCCTATACAGGCTATGCTCAGTTTAATCACAAAAGACAGCATGCTGTGCATTGGATTTTATTTACCTTGTGCAGTGTTTTCTGTTTAACTAAATCCTTTAAGGACTGTCTGTTAGTGTTTCTAAACGGAGCGGCAAAGTGTTGTATGCCTAAGCAGTAATGATTTAAGAATCACTACATAGAAAACTCTTATTTCATATACCCAGCTAGGACTTATGCAACTCAGAGCTTCCTCTATGCAGGGCCACCAAGAGATTAGGCCGGGCCCGGGGCAAGGCCGTCCCGCCTCTGCCCCCCCCCCCCGGTGCCCCACCTCCACCACCCTGCCGCTGCCACCCCCGTCGCTCCCCCCCCCCGGTCGCTGCTGTCTGCGGTCTCACCTACCTGCCTCCACGGCTCCGGGCCCCCTTCATTCAAAGCAGCAGTCGCAGATTGCGTCTCTTCTGGCCTTTCTTCCCTGTGTCCCGCCCTCGTCTGATGTAACTTCCGGTTTCCGGGAGAGTGGGACACAGGGAAGGAAGGCCAGAAGAGAGGCGATCTGCGACTGCCGCTTTGAATGCAGGGGGCCCGGAGCCGAGGAGGCAGGCAGGTGAGACCGGGGACTGTAGCGCCGGCGGCCTGACCCCGGCGCCGGGCCCTCCTTGGAGGCCCGGGCCTGGGGAATTTTGCCCCCCCTCTCAGCGGCCCTGCCTCTATGACAGAAGCAAGAATGTAACGGTTATTTCTTGGATAACTGTGTCTGTTTTAATCGAATTCATTAAACCCATCAATTTCATACCAAGAGGGGGGCATGTTCTAGTGGTTAGAGATGTTCCAGGACTTGTGTTGAAGACTTATTTTACTCAAGAATCTTCATTGAATTTCCTCGTGACTTTAGCAAATCACTTGGGGGGTTGATATTCAGCACGAGTTAACCAGGTATCTGCTCAGACTATCTTGGTACTATCTGCTTAGCTCTAGGACAGAGCTGAGAGTTACCTGGTTGGTGGCGATTTTTAGTCCACTAACTGGATAACTCTTCAGATAAAATTAGAAAAGCAAAAGGGCTGTCCTAACTTTATCTGGGTACATTGTCAGTACCTGAATAAGTGCCACCATCTATTCAATCCCTGAATAATCATCACCAGTATCCAGTGGCAACCCGGCACTGAATATTTGAGTAAAAAATGTCCGAGGTGGCCGGTATTTTAAAAACTGCTGACCACCATGAGCTAAATTTACCTTATTGGATTATCTGTGCCCCTGGAAACTTATGAGACCCTTGTACTAAAGGTTGTTAAGCCCTAACGTGCACTTAATAAAATGCTTACTGTAAAACAAATGAAAATATTGTGTGGTAATTTCCCCCTTTCCAAATGCTAAATGGATGTGAAAGTGCTGTTCAGCTAGTGCATTCGGATTAGTACGTGCTACCCGGATAATGCAGATAACGAGGGAGCACTTAGTACCTCCTAAATAGGACCTGGTAAGTGGAGGAGTAGCCTAGTGGTTAGTGCAGTGGACTTTGATCCTGGGGAACTGGGTTTGATTCCCACTGCAGCTCCTTGTGACTCTGGGCAAGTCACTTAACCCTCCATTGCCCCTGGTATAAAATAAGTACCTGAATATATATAAACAGCTTTGAATGTAGTTACAAAAACCTCAGAAAGACGGTATATCAAGTCCCATTTCCCTTTCCCTATTTGAGATTCTACATGGCATATTGAGATTCTGTTGCTACTATTGGAGATTCTAGATGGAATGTTGCTATTCCACTAGCAACATTCCATGTAGAAGCCTGCCCTTGCAGATCAGCAACGTGGCCGCGCAACAGTGGCGTACTAAGGGGGGGGGCGGTCCGCCCCGGGTGCACGTCGCTGGGGGGGGGGGTGCCCCGCGTCTGTCGGCAACGCTCGTTCTCTGCTCCCTCTGACCCCGGAACGGGTTATTTCCTGTAACGGGGCAGAGGGAGCAGGGAACGAGCGTTGCTTACAGACGTGCACCACCCCCCCAGCAGGTAAAGATGCACCGGGGGGGTGTCGTTTCGCTGGGGGGAGCTGCCCCTTTCACGTCCCCTGTGCCGCCCCTTCCACGCCCTCACCTCCCCCCTGTCATCTCCCCTCCCCTTACTCTGCTATCCCTGGTGGTCTAGAGGTACCTCTTCAGGGCAGGAAAGAGCCCCCTCTTTCCTGCCTGGAGCTGCTAGCTGCCCTGCATCCTGTCCTGTGGTGAGTCCAGCTCTCGGCGTTTGAAAATGGCCGCCAAGAGTTGAAGTCTCGCGAGGCTGCTTCAACTCTCGGCGGCCATTTTGAAACGCTGAGAGCCGGACTCACCACAGGACAGGATGCAGGGCAGCTAGCAGCAGTGCTCCGGGCAGGAAAGAGGGGGCTCTTTCCTGCCCCGAAGACAAAGAGGTACCTCTAGACCACCAGGGATAGCAGAGTAAGGGGAAGGGGATAGTCCCGCCCCCGCCCCCACGTTTGTGTCCATCATTTTGCCGGGGGGGGGGGGGGCGCATCGGCGATTCATCCCAGGTGTCAGACCCCTAGGAACGCCACTGCCGCGCAAGCTTCTGTTTCTCAGAGTCTGACGTCCTGCACATACGTGCAGGACATCAGACTCACAGAAACAGAAGCCTGTGCGGCCACATTGCTGATCTGCAAGGGCAGGCTTCTACATGGAATGTTGCTAGTAGAGGAGTAGCCTAGTGGTTAGTACAGTGGATTCTGATTCTGGGGAACTGGGTTCAATTCCTACTACAGCTCCTTGTGACTCTGGGCAAGTCACTTAACCCTCCATTGCTCCTGGTACAAAAATAAGTATCTGAATATATGTAAACTGCTTTGAATGTAGTTGCAAAAACCTCAGAAAGGCAGTATATCAAGTCCCCTTTCCCGCCCTTTCACATTAACCTTTTGCAGGTACTGCGCATTAATGTCATTAACACTTGGCCTGAGAAAAAAAAATGTTTTTAAAAAGTGCCACTTTGAATCAGGGCTTAGCGCATAGGAAAGTCCCAGGTTAAGACACGCTATGGCCAGATTTTAATACCCTTAAGTAAAAGGGCCCCTATTTACCTTAACCTGGATGTTATAATTCAAATTTCATTTTATTATTATCAAGGGCCATCTTTGATGCAAAGATTGATAACTACAGTACTCCAATTCTCAGTTGTTTTTACGATCTTGATATTACTGGTTTGTGGGAGTGGTCAAGATGGCGTTATACGGTGGAGCTGTGGATCCACGTCTCTCACCTGTTATGGAATGTTTTTCTTCTTGCAGAGATGTCACCTACTAGGAAGAAGGGGGTTGTTCAGGAAGTTCCATCAACCACCTGAACTTCCTCCCAAGTTCAACAGACAATCTTGCGGTATGTAGCAAAGAACCTTGCATCTTGACCTGGAGAGTTGGGCCCAGCTGTAGCAGTGGGTAAAGGACAGCCTTCCACCTTTGGGTTTGATGTCACTCTGTCCTCACCAGAGCCTGCTCGACTGCTGCAACCTTCTAACCAGGCAGTAATGTCAGGTGTGGTAGTCACTTGGGTGCAGCCCTGTGCTAAGGGCAATTCTGCTGCTGGTGTTAGCAAGGAAAGAGGTAACATTGGAGACCGGTTATCTGTTCAGGAGCTGTTCGAAATTCTCATGATGCCGTCACTGGAGAATATTTAGAGAATTCTACAGAAGATGAAAAATCCACGAAGGAACTGACTGTTCTAGTAAGTAAATTTGATGATCTAACTACGACCTTGGTTGATACAAGAAAGGTGTTTTCGGAGCAGATTTGTTCCATTAAGACTGATGTTAAAGCTTTGCAAGATGTCTCCTGTAATCTAATTAAGGATAAAAGTGTAATTCATAGGAAGCTTGAACAGATTGAAAACTTCAATAGAAAATTTAATTTATGCTTTTTGAATTTTCCTAAGGCCCCTGGGATTTTGCCCGTAGATTGCTTCAGGAAATATTTGTTGAAGTGTTAAAATTTACCCCTGAAACTATATGTCCATTGAATGACATATACTATATCTCTCTTAAATCTACCGGCGACCCAAGTGAGGCTGTGGTACAAGTAGAAAACCTGAATGTTTCATCGCTGGAGACTTCTTTGAAAGAAAATGCTGAACATATGACATTGATTGCCTCATTTATCTTCGAACGAGATCTTAATGCTGTTATGAGATTATATTTTAAGCATTCTCAGACTCTTTTCTGTGGAAAGAAAGTTTGGATTTACCCAGATGTTACAAAGCAGACCCAAGGTAGTAAGAAAGGCCTTTTAGTTTTGCGCCAAAATGTATTGTCCTGAGTGGCATATCTTTTGTTGACTTATCCCTGCAAATGTTTAGTAAAGTATATATCTACCTCGGACCGTTTGAAAATACTCGGTGTCACACTTGATCGCAACCTTATCCTCGAGAGCCAAGTAAACTCTGTAACAAAGAAAATGTTCTATTCAATGTGTAAGCTCAAATGATTAAAACATTTCTTCCCAACAGCTACTTTTTGATACCTAATACAATCAATGGTCCTAAGCCATGCAGACTATTGCAACGGAATCTACGTGGGCTGCAAAGAACAACTCATGAAAAAACTCCAGACCGCCCAAATACAGCAGCCAGGCTGATATTCAGCAAAACACGCTTCGAAAGTGCCAAACCCCTCCGAGAAAAGTTACATTGGCTCCCAATCAAAGAACGGATCATCTTCAAAATCTGCACCTTAGTCCACAAAATCATATACGGCATAGTCCCAGGATACATGACAGACCTTATAGACTTACCAATAAGAAACAAAGTCAGATCGTCAAGATCTTAACTAAACCTACACTACCCAAATTGCAAAGGACTGAAATACAACACAACTTACGCAGCCGGCTTCTCCTACATAAGCGCACAACTATGGAATGGGCTCCCAAAAGCTGTGAAAACAATCCACGACCACTTGAACTTCAGGAAATCACTAAAAACCAACCTCTTCAAAAAGGCCTACCCCAACGACCCCACGTAACCCTCTTCACCTACAAACACAGCATGACTATGATCGAACAGGACAACACGCAATCTTCATCCATTCCGACCCTCCACTTATAGCTCATACGATCACTATACAACTTTGTATTTGTTATCCACCGACTGGGCAAACGCCTTTGACGGTACTATGTAAGCCACATTGAGCCTGCAAATAGGTGGGAAAATGTGGGGTACAAATGCAACAAATAAATAAATACATAAATATATGGGTATAAATTATGTTTTTTAATAACCAGATCAATAGAAAGCCTTGCTGAATATCAAGATCACCAACAGACTGCCTCATCAAGCGTTATAGTAGTATTGGCGGGGTTACTCATGATAATAGCCTTTCCATGATTTTGCCTTTTGATCTCCTTATTACTACTACTACTACTACTATTTAGCATTTCTATAGCGCTACAAGGCATACGCAGCGCTGCACAAACATAGAAGAAAGACAGTCCCTGCTCAAAGAGCTTACAATCTAATAGACAAGAAATAAAGTAAGCAAATCAAACCAATTAATGTGTACAGGAAGGAGGAGAGGAGGGTAGGTGGAGGCGAGTGGTTACGAGTCAAAAGCAATGTTAAAGAGGTGGGCTTTCAGTCTAGATTTAAAGGTGGCCAAGGATGGGGCAAGACGTAGGGGCTCAGGAAGTTTATTCCAGGCGTAGGGTGCAGCGAGACAGAAGGCGCGAAGTCTGGAGTTGGCAGTAGTGGAGAAGGGAACAGATAAGAAGGATTTATCCATGGAGCGGAGTGCACGGGAAGGGGTGTAGGGAAGGACGAGTGTGGAGAGATACTGGGGAGCAGCAGAGTGAATACATTTATAGGTTAGTAGAAGAAGGTTGAACAGGATGTGAAAACGGATAGGGAGCCAGTGAAGCGACTTGAGGAGAGGGGTAGTATGAGTAAAGCGACCCTGGCGGAAGATGAGACAGGCAGCAGAGTTTTGAACCGACTGGAGAGGGGAGAGGTGACTAAGTGGGAGGCCAGCAAGAAGCAAATTGCAGTAGTCTTATCTAGGAGTCCTTTTACAAAGGAGCACCAAAAAGTGGCCTGCGGTAGTGTGGGCGCATGTATTGGATGCGTGCCGGACCATTTCTCCACCGTGTCTGGAAAAAAGGTTTTTTTGGGGGCCAGGAAATGGACATGTAGCAAAATGAAAACCAGCGCATGTCTATTTATGGCCTGAGCCCTTAACGCCACCCATTGACTTACTGGTAAGAGCTCATGCATTACCCACTCGGTAACCATCCAGCGAGCGCCAACTGCCGATTACCGCCGGGAATGCCCCAGTGGTAGAAAATAGAAAATTATTTTCTACCACAGGTTTTTGGCGCATGCCAAACTCGGAATTACCATCAGGGTGCATGTGCTAGCCGGGTGGTAATGCCGATTTGATGCCCCCTAGTTTGCTACTTCCCCAACTTATGGTGGTCTGAGAAGGATTGGTTTTTTTCTCTTTATAATATTACAAGCAACAAAGCCCGTTTCGTGAAAAATGAAAGGGCCCTAGGAAGGCTCTCCTCTAAGCGATTTCTCCTCTCTCCCCTGCCCTCCCCTCAATGTCCAGCGATTCTTTCCTCCCCTCCCATCCCATCTGTGTCCCACGATTCTGGCCTCCCCTCCATGTCCAGCGATTCTCCTCTGCCCTGCCCTTCCCTCCGTGTCCCACGATTCTGGCCTCCATGTCCAGCGATTCTCCTTTGCCCTGCCCTCCCCTCCGTGTCCTGCGATTCTGGCCTCCCCTCCATGTCCAGCGATTCTCCTGTGCCATGCCCTCCCCTCCTCTCCCATGTCCAGCGATCCTCCCCTCCCCTGCCCTCCCATCCATGGCCAGTGACTCTGTCCTTCCTGCCTCCCTGCCTTTAAGGCGTTCATCTTACCTCAGGTCGCAGCAGCAGCAGGCTCGGCTCGTGTCACCTCCAGCCTTCCCTCTCGGTGTCCTGCCCTCCTCTGAGGGCGTGACACTGAGAGGGAAGGGAATGCTGGAGGCGAGCTGACGTCAGCCTGCTGTTATGAATCCAGCCATCCAGGGAAGCAGAGTTACCAATTATTAAATAGATAACATTGTTTCTTGATTTTGTTTCTTTCTGCTTTTCTGTCATAAGTGGTTTGACTTGTAATGTTATTTGATCATGAGAAATAAAAAGTAAAAAAAAAAAACAGATTTGCTTCTGCAATTTCTGAAACACACGACTAACAAATCTCATTTTCCTTTTGACCAGATCTTTTACCTAGGATCTTTTACCTCCCATCATCTCATCCAGTCTTTCATTTGAAATAATGTCTTTCTAGCTAATCTTTAGGATTCTTATGTAAAACCACATTTCAAATGTGTGTGTGTTTTCTTCAATAAGCTCTTTTCTATGAGTTCCATGTTTCACTTCCAATTCATGTTTCTGAGAAGTACGTCTTTTTCTAACTTAGGGCTTCTTTTGCAAAGCCGCGCTAGAGATTCCTGCGTGGCAAATGAGAGGAAGCCCGTTCAATTCCTATGGGCTTCCTCTCATTTGCCATACAGAAATCACTAGCATGGCTTTGTAAAATAAACCCTTAACGTTCCTTCTAGGGATCTCCTTACCTTCTCCAAAATCCGTTTTCTTAGTTTTCCAATTCCTCTTTTTCCTGCTGTTAAAGAATTTTCATTTTTCTTTGACACAGTGGGGCTCATTTTCAAAGCACTTGGTTACTATGGAACTTTGTAAGTCTAAGTGCTTTGAAAATATGCCTTAGTACTACCTAAATATTTCTTACAGTTTGGCTCTTGGCAGAGAATTCTATAGCATTAGAATTATTTTTTTTGCTGATTATCATAATTTTCATCCTCTTCATGGTCGTGCTCATCCCATAGGTCTTATAAGTTATGTATAATCTATCATCTTTTGCAGATCTTCTTTTTAGCATATCAAATCTTTTTTTTTTCTTCTTCTTCAGTTTATTACCATTGATGTTTATGCCTTCCAGTTCCACCAGAGCCTCTGAGGTTTGAGATTCAGTATGGAAACTGAATCAAAATGGGAAGAGAGTTTGCATCCTTGTCTTGCCCCTCTTTTGGGTTTCTATTTCTGTGTTCTGAGTTTAGCAGAACGACTCCGGTATATAATGCTGAGCAAAACGTATATGAATCCCGAGTATACTAGTGAGAACAACATGTTTTTACCACGATATCCTTGTTTAATTGAAAACAGTCTTTTCAAATGCAATGGAAATGGCGTAACGAACAATTCTGTGCTTCTTGAGACATAATAATGTACTAAGCAGAACAATAAGACTAATTCAGAATGAGTGTGGGAAACAGTTAAGTGAACCCCTGGTTTCCTTAGCATGATTAATTGGCTAATTAGATTAAGGTGTTTACATAATTTGCTAATAAGTAAATTACCCTGCAGAGTAAAATGGCATGAGTGAGTTTAGGCATACTGTTCGATATAAAGGCCTAAATGATTTTGTGCTCAGCAGTGCATTTTCTCTAGTAAAAAAGGTGCCAGTACTCAAATGCCAGATCACCCTTCAGGGGTGGGGTGATCACTGAAGGACTCACCCCACAATAGCCAGGCCCCCTGCAACCAGTCACAGAATGTATGACGAGGCAGAATTGTTGTGTAGAGCCTGAGCTCTTTCATTAAAACTTGGAGACCATGGGACAATTTTAGCAGATAATGGAAAAGGTGCCGGTACTCAGTACCCCCAAGTACCCCCTCAAAAAAAAGCCCTGGTGCTCAGTCTTCACCATAAAAGTTAGTTGGAACTAATCCTGTCATTATCAGTTTTGACAAAACAAAAAAGAAGAGCACAAAGGGCCTTTAAAAACGGGAAGGAACACAGTTTTTTCATTAAATAATCCTTTAATGGTGAACTTTGATTGTAGAAAGACCCGACACGGGCCGTGTTTCGGTGCTGCCGCACCTGCGTCAGGGGTCACCCCAATGACAAAGGAGGCTTCAATAGACAAATTCTTTCCGAAATTTTGTATAATATATTCCTCCTCCGAATAAATTGGCGAAACTCACACAACAACAGCATCAGGACTCTTCGTTTTGCATTCATTACTTGGTGTATTTATTGACCCCTGATGCAGACGCTTTTTAGCGTCGAAACACGGTCTGTGTCGGGTCGTTATCTCTGATATAATAAAGACTGTTGGACTCACGTCTCCAGTGGTGAATCGTCTATTAGTCTCTACTTTTGCCTTCTCTGAGGTGAATTGGAGTTAACAGCCAATTATTTGCTTAAATTGGTATTAATTGACATCAATTGGCAGTTGCTCATGCAACTGATCTTAGTCCCTATTCTAGAAGTTCTGCGCACAAGCAAGATGTGTTAAATAAAATTCATTCATTAACTGGAAGTCAATGTAGTTTAGTAATATAGCCAGGGCTTTTTTTGAGGGGGTGCTGAGTACCTGCACCTTTTCCATTGTCTGCTACAATTGACCTATGATCCCCAAGTTTTAATGAAAGAGCTCAGGCTCTGCACACCAATTCTGTCTTGTCATAGATTCTGTGACTGGTTGCAGGGGGCCTGGCTATTGTGAGGTGGGTTCCGCAGTGATCACCCCCACCCCTGAAGGGTGACCTGGCATTTGAGTGCCGGCACCTTTTTCGCCAGAAAAAATGCACTGAATATAGCAAGATACAGTACTGAACTTACTAAATTGATAAATCAGTCTAACTGATGTATTCTGTATCAGTTGTAATCTCCTCATTAATGTTGAGCATAGGCCTAGATAAAGAACATTACAGTAGTCTAAGGGCCCTGTTTACTAAGGTGCGTTAGTGTTTTTAGCATGCCTACACTTAACGCACACGCTAACCATGTAGGCGCCTATAGGGATATTGTAGGCACATACATGGTTAACGTGCATACATGGTTAACGCGCATTAAAAATGTTAATGCGCCTATAACGCTGCTGAGTAAACGGGGCCCAAAAATTGGTAGAATTGTCATTTGATCAAAATAAGCCCTCAACAGTTGTAATTGTCTTAACCTAAAGAATGTTTTTCTTTATAACTGACTTATTTGGGCACTGTAGGTTAAAGATGAATCAAGTATCATGCACAATACTTTTGATTCTGATTGTACAGGCAGAATCTGACCATCAGACAAGGTCATTGATGGAGGTACCATAGTACCTGAATTTTTGAATGATAAGATATATATATATTTTTTTTTTTTCAGAATTCAGTTTCAGCTTATTTTCCAATGCCCACATTTGAATTTTGAGCATGCCTGGGCAAACACTATGGGCAAAGTCTAAACAACCAGTAAAAAATGGTGAAGACCAGGGCCATATTTATGCATTACATGCATATAGGTCATGGTTATTTTCACCTCAGGTTAAGTAACGAGAGAATGTACCATTATGTGCTCTCCCTTACTCACAGAATTAATTTTGGGTTAGGCAAGTAATTTTGAAATACTGGCATGTTTTGGGTGTTCACCCTACCCTCCATGAACTCCCTAAATTTGTTTACTATCGTAGTATGAATATGGGGGAAATGCTGCCCCAAAAAACTTTTACATTGAAACCGGGGGGGGGGGGGGGGGGGGGCACACCCTTGTGGTCATGGTAAATACTGTCAGCATTCCATAACAACTTCTACTATCCGGATACCACATTCTGCACAACAGTTGTATTTGAAAAATAAGACCAATTGTGAAAGTGATCAAGTAGTTTACTTTATAGGCATCCTTGTGATTTATATTATATAGGATAGATTAGTAGGAAAGTTAAACATTGCATAGTGGAACACTTGAGCAATATCAGATTGCGAAAATATGAAGCTCCGTTAGTGGCATATTAGATGCAAAAGGGACGTTCTTTGTTCAAGAAGAAGAGGGGTGATTTGTCTAGAGCATTGTTATATAGGGAACAGTGCTTGATTAATTGTTGGAAGACACGTCACCTTGAGGTTTAAATAATGAAGTAGAATGGTTGCTTTAAGTGATATCATTGGTGTAGGTAGGGGCATAGCCAGACTTCGGCGGGAGGGGGTCCAGAGCCCGAGGTGAGGGGGCACATTTTAGCTCCCCCCCGGTGGTGCCGACCCCCCCCTGCACCACTTTTGACCGCCACCGCCCCTCCCTCGTCCCTTTCAACCCCCTCCCGCTGCCGCCAACCCTCCCCCACCACCGCCAGGTACCTTTGCTGGTGGAGGTCCCCAACCCCCACCACCTGAAGTCCCCTTCAGTGCCGGTCTCCGAGTCCGGCGCGTTCGCTGATCTGGATTCTGTTTCTGTGAGTCCAGACGTTCTGCACGTTCCTACGTGCAGGACGTCAGGACTCACAGAAACAGAATCCAGATCAGCAATGCGCCGGAGACCGGCGCTGAAGAGGACTTTAGCTGGCAGGGGTTGAGGACCCCCGCCAGCAAAGGTACCTGACGGTGGCAGCGGGAGGAGGGGTTGAATGTGGCGTTGGAGGGCGGCGGCGGGGGGGGGAGGTGAAAGCAGGGGGCCAGGGCTAAATCTGAGGGGGCCCATGCCCCCGTAGCCCCACCTAGCTACGCCCCTGGGTGTAGGTGATGAGATTTGAACCAAGCACTGTGGCTCCATGGCGTTCTGTTGTCTCTTAGACCAGCCATGCTTAGGTCCATGATTCTTCCCGGTAAGCTGTCTTTTTTTGTTTATTTAAAATGTATGAATAATTTGAAATGTATGAATAACGTGATGAGTGTTTACTTATTATATTGTCTGGGGAATATGAGTATTTGAGTGACTTTTCCTGGGGCTATGTGGAGATGTTTTATATTTTACAGGGGTGGAACATTTGTCTTTCTGAAGAGGCGATCTTGCAAAATACAGGACTGTTTTGAGGATAAGCAAATATTTGGGCTGGATTAATGAATCTTAAAGAAGATTTTACTTATAGAAGTAGCTTAAAGAGCGCCCAAACCCGCTATCACCATTGATAATACAGCTGCATGATTGTTGTTTCAGCAAACAAGTATAAAAAATGAGTACCTGACACAGTGAATGTCAAGTCCATTTTTGTCATCGAATTATTGGTCAGGTTTGATGGAGATTTCTGGACTAATATAAACATCCATTATTAGTGAATAGACTAGGCCATATTTGGAGTGAGCTGTAGTATAGGGGTCCAAAGAAACTAGAAAATAACTACATCTGGTTATAAACAGGTTTATATGAAGCGTCATTGAGGACTTTTGTTTTTTTTCCTCTTTTTTTTGATATATGTGGGGATTGGTGTATATGGGTCATGTAGAGTCTGTTTTTGCAGCTTTACATTTATATGTTTTACATTTTGTGAATAAAGATTTGAATAGTTATTTATATATAATACTAGTAAAAAAGGCCCGTTTCTGACACAAATGAAACGGGCGCTAGCAAGGCTTTCCTCGGAGTGTGTATGTTTGAGAGAGTGTATGTGAGAGTGACTGAGTGTGAGAGAGAGAGTGAATGTGCGAGTGTGTGTGTGTGTGAGAAAGAGTGTCTCTGGTGTAAGGCCCCCCCTCCCTCCCTCTGGTGTCAGGCCCCCCCTCTCTCTCTCTCTGGTGTCTGAGCGTTACTGTGCAGGACGCTGAGCTCTGGCTGTGCTTCAAGGAACTGACCAATCCTATTTAATAGAATGCACCTCCAACATTCTGAAGCCGAGAAACCTCGTGTGGTTGGTCACTTCTGCTTGTGACGATCCCGGAAGTACGTGATGTCAATTCAGGAGATGGATACAGAGAGCAGGAATGCCTCAGCCATGCAGTCAGCTTCAGAATGTTGGAGGTGCGTTTTATTATATAGGACTAGACTAATGTATTTTGTATGACTATTTGGTAACTGGTATGTATAAGGATTAGTACCCCTTATTAATTATCTGCCATTGTGCAACAGACATGTGCATGTGTTGGCACAAACCCGTTTTATGTTCTGGGTTGGAACCTGTAGATATTTTCTCTGTTTATTTTGCTTGAATTGATTTTGATGTTACATGAATCTGGCTCACAAACATCCATTTCTCCTGTATTTTTGAACAGGCTCTACATTGGTAGATTCTGTCCTGTTCTAAAATACCCAAGAACCTGACCTGAACATATTAATTTTGACTTCTACAACCTGTCTAAAATGGGGCTGCCCATGTTTAATGAATTTATTGTTGCTTAAGGAAATGGCATCAGCTACTGAATGAAGAGTTTGCATACTTTTCCACAAAAGGATATTTAACTGTTGAAATTTTTGTTGAATCAGGGGAGATGGGAGTTATCGATGTGGGCTACCATTTAGATGCGTTGTTTTACTGTTAAACCCCATCTTCAAATCCTTGCTCAATGCCCACCTCTTCAATGTCGCCTTCAGCACCTAACCACCATAACTCTATTCAGGAAATCTAGACTGCCCCAACTTGACATTTCGTCCTTTAGATTGTAAGCTCCTGTGAGCAGGGACTGTCCTTCTTTGTTAAACTGAACAGCGCTGCGTAACCCTAGTAGCGCTCTAGAAATGTTACGTAGTAGTAGTAGTAGTAGTAAACCCCATTGTATAAAATTAGACCTGTACTAAAATAGCACAACTTAACAGTAGTCCATATTGATAACCTACCCCCATAATGTGAAGAGTTTCAGTCTCTGGTAATCGAAGCTGCCATTGTGATGTCATAATGCCTCATTCCACCAATGCCTAAGAACCAACCTCATCAGAGTACATAAGTACATAAGTACATAAGTAGTGCCATACTGGGAAAGGCCAAAGGTCCATCTAGCCCAGCATCCTGTCACCGACAGTGGCCAATCCAGGTCAAGGGCACCTGGCACGCTCCCCAAACGTAAAAACATTCCAGACAAGTTATACCTAAAAATGCGGAATTTTTCCAAGTCCATTTAATAGCGGTCTATGGACTTGTCCTTTAGGAATCTATCTAACCCCTTTTTAAACTCCGTCAAGCTAACCGCCCGTACCACATTCTCCGGCAACGAATTCCAGAGTCTAATTACACATTGGGTGAAGAAAAATTTTCTCCGATTCGTTTTAAATTTACCACACTGTAGCTTCAACTCATGCCCTCTAGTCCTAGTATTTTTGGATAGCGTGAACAGTCGCTTCACATCCACCCGATCCATTCCACTCATTATTTTATACACTTCTATCATATCTCCCCTCAGCCGTCTCTTCTCCAAGCTGAAAAGCCCTAGCCTTCTCAGCCTCTCTTCGTAGGAAAGTCGTCCCATCCCCACTATCATTTTCGTCGCCCTTCGCTGTACCTTTTCCAATTCTACTATATCTTTTTTGAGATACGGAGACCAGTACTGAACACAATACTCCAGGTGCGGTCGCACCATGGAGCGATACAACGGCATTATAACATCCGCACACCTGGACTCCATACCCTTCCTAATAACACCCAACATTCTATTCGCTTTCCTAGCCGCAGCAGCACACTGAGCAGAAGGTTTCAGCGTATCATCGACGACGACACCCAGATCCCTTTCTTGATCCGTAACTCCTAACGCGGAACCTTGCAAGACGTAGCTATAATTCGGGTTCCTCTTACCCACATGCATCACTTTGCACTTGTCAACATTGAACTTCATCTGCCACTTGCACGCCCATTCTCCCAGTCTCGCAAGGTCCTCCTGTAATCGTTCACATTCCTCCTGCGACTTGACGACCCTGAATAATTTTGTGTCATCGGCGAATTTAATTACCTCACTAGTTATTCCCATCTCTAGGTCATTAATAAATACATTAAAAAGCAACGGACCCAGCACAGACCCCTGCGGGACCCCACTAACTACCCTCCTCCACTGAGAATACTGGCGCAATGGCTTGATTGCCCTATACTTGATTCACTGTTATTACATATAGAAGTGATTTCGATTTCTAGAGATCTTTCTTTTTTTCTTTAATTAAGGGGGGGATATTATCGATGTTAAGATGTGTTATTTTATTGTTAACACCATTTATTAATAAATTGGGGCCCTATTTACTAAGACACACTAGCGTTCTTAGCGTGTGATAAAAGTTAGCATGTGCTAATACCAGAGACACCCATATACTCCTATGGGTGTCTCTAGCATTAGCGTACACTAAAAAATGTTAGCGTGCCTACAGCGCGGCTTAGTAAACAGGACCCTAGGTTTCATTGCATAAAATGGGGCCTCTGCTAAAATAGTATGTTACTGATAAAATAACATGTCTTAATGGTAGATCTTGTTCATAACTTCCCCCAAATAATCAAAATATATACTTTTCTCTCAGTTTATTCAGTGCTGTTATATTTACTAGTACTACTACTTATCATTTCTATAGTGCTACTAGAGGTACACAGCACTGTACACTTGACCATGAAGAGACAGTCCCTGATCGACAGAGCTTACAATCTAATTAGGACAGACAAATAGGACAAATAAGGGATAAGGGAAATACTGAAGGTGGGAATGATAAAACAGACATAGGTACTGAACAAGTGAATAGGGGTTAGGAGTTAAAAGCAGCCTCAAAAACCAATTCTCTAAAGTAATCTCAGTTGTTATTGGGTCTCCCAGTAGATTTTTCAAAGTTGTGTATGCTTGGGGATTTTAATGTTCCTTTTGAGTCAGAATCGGCAGTGTTTGTAGAACGAGATCATATATTGTTTCAGTTATTGGAGGTCATGTTGTTATACCAGATAGTAGATGTGGCAACACATGGAGCAGGACATGCTTTGGATTTGATATTTTTGGGACCTAGTTTGTTGAATAAGATTACTTGGAAAACCGTTAGTTATGTTGGTGGCCTGGTGGCCTGGTCCAATCATTTTTTGAAATGTGTTTGGAGGGGCCAAGATTGGAGAAGAGTATGAATGACAGGAAGATAGAGGTTTGTCTAAAGTTTGAATTGCAGGATGTATGAAGAGTATGGTCATCTGGGCTACAGTTTGATGATACAGACTGTGTGGATAGTGCAGTAAATTGTTGGGTGAATTCCTTGGAACATGCTTTAGAGATGGTAGCCCCAAAACGGGAAGTTGTTGCTAGAGACGATTATTGTCTGTGTCCATTGGTGCATGTATAAGCAAATCATCAGCTCTACTCAAATGGCGGCCCGCAAGCTGGAGCCCGAGGGTACTGTTTTTTTTTTACTCTGACACCATGGCAGGGGCAGACTGACTCCCTTCCTCATGGGCCCTTTTACTAAGCCACGCAGATGCCTACGTGTGCCCAACATATGCCAAAATGGAGTTACCGCCCAGTTACCACGTGGCCCTTGCAGTAATTTTATTTTTGACGCATGTCCGATACACGCGTCTGAAAAATATTACCGCCCAGTTACCGCTTAAGTCTTTACCGCTAGGTCAATGGCTGGCGGTAAGGTCTCAGACCCAAAATGGACGCGTGGCAATTTTCATTTTGCCGCATGTCCATTTTCGGCAAAAAGGGCTTTTTTTTTACAGGCGCGCTAAAAAATGGATCGTCGCGCACCCAAAACCGCGCCTACACTACCGCAAGCCATTTTTCAGCGCGCCTTTGTGAAAGGACCCGTCAACCCCTCCTCTGGCTCCAGGTCTAGCGCTCCTTACCTTAAATTCTTTTTCTGCCCAGGTTTTTGGCAGCGACAGTGATTCACTCAGGCCTTCTTCTCGAGCTTGGAGCTGCTATCTGCTGTACTTGCTCATATGGAAGCAGGAAGTTAGGTCAGAAAGGGGTGAGGCACAGCAGAGAACAGTCTCCAAACTTGGGTAGATGATCTGTGTGAATCGTTGTCAATACTGAAGACCTGGGCAAAGAAAGGATTTAAGGTATGGAGCACCAGACCTGGAGCCAGAGGAGGGAGTTGAGGAAGGGATTCAGTGTGTCCCTGTACTGTACCACATATAAATGAGTCCCTCATACAAACGGCATCATCAGAAGGCATGTTGCCTTCGCGCATAAGCCATATCCGAGCAACAATTGGGTGCATACAAGCGGTGTTTCGTTTTATTTATAAGACTTGCTTAATGGCCCTTCAAAGTGAATACAACCAGGCAAATTACAAAAAAAAGCAAAACATAATTTACAATACAATAAAAGTCAAATAAATTAAAGTCACACAATATACAAGGTGAAAATGAACTCACAAGAAACAAACTGAAAGAATATATCATTATAATCATGTTTGGAAGATAGGCACTTTGAATGGAAATTGAAAATTTTAAAGTATAGTAAACAGAGAACCTTGCTTTTTTGCTCTGGGAATTGTACATACTTAAGAACATAAGAGTAGCCATACTGGGTCAGATCAATGGTCTATCTAGCCCAGTATCCTTTTTTCCGAACAGAGGCCAAGCCAGGTCACAAGTAACTGGCAGAAACCCAATTAGTAGCAACATTCCATGTAGAACCCCAAAGAATAGCAAGATTCCGGAATCCCAAAGAGTAACAAGATTCCATGCAGAATCTCAAGGAGTAGCAACATTCCATGCTACCAATCCAGAGACAAGTTAACAGTCCTCTGCATTATGAACAAAAGAATAGCAATACTGGGTCAGACCAATGGTCCATCTAGCCCAGTATCCTGTTTTCCGAACAGAGGCCAAGCCAGGTCACAAATACCTGGCAGTAACCCAAATCATGGCAACACTTCATACTACAAATCCCAGGGCAAGCAGTTGCTTCCCATGTCTGTCTCAATAGCAGACTACGGACTATTCCTCCAGGAATTTGTCCAAACCTTTTTAAAACCCAACTACACCAACTGCTGTCACTACATCCTCAGGCAAAGAGCTCCAGAGCCCAACTACTTGCTGAGTGAAAAAAAATACCTCCTCCTATTTGTTCTGAAAGAATGACAGCACCAACTCTGTCAAATTCTGGTTGATGTTTAGATGCTTCAGTAAAGCACAGCTTTCCACCAGAGGTCTGGTGCTGTAGTGATCCGGTGGGCATCGTAATAGCAGAGTGCATTCTTATATATCTCACACATGGCTGCTTTCACTTCCAAACTGCCACGTGAATCTTGCAATGCAACGTGGCAACACCAGCAGTCAACTTGGAACTGCCACCTTTAAAATTAAAGGGCAGCTTTATTGAACAGTGTGGTCTGAAAGTGGATACGAGGAAGCTGAGAGATGTGCCAGTCTGAATTTTACAAGCACTTGCTGGAAAATGTCAGATTTCAAGTTTTCTTTCACTAGGTTACTTTAAAGGTGATTTCTGGCAAAAACGCATTCGCAGGCTTATCTGAGGAACTCGCCAGCTGCATTGGATAAATCACGGCTTTTGTTCGCTGCGAGTCCAAAAAAGAAAATCCCTGGATTCTGCAGAACCCATCTGTTCCGGCTTTGTTGACTCTGAAGGTGCTGTCCGGTACTCTAAACTCTTCTGATTAAAACAAAAATAAAAAAAAGTCTCCTATGTTCTCCGACGTGCCGTGCATGGGAACTGGGTGGAATGGTTTGTCTGCCGCTTTGGAAAGACTTGTGCTGCATATCTGTGAATGGCAAAAGGACTTTGTGGTTTTCAGCTCTGAATAGGCCATCAAGGAGCAGTTGTCTCTGAAATCTCTTTTTAGTATGATTGATTATTTCATGAACAGAATACTAATCAGGGCACAGTTCAAACCTATTATTGGCAGCCATTTAATTATGGAATTAGATTATGCTGGTGACATATACCTTCTTGCCAGTTCAAAGGACAGAGCACAAAGTACTTCTGTTCAAAGTACAGTCAAGTGCCATAAGGCTAAATCCTTTTGAGACGCAGAGAGATATTATCTGCAGGAGAGGGTGGTTTTGTAGGAACTACACAGCAGCATTGCTTGGCAAGTGGTAACAATAAGGTCTAGTGGCCAGGGCTGGATTTAAAGTGTATTGTGGCCCTTTCAGAGCCCCCCGCCCCCACTCTCAATTAAGTAGGAAGTAATACTTTTCCGTGCTAGTAAAGCGTGAAGCCCCCTGTAATGAGGTCCAAAGCTGCACCTTGCCTAGTTCTGGTATGCCTAAATCCAGCCCTGCTGGTTGCTGAGTAATCTCAGCAGTGAGATTGCTAAAAAATGATCTGCTGGGACCCTGTATGCCTTAATTAAACTATGTGTGGGGAAAATAATAATACAAGAGTCTTAACTTCAAAGTAGTCCAAACTCCAAACATGACCTAGAAGTGTAAGCATCCCAGCGTTTGATTTCATTGATGTGAACAATGCCCTAATTAAAAGTTATATAGAAACATTGTGCACAGGGTGTGTGGCATTCATATGTAGGAACAGTATTGCTTTTCTTCCTTTCCTGGGGCCAAGGAATGTGAAGCTTGCCACTTACCTTGAATTTGCTGTTGCAGTCTTTGATGTCATGTGCAGAGCAGTAATCACATGCTTCTTTTGCAAGTTTGCTTGATATTTTTGTGCAGAAGAAGGTTTTATGTTACCATAATTTATAGTGGACTTTGGGAAAAATCACTACAGTGTATTGCTGAGCACTACTTCATATCATGTTATTTATTTATTTATTTCAAATTTGAGTTCAATGTGGCTTACAATAAACAGTATAGGATACATAACAAAGAATAATGCATAAGAAAGTAATTTGTTGTAAGAATCCAGTTGTACAATACAGTTTCATAAACATACTGGGATAACTGGGATAACATTTAGAAAATCTATTATGAATGAGAAATTGTACATGAAGTAAAGAAAGTTAATGGTAACTAGAGTAATAACCAATTCAGGTAATAATGAATTGTTTGAGATATGGTTGATCTTTGTGAGAGTTTGCTTGAATAGGAACGATTTGAGAATTTGGCGGAATCTAGTATATTTCTTATTTTCAGTGGTAAGGAGCTCCACCATTTGGTTCCTAGGTAAGTGAAGTCTGCAAAGTGGACAGTTTTGTAGATCACTTTTTCGCAATTCATGTACTCTCTCACCATCTCTTATCATCTTCTCTCTCCCTCCCCCTTCATCATTCCTCGTAATAAGATATTAAACTTTTGTCTTTGCAATTGAATAATTTGGAATATATTTATCATTTTCAAAATGTGTTCCAAAGATATTACAATTAAATTATCAGTTATGGGTCAGCATAGTGGCTCAGAGGCAGTGCTTGTGCCCTGCCATACAGAGTACCTGGGTTTGATTGCCTGCCCAACTTTCCAGGTCAGATGGGGGCTGTGGATGCTGAGGGGTCGTTTTACAAAGGTGCACTAAAAATGGCTTGCAGTAGTGTAGGCGCAAGTTTTGGGAGCGCGCCAATCCATTTTTTTTAGCGCGCCTGTAAAAAAGGCCCTATTTTTTGCTGAAAATGGACGTGCAGCAAAATGAAAATTGTCGCGCGTCCATTTTGGGTCTGAGCCCTTACCACAAGACATTGACCTAGCGGTAATGATTCGCATGGTAACTGGGCGGTAATGACCTACGTGCGCCAAATGCCACATCCGTTACGTGCGCCCGAAAATAAAAAAATATTTTTCAGACGCACATATTGGACGCGTGCCAAAATGAAATTACTGCAATAGCCACGCGGTAGTCAGGTGACAACTCCATTTTGGCATGTGTTGTGCGTGTGTAGACGCTTACGTGGCTTAGTAAAAGGGCCCCTGAATTTACAACCCTCAGGAAGGAGGGCGCCCCACTCATCTCTCAACAGTGACACCTATTGGTAAGATTTGGGATCCACACTAGTATGGCTTCAAAGGAAGCTGCAGCCTATCACTATGGTAAGCGATTTGAGGAAAGGTGAACAAAAACAAAAAAAAATTAAGTAGCTGCAAATGAAAGTATATGGTTTGTTGAAGGAAATTATTTAGAAGAAAACCCATAAAGGCGTGATTGACTAGGTTAAGTGTTTGCATGAGATGTAAGCATGATTTAAAAAGTCTTATTTGGAAGTTCTGGTAAAATATATTCCATGCATTAAAAAAAGGCTGAAGAAAGTCCAAACAATAGTTAGCATAGTTTAATAGTGAAGTGAAAGAGGTAGCGAAAGTCAAAAGGGCATCTTTCAGAAGATGGAAAGCAGACTGTAATAAGGAGATATGGATGAGTACAAATATTGTCAACTTAGACGTAAATCACTAATAATACAAACTTAAACTAAACTAAAAAGAAGTTTGTTGTAGAGACAAAAAATAATGCTAAAATCTTTTTCAAAATGTCCATGAGGGACCAGAGAGCCAAGGGATAAAAAGAGTACAATGGAAAGATATAGGATAATAGCAGAAAAACTGTATAGATTTATATTTTTTGTTTAGATTTTGCTCATACCTTTTCAGTAGTAGCTCAAGGTGAGTTATATTCATGTACACTGGGTATTTCCCTGTCCCTAGAGGGCTTACAATCAAAGTTTGTACCTGAGGCAATGGAGAGTTAAGTGAGTTGCCCAAGATCACAAGAAGCAGCAGTGAGATTTGGACAGGTCACCTCTGTATGTCAAGAATGGTGCTCTAACCACTAGGCCACTCCATAAATATATTCTTTACCTCTGTTTTTACCAAATGGGATACTGGGGTCATGCCAATACCAAAAACCTTCCTTGACAATGATGATTAAGAATAACTAAAGCAAATCATTGAACTCTAAAAGATGTAATAGATCAAACTGACAAACCAAAAAAATAAGAAATCACCAGGGCTAGATGGTATTCACCCCAGACTTCTGAAAAGCTCACCTATGAAATTGCTAAACTGTTATCTATCATTTAAATCAGCCACAGTACCTAAGGACTGGGTATGGCCAATATAGCATCCATTTTTTAAAAACAGCACCACAGTTGATCTAGGAAACTACAGACTGGTGAGCTTAGTGTCAATGGCAGACAAAATACTAGAAACAAAATTACTGACCATAAGGGTATACATGGCATAATGGAATGAGTCAGCATGGGTTCTGTGAAGGCAAATCTTGCCTTACCAATATATTAGATTTATTTTTCAAAGGTATAAACAAACATGGATAAAAGTTGGTTGGTGTGGAGGGGGCTGTCAGCATTCGTTGTCCAGTTATGGTCCCGGGTCCAGTCCGCAGAAACAGTGGGGGTTCCCAAGAATACACAATCCACACAGGTTTGTATATATATATATATATATATATATATATATATATATATATATATATATAATATTGTATTTACATATATAGGCTTACAGCACTTAGTACAAGTAAATATTACAATGCTGTACTGGTGTGTGTGTGTAGATGGGGAATCAAGGAGAGAGAGGTAAGGAGAGGGGTGTTCAGAGGAAGAGAGAGAGAGAGCCTCGGGGTAGGGCTGAGCCAGGTGCTCTGGTGGCTAAAGATGTGGGGGTGCAGAGAAAGAAGAACGAGCAGAGCCATGTGCTCTGACTTATATACCTAACAGGAACAGAGAGGGATCAAATAACTTCTTTCCTTCCCAGCCTTTGTTATCAGCTATTTCCTTTGCAAACTCCAGTTTAATTTCCTGGTTTTAATCTTTGAAGTCCCTAGTTTTGGAGCCTATTTGTCTGGCTTTCATTGTTCTCAGAGAGCCCTGGCCCCAGATGCCCAGAGAGGACAAAGGTGTGTTAAGTAGGGGTACTTGAGAAACAAAGGGCTAGCAGGCAGCTGGGCAACATTTGGTCCATCTGCCATCCTCAGGGATTCCTGAGGAAGGGGGGAGTTATCAGAATCTGGTTTCATATTAATCTAAGTATGTCCAGCAAACCTGACAGGGGCATTTTTCAATATGACGCTAAGTCAAACTTGGACGTTTTACGCTAAACATCTCAAATCCGAATAGAAAACATGACCATTTTCAAAACCACTAAAAGAGTAACTTTCTTTTTTGAAAATACTGTTTGTAGCAAGGTTTTGTGCTCCATGCGCTTATCAGGCCATTAAAAAACAAAACAAAACATTCAAGTGAAAAACAGAGAAAATCAAACAATTGTGATGTAGTAGGGGCCAGACTTTTTAGCAGACTGGTTCCAAAGACAGTCCATGAGAGCAATGGGGCACCCTAGAGGGCAGTGCTGTAGACTTCATATAAATGCTCCAAGGTACACATCTCACTGTTGTGCCTTTATATTGTTTGCTGAGCCCTCTATAACCTACTACCCCCAACTGTACACTATTACAGTAGCCCTTATAGGTGAAGGGGGCACCACTAAAACTGCTCCAGGGACCTGAATACTGCTGTCTTGGAGCTGGGTATGACATTTGAGGCTGGCACAAAAATGTTTAAAAAAATTTTGGGGGGGTGGGAGGGGGTTGGTGACCACTGGGGGAGTAAGGGGAGGTGATCCCCGATTCCCTCTGGTGGTCATCTGGTCAGTTGGGGCACTTTTTTGAGGCTTGGTCCTAAAAATAAATGGACCAAGTGAAGCCGGCCAAATGCTCATCATTTCCATTATCGGCTGAAGCCGGCCATCTCGTAACCACGCCCCTGTCCCGCCTTCCATACCCTGCCGAAACGCCCCCTTTAACTTTGGCCGGCCCTGCGACAGAAAGCAGTTGAAGCCGGCTAAAATCGGCTTTCAATTATACCGATTTGGCCGAGTTTAGGAGATGGCTGGCCATCTCTCGATTTATGTCGGAAGATGACCGGCCTTCTCCTTCGAAAATAAGCAGGATAGCTTTTTGGTCAGGCATATAATGAGTTCAGGGCCAGTGAATTAGAAACACATGCTTCAGATTTTTTTTTTTTTTTTAGCTCAGTAGTTCCTCCTTTCTCCTAGTGCTGTCACCCTGGCATTTTGATTTTTCATTCCTAACCAGAGATTTTTTTTTTTTGCTCTATTTTAATAGATACTATCTGCTGTTCTTATTCTTATCATTTGAACCACAGTTCTGAGAATGGGAGTCATGCATCAGGGCTTCTTCTGACCCTATATCATGAGCTTTAAATCCAACTGCTAGCTGTCCTTGCTATGGCAATGATCCTGCCCCCCCCCCCTCTACTCCCCAAGTGCCGTGAATGCTAAATGGATTGCATCCCAACCCAGATGCCGAAGATTCAGATCCAGGAATCAAACTGAGGACCACCTGCATGGACATGTCCTTTACTCATCACTGAACCACTGGGCTGGCCAGCTCAGGTCTTTTTTTTAACAAATTAGATGGTTTACCTGCCACTGTAGAAGTGTCTTCCTTATCAAGAGTTGATCATAAGCTAATTTAAGTTCTAGCTGTAAGTACAGCTTCTGTTTGCTGTCTATGATAGTGTAAGTCAACACCTTAGCCTAGTAAAAAATATGGAACTGAAGTGGAATGGGCAATGCCACAGTTTACAGCAGGGGTTCTCAAACCCAGTCCTCAGAACACACCAGGCCATTCTGGTTTTCAAGATATCCACAATGAATATGCATGAGAGAAATTTACATGCACTGCCTTCATTATAGGCAACTCTCTCTTTCTCTCATGCAAATTCATCGCGGTTGTCCTGAAAACCTGGCAGGCTGGGTGTGTCCCAAGGACTGGGTTGAAAAACCCTAGTTGAGACCCAAAATGGTGATGCAGGATCCCGTAGCACTGAATTCCGCAGGCACTGACTGCTTTCTCATCTTTAACGATAGAATGTTTTTCTGCTCGGTGATCTTTGGTTTGCAGAATGCTGTACAAGAAATATCTCAGGGATTGCTCTAATGCTCTGTCACTGATATGCACTTCAGTGAACTACTTGACACCTGGCTGACAAATCTTATGTAATATGAACCTGATGACCCTCAGATCTCTAAAGGTCACAAACTAGTCTCACATGAAGGTAAAATCTTGGAATGAGTAATACACACCATAATAGAGTATGTTCAGCATATGCTGTGCTCCTCAGAGTAGATAAACACAGTCCTAATATAAGAAAGTGTTAGCACTCAGGAGCAGGGAGGCGAGATTTATGTATGACATTTATTACAATGTCAATCACCATCCGGCGTTATGGTGGCTTTCAGAGACTAGAATTAAAATCAGGAGTCAAAAAGAAACAAATCTACTACAGGAAGTAAACACACAAAACAAAAACACCAAATGTAAGGGAGGGAATGCATATTGAGCCTGCCATGAGTGGGAAAGCGCGGGGTACAAAAGTAACAAAAAAATAAAAAATAAAAATATAGCACAATCACAATTTCCATAAAAATAAGATCAAGACAGTAAACACACTAGGAAAAGTTTCTGAATTATTAAAAAAAAGTCAGTAAATCAAGACGACGAGCCACTGAATTAGGCGAAAGGATTAGAGTCAGGAAAAGCCCAAACAGCCACGTCTTCAAAGCTACTGTAAACTTGTAATGAGCAGATTCCAACCAGAGCTTCAAAGGTAGCGAGTTCCACAGTGAGGAGACTAACCTGCTTATTTTCGAAGGAGAAGGCCAGCCATCTTCCGACACAAATTGGGAGATGGCCGGCCATCTCCTAAACCCGGCCAAATCTGTATAATCGAAAGCCGATTTTGGCCGGCTTCAGCTGCTTTCCGTCGTGGAGCCGGCCAAACTTCAAGGGGGTATGTCGGCAGGGTACAGAAGGCGGGATGGGGGCGTGGCTACGAGATGGCCGGCTTCGTCCGATAATGGAAAAAAGAAAGCCGGCCCTGACGAGCATTTGGCCAACTTTACCTGGCTCCTTTTTGATCACAACCAAGCCTCAAAAAGGTGCCCCAACTGACCAGATGACCACCGGAGGGAATCGGGGATGACCTCCCCTTACTCCCCCAGTGTTCAGCAACCCCCTCCCACCCCCCCAAAAAATTAAAAAAACATTTTTTTGCCAGCCTCTATGCCAGCCTCAAATGTCATAACCAGTTCCCTGACAGCAGTATGCAGGTTCCTGGAGCAGTTTTTAGTGGGTGCAGTGCACTTCAGGCAGGTGGACCCGGGCCCATCCCCCCACTACATGTTATACTTGTGGTGGTAAATTGGAGCACTCCAACCCCCCCCCCCCAAAACCCACTGTACCCACATGTAGGTGCCCCCCTTCATCCCTAAGGGCTATGGTAGTGGTGTACAGTTGTAGGGAGTGGGATTTGGGGGGCTCAGCACACAAGATAAGGGAGGTATGCACCTGGGAGCAATTTTTGAAGTCCACTGCAGGGCCTCCTAGGGTGCCCAGTTGGTGTCCTGGTATGTCAGGGGGACCAGTGCACTACAAATGCTGGCTCCTCCTATGACCAAATACCTTGGATTTGGCCAGGTTTGAGATCGCCGCCATTAGTTTCCATTATTGCTGAAAACCAATGCCAGCCATCTCGAAAGCCGGCCCAAATGTTGAGATTTGGCCGGATCCGACCGTATTATCGAAACGAAAGATAGCCGGTGGGAGGCAGGGATAGTGCTGGGCAGACTTATACGGTCTGTGCCAGAGCCGGTGGTGGGAGGCGGGACTGGAGGTTGGGAGGCGGGGATAGTGCGGGGCAGACTTATACGGTCTGTGCCAGAGCCGGTGGTTGGGAGGCGGGGCTGGTGGTTGGGAGGCGGGGATAGTGCTGGGCAGACTTATACGGTCTGTGCCCTGAAGAGCACAGGTACAAATCAAAGTAGGGTATACATAAAAAGTAGCACACATGAGTTGTCTTGTTGGGCAGACTGGATGGACCATGCAGGTCTTTTTCTGCCGTCAGTTACTATGTTACTAAGTTACTATCTTGTTTCGATAATACGGTCGGGACGCCGCTTTACTGGGCCAGCTTTGAAGATGGCTGCCCTTATAGATGGCCGGCCATGTTCTATTACGCCCCTCTAAGGGACTCATTTTCAAAACAAAAAAAGAAGTCCAAAAAAAAAAAAATCATAAGATGGCAGAATGATATTTTTCTCTCAAAAATGTCCAAGTTGCGATTTTTGACACCCTGATTTTAGACATTGTGCTCCGCAGTCCGTTCAGATTTCAAGGGGGTGTGTTTTGGGAGCATTTTAGGTGGGGCATGGGTGGCATCAAAAGACAGATGTTTTTCTACAATAATGGAAAAAAACTAAAACAGCTAGGGCCAAAATTAAAACGTTTTCGGCTAGTCCTGTTTCGAACAAGACTAAGGCGTTTTAGCATTTTTAACACGCCTACAATTAGCATGCATGCTAACTGTGCAGATGCCTATAGGGATATTGTAGGCACGTACACGGTTAAAATGCGTACATGGTTAACGCGTGATAAATACACTAACACGTCTATAACGCGGCTTAGTAAACAGGGGCCCTAAGTGACAAAAAGGTGCCCTAAATGACCAGTGAAGGGATTAAGGCATAAACCCCCTTACTCCCCCAGTGGCCACTGACCCTATGACCACACCCCAAAGCTGTGAAAGAAACAGGACATACCAGGCTGTATGAAAGCTTTAGATGTTATGTCCAGTCCTATTAGAGCAGCAAGGAGGTCCCTGGAGTAGCCTTGTGGCAGGCATAAGGGCTAATGTAGTGGTGTACAGCATAGGAGCCAACGTTTCAAAATTATTGGGGGTGCTAAGCCCAGTGGAAATAACCCCTCCCTGGACACATTCAATGAATATTCTCTATACTGGGGTGCTTAAGCACCCAGAGCACCCACAGCACCCAGAGCACCCACAGAGTCAGCTCCTATGGTGTACAGTAGGTTTTTGGTGTGTTTTGGAGGGCTCACAATTCAAGCTTCTCCTGTCCTTGGCGCGCGTGCCCGTCGGGCCACGGCGCCATGTTATATTCGGCTCCGTGCACTCGCGGGGCACTACGCCTTGCTTTAACATAGGCACCCGAGACCCCTCGGGTCTAACAATTACTAATTCTTACTGTCCTTTAATAAAGACAGTACACATATTATATTTTTAATGTGGCATAACTAGGCCGCAGCTTTATTTTTGATACAAAACATCTCAAAACCCTGGGCATACCCAAGCCGCTCCAGCCTCTGGCTCATTACCTCCTCCAATCAAGAAATATATTATGTCCAATAAAAAAGGTATCATCTTATTTTCTTTTCCATGTTTTATTTTGTTTGATTTCTATTGATATCCTACTAACCTACAAATGCACTCAAACTGCAGCCCCCCATTACCTCTCTACCCTCATCTCCCCCTACGCCCCTACCCGTAACCTCCGCTCACGTGACAAATCCCTCCTCTCTGTACCCTTCTCTACCACCGCCAACTCCAGGCTCTGCCCTTTCTGCCTCGCCTCACCCTATGCTTGGAATAAACTCCCTGAGCCCATACGCCAAGCCCCCTCCCTGCCCATCTTCAAATCCTTGCTCAAAGCCCACCTCTTCAATGTCGCTTTCGGCACCTAACCACTACACCTCCACTCAGGAAATCTAGACTGCCCCCAATTTGATTGACTGCACTTTTTTGTCCTTTAGATTGTAAGCTCCTTTGAGCAGGGACTGTCCTTCTTTGTTGAATTGTACAGCGCTGCGTAACCCTTACAGCGCTTTAGAAATGTTTAGTAGTAGTAATAGTAGTAGTAGGCTCACCATACAATATATGGGGGTTATGATGTGATGTGTACCTGGGGCTTTTTATGTGAAGTCCACTCTAGTGTCCTCTGCTGGGATATTTGTATGGCCAGTCTACTAAGAATGCTGCCCCCCTCCCCCATGCCATTCATTCATCCAATGGATTGTTTTTGTGTGTTTTTCCCTTGGATGTTTTTTTTTACTAGTCCTAAAAGATAGATGCACTAAGCACAAAAACTTCTAGCAAATGGCCATTTCAAAACAAAATGTGGATGTTTTTCCTGGTTTGAGAGTGGCCATGTTCGCTACTGGATTTTTGGACGTTTTTTTTTTTTTGCAAAACATTCAAAATCAGATTTACATGTCATATTGTAACCAGGTGCCCCTAGGTGCAGCCAAGGATAGAACAATCTCCTCCAGCCACAGGCTCCCGGCACAATGAAGAAATAGATGTCCACCAGTAACTTCAATCTTAAGGACTTTTATTCCATGCAGGTTTCTAGTACACAGTTCCAACAGCAGCATAGCACATACCAGGATTCAATACAGGCTTACAGGCTCCAGTCTGGGCTCTTTATCCAGTACACAATAAACAGTAATCCAATTCCCAAGACAAACAGTTCTTTCAGTTCATCATCACAGTTCAGTCACCAAGCAGCAGTTTCTACCTTCTATCCTCTTTACCTTCAGGAGAGTTCAATATTTTAGGGACTCCTTCTACCCAAGGGTTTTCCCCTGCATCAGCTTCACAGTGAATTCAATACTTTTGGGACTTCCTCTCACTCAATGAATCTCAGCCTGCTTCAGTACTTTAGGGACCTCCCTGCTCAAGGATTTTCAGCCTGCAAATACTTCTCTCCTTCTCTCTCCTGAACTGAACTAATGAGACTCCTTCCCACCTGCCTAATCAATCCCTGGCTTCTGCCTTCACAACCAATCATTCTCCACTCATTAGCTTCTCTACACACCCATACCAGCTGAGTTGAGCATGAGCCTAATGAGGAGCTCCTGCACACAGGGTTTCCTAGCTTTCTTTCCCCCTAGTGGCAGCCAATCTACACCTCCTGTTAGCTTACACCCATGTCCTCCCTTATTGCAGCTAGGAGTCCAGTCCAGGTTTTGCATCTCACCCCCTGGCTCCTTGCCTGCAATGCCTTCTGGGACTTGTAGTTCAGACTGAAGCTGCCTTAACCCAACTATCCTGGAGGTGACTTTATCACAATATCGAAAATGCCCCTCCACATTACTAAAAACATCTAGTCAGAGCTTAGTATGCCGAAGAACCACAAGTAAGGAATGAGAAGAGATGAAGGACATGGGGTAATACCTGTAAAAATAGTTCTCTGAGTATAGATTAAGACCTGAAATTTAATCTGGAATCCAATAGGGAGCCAAAGCTGATCCCTTAAGAAGGGGTGGGTTCACATATTTGTGAGTATTATGAATTTAACTGCTGTGAAGAAGTTTTGGTTGATAACAAAGGTACCAGTGAGCAATGAATTACTGTAATCCAGACAATTAATGACACGCACATGGAGAAATATGTGTGAAACATTCAAAGCAAGTTGTGGTTTGAGTTTATGAAGGGCACAGAAAGAAGACCAGAGCAAGCCAGAAATGTGCTACCCAATGGAGAGTGGTTAAACCAAATCCCTAAGGAGATGAGCTGAAGATGATGGTAACAGGGAGAGAAATGGTAACGGACTGCTTTGATCATGTAGAAAGTAATTTTTCAACTGTTTGTGCAAAGGCAAAATCCACTGGTGCTTTTACCTCCCAGACTCTACACCAATTTTCAAAGCGAAAGTACGCATGTGCATTTGCTTTGATACTTCCCATAGGCTGAAAATACCTGCTTTCTGTGCAGGTACCCCGAAAAAGAACATGCCTAGGATTGAAAATGCAAGCTACGCACATGATTTCCCTCTTCCACCTTAAACCAGTGGCGTAGCTACATGGGGCCATGGGGGCCTGGGCCCCCGTAGATTTGGCCCTGGACCCCCCTGCCGATGACGCTCTCGACCCCCCTCCCGCTGCCAACCCTCCCCCGCCGTTGCCGTCACCGTCGGCTACCTTTGCTGGCGGGGGACCCCAACCCCTGCCAGCCGAGGTCCTCTTCTTCCAGCACAAGGCTTCATTCTGTTTCTGTGAGTCTGATGTCCTGCATGTACAATATGCAGGACATGAGACTCACAGAAACAGAACGAAGCCTTGCGCCGGAAGAAGAGGACCTCGGCTGGCAGGGGTTGGGGTCCCCCACCAGCAAAGGTAGGCGACGGCTGCGGCGGGGGAGGGTTGGTGGCGGGAGGGGGGTTGAGATGGTCGGCGGCGGGGGGGGGGGTCAAAGATGGTGGTGGCGGTGGCGGGGGGGGGGGAGGGGTCAAAAATGGTGTGTGTGAGGTCAACGGCACCGGGGGAGGCTAAAATGATTTGCACCGGCAATTAATGCACATAAAAAGAAAACTATTGAAAGTTATATATGGATTTTCAGTGGCAACAATTACCATTTTTTTCCACTGCTGAAAATCCAAATTAAACTGATTTCATACCCATTTAAAGTTCTTCCTGTTATTTATCCATTGACATGCACATATATCCCTGAGTTCTAGAACCATAGGGCCTGATATTCAGCTGGTGGCGGTCAGTGTTTTACTGACCACTGCTGCCACTACCCTAAAATACTGCACTTAACCGGCTATGGGGGCCCTTTAAATAAGGCGCATAGGTGCCTACGCGCATCCATGTGTCAATTTGGAACTACCGTCCGGCTACCTTAAGCCCCGAGCGGTAATTCCAGCAGAAAATATTTTTTGTTTTCTACCGCATGGTAAGATCTCAGGCCCAAAATAGATGCGTGCCAAGTTTTATTTTGCCATACATCCATTTTCGGCCAAAAAAAGGCCTTTTTTTGCAAGTGCGCTGAAAAATGGATCTGAGCATGTCCAATACACGTGCCCACAACAGCGCAGGCCATTTTTCAGCGCACCTTAGTAAAGGACCACTATGTTTTTGCCAGCGCCACAAACATAGAAATTCAGTGCCGGAGCGCAGAAATGGCCTGGCATTGAATTTCCGAGTATAACACCAGTGGTGGTTGGCAAAACGCTGATTGCCACTGTTGGGCCTCACGTTTTGAACTTAATTTTCTAGAAGATCTGTTTCCTTTCCGTAAGCTTTGTAAGACTTAGCTGCTTGAATGGTTAAGTTTATTTATTTAGATTTTGATCACACCTTTTCAGTAGTAGCTCAAGGTGAGTTACACTCAGGTACACTGGATATTTCCCTATCCCTACAGGGCTCACAATCTAAGTTTGTACCTGAGGTAATGGAAGGTTAAATGATTTGCCCAAGATCACAAGAAGCAGCAGTGGGGTTTGAACTGGATGTCAAAACCGGTGCTCTAATCATTAGACTACTCCTCCACTCACTCCACTCACTCCACTCCACTCCACTGAAGCAAAAGGGGGCCTGCACTGGCGTCGGTGTGTGCTTTTCACACACGCTGAGGCCCCCTTTTACCGCAGCAGGTAAAAGGGAAGTCTCTCTTTCCTGCAGGAAATGGCCGTGTGGCAAGCTATATTTTTGTAGCACCGGATATGACGGCGCGCTAGGGGTGGGAAATACCACCAGGCTGCTGTTTAGCGAGCGGTAAGCCCGCGTTGGGCTTACCACTGCTTAGTAAAAGGGGTCGTTAGTATGGTGTGCTAAACTCTCAACATGGGCTTAACACACTGAGGCTTACTGCAGGAATCACTAAGGCGACCTGTGGTCATTTCCCTGGTTGTGTGTGGTGTGTGGTGTGTGGTGGTGGGAGGCGGGGTTAGTGGTTGGGAGGCCGGGCTAGTGCTGGTCAGACTTCTACGGTCTGTGCCCTGAAAATGGCAGATACAAATCAAGGTCAGGTATACACAAAAAGTAGCACATATGAGTAATCTTGTTGGGCAGACTGGATGGACCGTGCAGGTCTTTCTCTGCCGTCAGCTGCTATGTTACTCACATGTATGTTACACTATTTTTTTAATGGAGCATGTCATAGGTGCAGAGTGGACATGGAGGCACTAACCACTGTATCCAGTGTACCTGAATGTAACTCACCTTGAGTTACTACTGAAAAAGGCGTGAGCAAAATCCAAATAAATAAAAAAATAAAAAATAAAAATAGCCATCTAGCGTGCTCACATTTCTACATGCAAACTGGTTAAAGCAGGGTAACAAATGAGCACTTAACGCCTCCTTAATAGAAGCGATAAGTACTCCTGCATTAACATTTTTGCAAGTCCCCCATGGTAATCGAAAAATTAGCCTTGGACCTGCAAAAATAAAATAGAAAAAGCCCAATTTCACTGCAATAGTTAAAATGGATTTAGTGCATCTGAAAGTCTCATATTAGGATGTAGTAAGCCCATTATTTTACCACAGCTTGGTAAAAGATCTCCTATATTTGGTATATATTTCATATTTTTTTTGGTGGCTCTTTGGGTCATGTAACCGGAAGCAGTATGTTTTTGGTTCTATCGTTTGTAGTTCTGTAATTGTTGGTGTGTGTTGGTGGATGAGAATCCGGAAACTTCTGAATTGGACTGTTTTGAGTGGCCCGGAGATACTGATTACCACCTGGCGCAAGACCGAAACACAACGTTGTGTCGAGTCACTTTTAATGCAGAATTGTTTGATTATCATTAGTTTGGAAATTATTAAACGCTGTTTATTTTAAATTTCATTTTGGTTCCAGGTTTTGGAGAACCTGGCTCATATTCCCACCTTTTTAATTTCGTGTTACTTCACACCACTCTCTTCACAGTGTTTTTGTCACCTGTTTTGTTCCAAACCAAACATTTGTGCTCATATTAAGCGTGCCTTCCTCTAGATCATTAATTTTATATAACAGTGGTCCCAAAATAGATTTTTTGTTTGTTTGTTACATTTATACCCCGCGCTTTCCCACTCATGGCAGGCTCATTGCGGCTTACATGGGGCAATGGAGAGTTAAGTGACTTGCCCAGAGTCACAAGGAGCTGCCTGTGCCCGGAATCAAACTCAGTTCCTCAGTTCCCCAGGACCAGAGTCCACCACCCTAACCACTAGGCCACTCCTCCACTGTTGCTGCTATTTGAGATTCTACATGGAATGTTGCTATTCCACTAGCAACATTCCATGTAGAAGTCGGCCCTTGCAAATCACCAATGTGGCTGCGCAGGCTTCTGCTTCTGTGAGTCTGACGTCCTGCACGTATTTGCAGGACGTCAGACTCACAGAAGCAGAAGCCTGCGCAGCCTTCTACATGGAATGTTGCTAGTGGAATAGCAACATTCCATGTAGAATCTCCAATAGTAGCAACATTCCATGTAGAATCTCCAATAGTATCTATTTTATTTTTGTTACATTTGTCCCCCATGCTTTCCCACTCATGGCAGGCTCAATGCAGCAGGCAATGGAGGGTTAAGTGACTTGCCCAGAGTCACAAGGAGCTGCCTGTGCCAGGAATCGAACTCAGCTCCTCAGTTTCCCAGGACCAAAGTCCACCACCCTAACCACTAGGCCACTCCTCCACTCTGAAACCATATTTTTGGAGCCACATTCCAATCAGAATATGCCATTTTGTGTGACCCATTGTAACCTCCCCTTCAGACAATTTTGATCCCACTTGCAATTGTTGTCGTTAAACCCCGTCTTTCTTAAGTCAGAAATCAGCAGCAACGCACCAAAACTTCAACAAACTTCATATAACAACACTATTAGTAGCAAATCGCAGCTAGTGTTTGTCTTAAAAACTGCCCCATTTGGAGTACTTTGTGCAACACCTACAGAACGATATAAACAGGATGGAGTCGGTCCAGAAGGCGGCTACAAAATTGGCAAGTGGTCTCTGTCATAAAACATATAAGGACATGCTTAGGAACCTCAACATGTATATGCTGGAAGAGAGGCGGGAGAGAGAGGATATGATAGAGACATTTAAATACCTCATTGGCATTAATGTACAGGAGGGGGGGCTTTTACAAATGAGGGAAAACTCTGGAATGAGAGGGCGTAGGATGAAAAGAGGAAATAGGCTTAGGAGGAATCTTAAGAAAATACTCTTAAGAAAAGACTAAGGAGGCTAGGGCTTTTCAGCTTGGAGAAGAGACGGCTGAGGGGAGACATGATAGAGGTATATAAAATAATGAGTGGAGTGGGAACAGGTGGATGTGAAGCGTCTGTTCACACTTTCCAAAAATACTAGGACTAGGGGGCATGCGATGAAACTACCGTGTAGTAAATTTAAAACAAATAGGAGAAAACTTTTCTTCACCCAACGCATAATTAAACTCTGGAATTCGTTGCCGGAGAACGTGGTGAAGGCGGTTAGCTTGGCAGAGTTTAAAAAGGGGTTGGACGGTTTCCTAAAGGACAAGTCCATAGACCGCTACTAAATGGACTTGGGAAAAATTCACAATTTCGGGATTAACTTGTATAAAATGTTTGTACGTTTGGGTAGCTCGCCAGGTGCCCTTGACCTGGATTGGCCGCTGTCGGGGACAGGATGCTGGGCTCGATGGACCCTTGGTCTTTTCCCAGTGTGGCATTACTTATGTACTTATGAGTGGTGGATGTGTGAAATGGCCTCCCGGTGGAGGTTGTGGAGATGAGGACTGTGACAGAATTTAAGAAAGCATGGGACAGGCACCTGGGATCTCTTAGGAAAAGGAGGAGCTAGTGGTTACTGAAGATGGGCAGACTGGATGGGCCACTTGGCCCTTATCTGCTGTCATGTTTCTATGTTTCTTACCTATAAAGCTTGCCAGGCATGTTTTCTCCTTCCTCTACAAATTACTAATTAGAGTAATACAGAGCTAAACTGAAAATAATAAGCACTTAAATTGAAAAGAACTAGTTAATCTGTAAATGTTCTTATCTTGTACTTTGATTCATTTGACAACACCCATCATATACAGGTGCAGTTCTGATAACATGAAGTTTCGTTGATCAAATAATCAGGCAGTAAAGCAATAAATGGCGAGACCTAATGTCCTATGGAATACTATGCT